>NC_050527.1:9025680-9114874 GCF_002922805.2 Oryzias melastigma
AAATCTTCATATTAATGTTAAAAACTCATTGTCCCCAAAAGGCCATCACATTAGAGCTGGTGAGTTTGTCTTATTCATCAATGGTCCATTTTACCTAATTTCAAAACCCTTCCCTGTTCTTAAATTGGTAGAATTGAAGGAATGTAGTATTTTTTTCACATGACTGTATGTGTGGGTCCACTACTTGTGTGTGATGTGGTTTTTGTCATTAGGGTTAAGATGTTGGATTCATTATTTCAAAGATTTTACATCTTTAAGATATCAGATAAGAACAAGCCCCCTTTGGCTGAGATACAATCAGTGTTCCACTCAATTGTATCAAGTGACTACAGACTAAACCCTTAAACACAGTTCACAGATTATTTTTGAGATTCAAGGTTGATGGCAAACTGTAAGTTTTTACCAGACTTTGTGGACATTAGTAATATCCAAACTTGTGCTCATGTGTCATTTTTTTTTTTACTTTTTTATTTTCCAATTTTTAAAATTGCAATAATCTGAACTATAAATTCATGTCTTCTCATAGCATGGAATAAACAAATTTATTTTGCATTTGAAGCCTCATTGGTGCTTAAGCTAACATCAGTGTAGATCACATGGTGACCATCTAGGTTCACAGAAGGTTAAACGCACAACACAAAGTGGTTGCATTTCTTCATGAGTCACTTCAGTGGGCGAGGCTGGAAAGTTTCCCTTTTGGGCCATACCATTTTCAGACCCTCTCTACGCTTTTAATAAATATTTTTTGTCCCTTGTCACTCAATAGTGAATCACATATTAAAAAACTATCTCTACAACACAGGAATGTTGACTTTATTTTATGTTGATTTACATGTTTCTGTCTGGAAAGGGTTACAGGTGAATTTCTTATGAATGATCAGCCAGTCAAAAGTTTTCCAAAAACTCTTCAAACTAACTTACCCAAAAGGTCACTAAAGAACCAAGACTATCATCTAACAAACTAAAATAATACATGAACAAATATTGAACCACAAAAAAAAAAAAAGGCCTCAGTTCCAAAGCGAAAACCACAGAGAACATGAAAATAAATCTCACACTTGATTAAAAAAAAGTTAAACTGTCTGGTTAAAACTTCCTTTGGCTGATGGAATAGGTAAAACAAATTAGGTGGGTGTTAATCTCTGTCATGAGATTCACACCCACCCATTTGCGTTAAAATAGTGCAGCAAAACATCAATCAAACTAAGTCATTTATGGTGGTGGTAGTATGATGGTCTGGTCACCTTTTTACAACCAAGAGATCCATCCCAGCATTCTTTATATGATCTTATGATTTTGTGGCTCTTGCAGCAGGACAATGGTCCTAAGCAAAGCTAAAAGTAGACAAAAAAAAAAAACAGACCATAATCTCAAAAGAAAAATAAACTAAGAGATTTGAGGTGGTCTGGTCAAAATGTAACCTCAAAACCAGTTAAAATGTTTAGAAATGACCTTGAAAAGAAAGTTCATGCTAGAAAACCCACTGTGGTGACTAAAGACGGTCATTGAAAACACTTGTGGCTGCTGATGATAGCACGTTGAGCTAATAAATTTGAAATATACTCAGTTATATTTCCTTATTCTTTCTTACAGATATTATGTCTGTAAAGACAATTGTAATAAGCACAAGTTATCTTTTAAAGGTCAAAATTTATTTAAACAACACAACCTCAAATTCAACCCCACTGCCTTTGGAATAAACTAGGGGAACAAGACTTATTTTGGTTTCAAATAAGGTTTCCACACATTTCAACATATTTTGAAGATATTGTTTTTTTCTTTCAACACAGTTACCAACCACTCACAAATGAGGCGAAACAGGAGAGACATCTCTGGTCTTTAATTCAGCTGGCCTGAAAAGCCTTTATTCCACACCCATGCCGAGCCTCTAATTTTTGAGGCTACAGAGGTCCTCCACAAACACACAGCACTGTTATAAAAAAATGAAGGAATCTCTTCATAGATGTACACTCTTTTCTCGTTACAGCTTGACCTGGCCATCCATTATAAAGTAAAAACTAAAACATTTTAACTCAGAAAATTATAGATTCCAATCTGTGATCTTGAAGAAATAGCAATTGGATGGTCAAAGAAACACAAAGTGGTTGATATTGATCATCATGGCTGCACAGGAGCAGAATATGAGAACACAATCAGCATGGGCGAGGTCTTCCATACAGGGAATAACCAAAGAGACTGTCTGCACAGAGTACAGTACACACTTCTGTGTTGGACTGATTTGAAATCAGTATTTCTTACCCTAATGGTCAGTGCCCACTTGGTAGTATATGGCATCACATGAAAATGGTCAAATAGTATAGTTGGTTGCAAGAAATGATCAATGAGATCTTGTTAGATGATTCAAGATCTGTGTGTCAGTGAAAAGAGCATTTACCCACTTTGAGAAAACTGACTACAAACCTGTAAGAATTGTGTTGTTAAACTTACCTGATTTATATTGAATCAAAGCATCTTAGCTTTGCTTGTTTAGTTTGTGTTACATCCAACTAATAGTTAACTAATTGGCTAAAAGGGTCTGGTTACTTTGGGTTGTCAAACCAGCCTCAAACAGAAGCACAAGCGGTGCCCCGTGGCAGGTGGAGGGTGCGCACAGATGCCCCAGATATACTGTACAGGATATATGATTCTAGCAGGTAAGATGGAGGTACAGTCCCTGTCATAACTGGGACAGTGAACTGATATGTTTGCTTTTTCAAAATGTCAGCCATGATTACATCTGCAGCTGTTCACTTTAAAAAAACTTTGATTACCAATGCTGTATAATTTTCATGATACACTGTAATGATTTGTGTCTCACCATGTTACAGCTCACAATAAGCAGGCGTTGCTTATAGCATGCTAACACTAGTCTGCTGCTCATTATTGTGATTTTCTTACCTTTTGAGAACGTCTGAGCAAAACAACCTCAGGCATCAAAACTATTAAATACTCTTCTCCTCTACTTGAGCAACAATCATTTTAGACATAACAAGTAAGCTGTGCTCAAGAACAAGTTTTGAAACTTTAGTTTGGCTGGAACACTAGGGGTATGATGGGACTAAAATGACTTTAGAAAAATGTATTTACAAGCTACAATAAACTTTACCATTCTAGCTTAAAAAAAACACAGATGTACAAAAATGTCTTTGTTCTAAATAATAAATAAGTGATGCATTTTTATATTTTCATTTGGGATAATTTAATCCCATTAGTGGATTTAAAGGAATTTAGGGTTTAAAAGTTGTATCTCGACTTTTTGAATAGACGTTCATACAGTACACCTTCAATCATTTTTTACCCATTGCATGGGCCGACCTTTGATGGAAACACCTCGTTAAAACAATTTTAACGTGAAATACATTATTTTTAGGTACAGATGTCTAAAACTGTTAAGCGAAATATAAAGTTGGAATACGTGAACTATCTCGACAAGGATTGCAAAGCTTAGGACTTCCATTATTCTTTCTCATGTTGCTTTGCCCCGCCCTCATAATTTCTGGCCAATGACCGAAGAGATCTTTAGTCACATGGTTTTGTTTACAAGCTTTGGGTGAAACAGAAATGTTCAGTTGAAGGCATAAAACAGATCAAGAGCCAGGTTCAGGACTCGATTTGGTCAAATTAGGGGGACTCGGTCCAGACCAACAGACTTTTCTAGTCTGAATACATTCTAAAATAAGTGACTGCCCCTCCCATACCCACAGAAACTAGTGGGTGGTATTATGCTGACGTCAGCACTATGCGAACTGCCCCCTCCAGCAAGAGTCTGCTCTGCTAGTACGTCCCCAGTCTAACACAAACACTCATGTTCTCCACATAGCTAGAAGTGATCAGCCAAAAACTTTCATTTTAGATGCAGAATACCTTATATCTTCCAATTGCGTCCTGGTGTCCTGTCTTAAATAAATTCCTGCTCAAACAGGTTACTTTAGATCCTATAAGGACCTCCCCCCATGGGGCACAGTCGTGCAGACATTGCATGTATTTGTGAACCAATGTAGTGACTACTAAAGGCAGATATATGAAATGTGCATCCATCTTTGAAGAAATTTTGATTATTTTTGTGGGAGAAATGAAGAAAGACTCTAGGATGACGTCATGAAATGGTCGGCAGACACACGCAGCAGCAGGTGGAGCTTCAGGAATCGAGTCGTTTTACTTCAGGGTAGGAAAAAACTCACAAAAAATTACTAATATTTCATAAATAATTAGTTTTTCAGTGTTCCGAAGGTAATATATGATCATATATATGGATATAGTTCACTCTGAAAAGCTTAAGAATATCATAGTTTGGCCCCTTTAATGTTAAAGACAGTGACAACTTTTGTAGCAAACATTGGGTTTTAAAACTGTTCAAACTTGACTTTGCAGACAAAAATCTTAGCCATTTTTAACTCGTTTGCACGACCACCCACGGTTGAGCTTCCATCCACACTCCTCAAAATGAATGAATAATATCCTTGGATGACTGTGAGCTGCGGGTGTTGCTGTTGAGACGTAAGTGCTTTATGCTGTGAAAGTAGCATGCATGTGCAGCTCAGTTTAAAGAGGAGAAATGGTGAATAATCCCAGATTTCTTTAGAAAAGAACTTGTCCGATCCTGTTCTGCCTGCGGCTGTTTGTAATAACACTCGCAGGTGAAACTATACGTGGGTGCTTGCTTGTACAAGTAAATTAATTTTTCTAAAAGTGACTTAGTAAAGTCATTTGTCAAAGTAGCAGTGCCTTTTATTCTAAATGTTGACCTTTGGGTCACTAAAACCTGAAATATAAGATGGCAAATCTATGGAACAGATTAAAAAAGAATTTATGGGGGGAAGTTTCGTGTTTTTATTTATTTATTTTTTTTTGCTTTTTTTGTGCACTGATTGCATTTTTTTTAGTGACTCTAAAGAAAATGATTCTCTAATAACACATTACAAGTTTTGCAGGAACTTTTTGGAAAACATTTAAGCTATTTCAGTCAGCACAAGTTAAATCCCCATAAGTATTTTTGCCTTGAAGCTCTAGTAAAACTTTATACTTACGATAGTTGCTTTTTATATCCTTATTTTGTCATTTGTCTTTCGGTAAGTTAGTGTGGAATTTCTTTTGAAAGCATAGTGCTTAGAAAAATGTATGTTTTCCTTTAGAAGTGAAGAAGAAAACTTCTCAAATTAAACCAGTTTTGAGACCCAAACAGCTGATTTGTTTTACTTCCTTTTTAAACTTGTTGCTTTCAGTCATGGGTTAAGCTTTGGAGACAAAGATATACATTTTTAGATATAGGAAGAGTAAAGACAAGTCAAAGCTTAAGGAAACTGACCCTCTCCTATCATCTTTTGATGTATTTTAAAAGGATTCCCAGTGAAATTTGAACTATGGTTATGCTGGTTTTAGCTGTGTGCTTTTCTAGGACATATTTTTTTTTTTTGCAGAGTGGCAGGAGTTCATTAGGAATTCACCTTTGAGTTGTGGTTGGTACTGTTGGGGTTGCGTGGTCCTCTACTTCCCATCATCCATTTGTTTACACATTCTCCTGCTAGCTTAAAGCTTCTCACAACCACAACATAACATTACTGGTGCAAAAAAAATGGGAAGCAATATCAGAGCTATCTGGCTGTACAGTTTTGAGCCAGATGACAGCTTGGATGAGGAAAACAAAGATGTACATGGATCCATTTGTCTGCGAGTGGAAGCATCAGAATGGAGTGGAGCAGGGAGTTTATGGCCAGCCGATTGTAGCTTGAATGTCAGAGTTATCAGCTTTTTCAAACTGATATTTATTGTCTTCTCCTAATTCTCAATAATTTAAATTACCGGTGAGTAGTGCAAAGAAATACAATTTAATCTTAATTTTCTTTATGTATCAGAAAAGAAACTGCTTTTGTGATAATTTCCCATGTGATTTTTCACATGATTATCGTCCACCTAGCTAAACAATTGCATGCTGGTGCATGAGAGCTATATTTACCATATGACCTTTACATACCTTTTACTATGACTCACTGTCTTTCACTTCTTCATTTTCTAATTTCTTTCTCTTGGGATCGATATCTGGCATTTGAGAATCTTCTGAGTGTGGGAACTCAGCATCTTGACACAACCAACGAGTGGGCTTCCGCTTGAAATGATGCCATTATGATCTTCCCAGAATTCCTAAAAGCACAATGAGAGACACTCCCAGTCATTACCATAAAACAGATTTCCTCCAGTGAAAGAGGAGCACTAGGACTTCCCTCATTCCGCTCTCACGGCTGCATAGCTGAGGAGCACCGATTTACGCATGCAGCTCCCTGTAACTGGAAGTGCCGGCCTGATGCGGGGGAGGGCTGGGCCTAAAAGTGTTGACAGCTTGACATTGAGGTTAAACGTTCACAGGGAATCACAGCGTCATCAGTTTTTTTTCTTTCGGTCTTAGGAATGTTGTAAGCTTGATAGCTTTTTCATCTGAGGTGTTTACATCTTCCTCCCCCGTAACAACACACAAACATTATTTACAACGCTTATCTTTGCTTCGTTTTAAAACTCCCGTGGCTCACTCACAAACACATGAAGATAACCACATAACAGAGCAATTGCTGCACTGGAGGTTTCTGAGGTTCATGCCCTTGACCAGATTACAAAAAAGTGCAACCGCACCATTTCAACTAAATACTAGAATCATCTGAAAGATCAATTATTCAATGCTTTCTTTCTTTTTATTTTTTTAATTAGATCAAAACATATAAAACGTAAATAACTTACATAAAAGAGTAATTGATTTAGTAAATAAAAATGTGGAACCACCACGATAACTGCGGACAAACTCAACTGGGGCCCACATATTCTGCCCACTTTAAACCAAACTGGGCCCATTTGGCCTTGCTGGCTGGGTGTAAAGATAATATAAGACTGAATCCAAATTCCTCCCCTACGTCTTCTCCCTACCCCTACATTTAGCCCTCTAAGTGTAGAGTTATGGAAAAACAGTGTCTTTAAGTTTGGACGTCGCTTCCCCTTGAAGATATTATCATCTACGTTAAAAGTAAAGTACACAACAGTATTAGTTTTATAACTTTAAAAGGTCATGCTAAGACAAAACCAAAATAATGACTTACATTTAGATGAAAATGTATGTGCTTCAGAGCACATCCATGTGAAGGAATAGGTTTCTTCTCCGTGGCACAGCAGGACATCACCGCGATTGAAAAGTCCCTACGAGTTACCTTTAAAAAAACAATTTCAAACCCCCCTACCCCTACAGAGGCCCATACCATTTGAGAGGTAGGGAGAAGCCGTAATGGTAGGGGAAGAATTTGGATTTGGCCAAAGTATCTTCCATGTACGGTGTCCTTTATGGAGCACTCCAGTTATTATTAAGGTGTGCACAAGGTGTTATGCAAGTGTCTGTTAGATGACTGTGGGATACCAACGCAAGAATTACACTCTGTTTGTCTAATTCCCTAATTTCTAGGCCTAAAGCAAATAAGGTGGAAGAAGCATGCCTTTATCACTGAAAAAGCACCGAGAAGTTCCTAGCGCAGTGCACAGGGTTCAAGGTGTTGAAAAAATGAAAAATCTGAATGACATGCCTGCGTCTCACCTACTTCACCCTTAAGTGTTCTCTACAAACTGTCACCAGCCTGTAAAAAGTATGTGTATGAACATTTTCACTCCAGAGGCTCACCGAGGGGTCTATGACTTTTAGACTTTATGTGGCTCACCTCTGTGCTCCGTACAAATTTGCACACAGACAGAGAATATCCATGTCAGTTGTGTCAAAGACTTTAAAATAGCACTTAATAGATTTATTTTAGCCACGATTTAATTAATATCATAATTAGTGGTTGACGATACGATTTATGGTCAATATTGGTTCATTTTAAATGATCCAATTCACTGACCTAAAATCCATTAGCCAAAAATTCAACCAGTGGGACTCAGAGATAAATACCTGGTACTGAACAATGCAGGTGAAGTTTTTCAGATTCCTTGCAACTAAATAATCAAGTGTAAATAAATAGATGCACAACAAGAATCCATTTACATTTTAGTTTCATAAAGTTCAGCCCACTGATGTTTTTCCATATCAAAATAATACAAATAGAACATTATTGGAACATTCTACCACACCGTATGGTCACATGTTTTTTGTAAAATTCAGTGTTTTCACACATTGGACTGGAATGATGGACTGATCATTTTTTGCTGCCATTACATGTGTGTTGTCTGCTGTGATGCCACCTGTTCATCTTTACACTATAGTAAATTAAAGTTACCATGCCTCAATCCAAATAATATTTTCCAAGATCAGTTATGTTATGGATCAAGTTGTTTCATTTTGAAATGATTGTATAATGTTATAGGTTCATTCAATTCGATGAATAACTTTGGTCAAACATATCAATCTGGTTGGATAAATCGATTTATCCATTAGGTTGATTAATCGTTTCATCCCTACTTTAAAACTATCGGTGACTTGCCACTTGATCTGGTATTTAATTCTATATTTGAAGAGCACAAACGTAAGTGAGGAAAAATCTTTCTTTGGTAACTTTTACTGCTGTGATAAAACAAAAAAACCCCACTAAAGCCTGCATCTCTATTCATTCATTGAAATTCAAAAAAATATTGGTGTAATACACAACAGTTTCATTGATAATTACAGCTCTTGTCCATGTCTGCACATTTCATTTATAAATTATTTTTTTGTTCTTGAATGTGAAAGATTAAGAGTAGTTTTACTCCCTAAAACTTGCATATTAAAAGAAATATGCAACAAAGCTATACTTTCTTTTCTTATTAAATCCGATTTTTACACCTAAGGCGTCTCTAATGGATTATTACTGCCTTAGTGCTGCATAGTCATCAGTGTGTCTACATGTATCTGTGAAATTTCTGTGGTTATGTTTGTACGTTATTGATCCTGCAGTGATAGTGGGAGTGAAAATTAGAGCAGCTTTGGCTCAGTCACCAGGACGGTGGAGACAGCACTCATCCCTCCCTCTTTGTTGAATAATCTTCTTACTCACCGGATGTGATTCACCTAACTTAACTCTGTTAACTCTGAGAGAGCTCTGCTGTCTAAATGTTTGGTTGATAACGTTGTGTAATGTTTGGAAAGTTGTGTGCTTGTGGAATAAATAACTTTTTGTTTAAGTTCTTGGCTAGGAACTCGGATTCTATGTGGTCAAAGTGATGTTTTTGGACAAATCTAAAAATTATTGGTTTTGTAGAAAAACCTTTTAATTATCTAACCGAATGTAAACCTGTGAAAACTTGATCGTTCTAAAACATCTTGATGTTGACTTTCAAAAGAAGTTTTGCAGATTCTGCTCTATAAAAGAAATTACAGGATTTATTTCCAATAAAATGCAATCATTTATTTTGTGAAGAGTTTTTTCTTTTTTTTGGGGGGTCAGCATATAATGTATGATAGTAATTAATAATAGAAAATTCTCTTCTGTGTTATAGGGTAAAACTTTTTGCTTGGATTCTAAATGTTTTGATGGTTCTAATCATATTGTGTTGTTGTGTTCTAACCGTTATAACTTTATGGTGGAGCCTGCAGCAAATGTGTCATCAAAACATCATAATTCTACTATGTAAAGGCAGTCAAAATCCTACATTGGTTGATTATCATCCTTAAACCGTGGCTCAAGAACTCATACAGAAAACCACTGTCATGAATCAAAGTACACATTATAGTAACTAAGTCATGACTTGCAGTCCAATGACAGCAATAAAGCAATATACCTCTAAAAGCTTAACAAACAACAAACCTTCTGTCATATCAACCCTTTGACAAATGACAACAAAGCTCAAATAAAAAATGGGTCATAACTGTGACTAATTTCTGTTTTTTTTCGTCTTTTTTTTAAAACTATTGTTTTCTAGGTTATTTTTTCACATCTGATTAAGTGTATATAATAACAAAATTTAGCAAAAAGCATGGATTAATCCAAATGACAATGAATTATTATGAAAATATATCCATCCATCCATCTTCTTCCACTCATCCGGGTCGTGGGGGCAGCAGTCTAAGCAAAGTTGCCCAGACTTCCCTCTCCAAAGCCACTTCCTCCAGCTCCTCTGGTGGGACCCTGAGACGTACCCAGGCCAGCCGAGAGACGTAGTCTCTCCAGTGTGTCCTGGGTCTTCCCCAGGGCGTCCCGGAACACCTCTCCAGGGAGGCGTCCAGGAGGCATCTGGACCAGATGCTCGAGCCACTTCAACTGGCTCCTACAGTATCATCTCCAACACAAATAGATGCTAACTCTTTTACATGTTTAGAACTCAGTGCAAAATCTGTATTTACAAGATATAAACAAGATAAAAACATACATTTCTACTGGATTATGGGTGTGTTTTTTTGTTGTGTTTTTTTTTTTTAGAAAATACTGTGCTTTTAAGCTGAAAGTTTTGCTGATGTGCTGCTTATATTTTAAAGGGGTTAAAAAAACGGTCTGGTTCAAGCAAAGTAGTCCAACCACGCATTTTCTAAACCGGCTTCATCCCTTTCGGGGTCATGGGGTCACTGCAACCTATGCAAGTTGCTGTTGGGTGAAGGCGGAGTACACCCTAGACAGGTCGCTAGTCTGTCACAAGCACACAGCCACACCTAGGGACAGTTTAGAGTCACTAATTAACATATGAGGCGGGAGGATTGGGAGAGCCTGGTGAAAACCCATGCACGGATGGAGAGAACATGCAAACTTCCCTCAAAAAAGTCCCAGCTGAGATTTCAACCAGGGCTCATCTCACTGTGAGGCAAGAGTGCTAACGCCACCATGCAGCCACTAAAATAAAATAGTTCAATTTTTTTATTTTTGCAATAAAAGTTGCAACATTTATGGATCGAACAAATGTAGAAAATTCTGCATCAACTTTTAGGGAACATTTTTTAAATGTACACTTTTTGTACTATGGAGCACAGAAAATTTCACCCAAGCTGCAATTTGAAAAGCCCTGGAGGGGGCTGAAGAGGATGTGACCCACAATCCAAAGCAAAATCCAGACATATATCAGGAGGGCGGCTCACATAAACACTCTCTGTGTACATTTGTTCTGAGTGTGGGTGAGAAGTACCAAAATAAAAATGGGGTATTCCAACAACAGCTACAATCCTGCAGGCTTTCCAGATCCAGGAGAATCAGGTAAACATAGTAGTGCTCAACAAAGTTAAAAAAAAAAGTATTTTCCATGTGAATCCTACTGTTTAATTTTTTTTTTTACTTTAATACCAATTATTTCCTGTGGGTTGCATACTTCTTTGAAATATGATGTACTACTTAAGTATATTTATGAAGACTAGCTAGACTTATAGTCCACTGTTGTCTTCTCATTTAATACACCCATCATTCCTTCCTTCTCCCTGTTTCCTTCCATGTTTTCCTCAGCTCATTGAATGAGTGGGTGTTTGCTGCAGCTTCTGTCCAGAATCAGGCTTCCACAGTGGAAACATTTCCACATTCTTTTCTGGTTTCTTTCCAAACAAGCAGTTAAAGTGCAGCTGGGCCCAAATGCTTGGAAAATGCAAAAGTGCTCCCACTCATCCATGCATAGCTTTATAACCTCCATATCTTGTTAATTGACCGGTGCTTTTCTTTAATTCATTCATGTGTAAAAAAATAAAATAAATCAGAGAGAATTTTGTCTTAAAATGGTATAGTGCACCACATCAGTCTTGAGAGCAAGTAGCCTGCTTTCTTGTCAATTGTCCTCTGATTGGCCAAACACACCTGATGCAGGTGAATCGCTATGATTAAGACCAGGGTTTCTGGAAAACAAGGACCAGAGTGAACCATCAAAGTTATTTTGTGGGGCCTGAGATGTAGTGGTAGAGCGGTCGACCCCCAAAGATCGCAGGTTCGATTCCTGCCTATGTGTCAAAGTGTCCTTGGACAGGACACTGAACCCCACCTTGGTCCTGGTGGTTAGAAGTTGGCGCCAGAGTGGGACAGTAGTCAGTGTGTGAGTGGGTGAAGAAATGGCTGCTTTGATGACAATTTAATAGTAAAAGTTTTGCTAATTTTCTAAACTTTATGAGGACAATTAATTCATCTATTGTTATGTATTTTTTATTAACTATTTGCTGCATTGAAAGAATACAAAATTAGTTGAAAATTAATTCTTCATAAAACAGTTACACTATGTTAAAAATGTCATGATCAAATTGGAGACAGTGCGTAAAAAAAGTGTTTGTTTTTTCCCTTGAATAATATTTTGCATCTTAATCTAACATTGTTGAGATAAAAAACTTACCAAATCACTCAATGTGTCACATTCAATGGTATCTATATATTTTTTAAAATAATATGGCTGTGGGTTTCATCAAGGGGTTTAAGAAACATCTTCTTTCCAAAAATTAAAAAAAAAGTCAGTTATTTAATATAGTGGGCTTTACAGTCTTGATAGCATCTCCACTAGATGCTGCCTCTATAATAGATTTTTTATATCCGTTGTTTCTGATCTGCTCCTGAAAAAAGCAACTTGTATAATTGTCCACTTATCATCCTTAATGGATAGACAAGACACATGGAAGCATCACACACACGCTAAAACAAAACACAAAGTGAGTCATTCATGGCAGACAGGAATAGAAGCAGACTTCATTAGGTAACCACAGTGGCGAACGAGATACCATTACCACCACAGTGATCATGACCAGTAGTGTTTATTATGATTTTATTCGCGTTGAGAGCTGAGATGATCTTTTCTTAGTCCAGATATATCTGGACTTCTCATTCTTTGAGCTGGTATTTGTCCGCAATTCTATGTTAGAGTGCATATCTCAAATTCTTTTTTATTTTGTCTGTTAGGACTTAAAATGTTGAAATGCTCCTGTAGCTTTTCACTCACTGAATATATTTTATTGGCATTTTACATTGACAAATCATGTTAGTGACTGTCAAGAGAAGAACTTTAAATTTCCTCTTTTTTGATGAGAGTTTAACAGTTTAAAGAAGTAGAATAAAGTTGTTGATGAGCATGTGACTCACTCAAACAGTTTGTCGGTGTACATTTATTCTTGAGAGAGGGACTGCCCTCACTTTGCATCATGGGAAGCCCCGCTCGTGTCTGTCATGGCAGTCATTTGCATGCCGTGTGCCAGCTGTGATAGCTCCTCTGTTTAATAACTAGCCTGATTAAGATCATATCGGAGGTTCTTTGTGTCTGTGTTTTGCGTTCCCACAATGCATCAGTTGGAATTTATCCTTGCAGGCACACGCACATGTGTGCATGTTTTACTCTTTGGGAAAATGTGTCATGGAATTTCTGGGCAGGATTTTTTTTTTTTTTTATCCCAGTGGAGTGGACAATGTACACACAACGATCCGTTAGTAAAATAAACATGTGGCGCAGCTAAAGTGAATGGCGTTGCAAAAATCATGTGATCGCTTCTGTAAGCTGTTATGAACTCTCCTAAGGATGATTCTACTTTTGACTTTTTTTTTTGCTCTCACTTTCTCTGACTGGCTTTCTGTTGCTCTAAACTCATCTTCTCCTTTTCGTGGAAACTGTCTTCGTTTTGACCCTATGACTTCCCCTCCCACGCTGACCACATCAGTACTGTCTATCGCTTACAGACGCAGTGCTGACCAAGACTCTTGCAAGGGCGCACATACATGTAATCGCACTCCTACGTGGACACACACCCTCACGCCGTTGCGTCACTCATCTGTGGTGTGGCTGGTTACTATAAGGCAGCTGTTCCTGCTTAGCTGTCTTGCCATCCGTGATGTCAGAGCATTGTTTTGTGTGATTGACTGACGTCTGAGCGTGTCCTGTTTATGTGGGCGATATGATGAAGGAGTCAGTTGTGATCCAAGACTTGTGGACGGAGCGGTCAACTTATCCTTGACCTCTTACCCTGCAGTGGCTTGTAGACAGAAGGATGATATATTGAAGCAACAAACGGGACAAAGCGTCTTAGTCAGACCACAAGAACAGCTTTATTGTAGCCTGACTTTAGATGATAAATTCTGTGCACTCTCCTGGAGGTAAAGAACATTACGTTTTAGCCTTAGAGAATGATTTTCCGTGATGACTTCAAGTCAGAATTTTGAGTTAGAGGCTGAATTATATGGACACAGTGATCCTTGCTTTAGGTTCTAAAATGAAGAAATGTAGTTTGGAGAACCTTTAAAAACAATTAAAAAATAAAGGGTAATTATTTGTGCACAAATACTTATCGTTTAACACAAATCTTCTGACAAAACAAAAAGGAAGTACAACTATTGCACAATATAGTAAGATCAACGTTTGTCAATGAAACAAATGTTTTATGATAAAATATTTGACTAGTCAATTAAAAACTCAAAATTTCTTATTTTCTTAATACTTTATTAGGTCATACAAGGAATCACCCTAACAGTCTAAATCCACTTAAAAGGAGTTCTCTAAATTGCCTATTTTTGTAGTAATCTGTTGGTAATAACAGTCCATACAATGAAGATAATCTGTTTTAAATTAAATTATCTGGACCAAATACGATAATGCTTTTTGCTCTTTATGTAGTATTTTGGGACAACTTTTGTTACATTTTATAAACAAACTGAATGGATTTGAATTACTGAAGAAAATTAAGATATTCATCAACCACCATGCACCAGGAAAAATCTCATTGTGTTCATGTCCAATAGTTTTTTTAAATCAATTTTAGTACATAATAATGTTCAAGCTATTGTAATGAAACTTAGGGAACAAATAGTAATTTCAAGTGCTAATTAAGGAAATTATCACAGTATTTTCAAAAGGAAAATGAGTTGTTAATAATTTAGAGGAGCGTATCTCCAAGTTGTGGAATTTTAATTTAATTAATTTTTTTTTTTTGGGTGTACTTTGATTATTATTATTTTGTTGAGGTCATTGAAACATCAGGTTATAATTGTGACATAAATTTCACATTTTTACAAATGCACCCTTTTTAATACCCCTTCCTTGTAGGACTATTAGTACAGCAAAAATAGGAACAAAACAAACAAATAAAAAAACTGTAGTAGTAACCTCTTGACTCCCAGAACACAAACACTTAGAACCCAGGTAACTGAGAAATAATTTTTTGAACTCCATTTTCACTAATTTTAAAAAAAGTATTCAGAATAAAATTTATTTGGGATCAAATACGCCAAATTTCTCTTAAATAAACTTTAAAAAAGTAGCAGTAGCAGCATTTAGTATAATAATAATAATAATGTATTGGATGAATCATATTTTTATTGAGTGCCCAGTGTGTGCAAATGGCTTTCGAGCATTAATAAATAAATATAAACTCAGGCAAAGTTGCTGCTTTGTTTCAAAAGTTTTAAAATGTTAGTGGGGAATTATTTGGTATCTTGTCCAGATTCAGATTTTTATATAACGTACAAAAATTCCCATTCTCCACATGTTGACCCCTTTGTCTGACAAAGAGATATTACACAGGCACAAGCTCTGTCTCATAATTTCTGCTTGTGAAGCAGTTCCAGATGTGTAAGAGTCTTCATAACATTGCCTAAATAAACGACCGACGTCTGCATGAGTGACTCACCCTAAGCGGTTCTATCAGTTTCCTTTTTTCCTGTTTATCCCTGAATTTGAAGTAAAATATTTGAGTAAAAATTGATCAAATACTTTTAATTTCTATTTTTCAGATGACCATATTTGTTATAGGTAACGTTGCTGCAATCAGTGCAAATACGACAAGTATAATGAGTTAGGCTACGTGATGTTTTTTTTTCCCCATTTAGGACTAATTTCTTTAAAAGCGACATTCTTAATTTTAAAGTGCATTACTGTCATAGCTTATAGATTGAAGCCCAAAGAAGGACTGACAAAAAATATTTGAAAAGTAAAAATGATCTTAGATCAGAAGATTTACTGAAGTTGGCCACCAATTTTAATTCATATTAACATTTTTAATTGATCATCTACAGAAATATATCATATTTACTCACTTTTAGGTAACTTTATCAAGAAAATTAAAAATCGTTGTTAAACACCGCAAAAACGTAATCTTGAGAAAGTAAAAATATCTTTCTTTCAAGAATAATGTTCATATTTTCTGTCTTGGAAGAAACATAATTTTATTAAGAGGGTTTTAATAGCAAATTGCTGTTACGTAAAAAAACATTATCTCTAGAGTTTTTTCATTAAATAAAAATTCTTGGTAAGACTCATTTTCTTAGCTTGTTGGATGATTTTTTTTGCCAAATTAAAGAAAATTGTGCAAGTTTTAAGAATTTTGGATTTATTTCTATAGGGTAGCTGTTTTTGCAGTGTAGTCCTTCTCTAGCCTTCATGAACACATTAATATATTTGCCCCCTTTTTTTAAACCAGCAGGGTTATTATCTTTTTCTGATCTTCTCCTCTGTCTTTTTCCTCCTTTACATTTTGGAAGGAGAGATGACCAAAAAAGCACAACAATAAAGTAAGCACTACTAAAGTGAATCTCGGATTTTGGTGTCAATTTTAGACAAAATGCATCAAAGCAGAAAGTTTGACTTCTCAAACTGGGTCAAAAAGGTAAAAAAAAAAACTGAAATAGTAGAAATCCTGTAAAATAAATAATTCAACATTTGTTTGAGGAAAATAGTTTAATGAAAGCTAGTTGTCACTATTTTTGCAAGACTATAATGCACCAGTTTTACTTCAATTAAATTAATTAACTAATTCTTAAAAAAAACAGTATAAACTTTGATCTGTCTTAAATATTGTTTTAGAATAAAAAAGTCAGGAAAGTTGCGCTTTTTGAGAGCAAATACTATCCTGAAAGGATGCAAGTTTTTAAAAATACAAATAAATACACTTCAGAGTTGATGTTTTTTTTTTGTCAAAAAAAGTAAATAATTTTACTATAGCATTTTACCATATCTGGTATAAATTTTAACCAGCTTTAGCTTTTCAAATGTGTGTGCTCTTGTGTGAGTTTGTGTGTGTCTGTCCAGTCATAGTCACCATGGTGAAGTCCTACTGAAAATCGTCATGACAACTCCAGCCATCGACAGCCATGTTTTAAGCCAAAACACGTAACTGTCTCCTACGCATCAACACCGTTCACACATACGCTCATCCACACTCCTGCACACACAACAAAGACGCCCACAAACACAACGACGTATATGACAGATTTTAAACTGGGTGTCAAAATTGAGTTACTTGTTTATGAGATAAAATTAGGATCTTATTTATCCTGTCCAGATGGATGGAGAAACAAGTTCCTTCAGCTATTTCAAAGGTTCCCGTGCACTTTTGTCTCACTTTTATTTATTTTTGTCCCTTCTGACACGAAGATGGGAAAACATTTCTTTTCAAAAAGACAGTTTTCCACAGGAAATTCACAAACAAGCAAAACTTTTGTCAAATAAACCCCAATTCAGTCTTTTTTCATATCCAGCTTCATGTGTGTGTGAGCAATGGCACCCAGAGGGCTTTTTACCAGCAACTCACCCCAGTCACCTCACCGCACGCACATGCACGCAGCCTTGCCCCATGCTCATGCACTATTTGTTGGTTAGGGTGGAAGCACCCTCCTCCGGTTTTTTTGTTTCTGACCCATTTTTGGCTGCAGACGCTGGCGAGCGGCCCTGCCACCCGCCCCTCCTTGTTTCCACTGAGGTGGAAAATTCTGGTGGAATGGGGAAAGAAGGGAGTGGGAAGGCGGCGGAAGATGAGCTTCAAGAGGGGGGGTATCAGGGTGAGTGAGTTTGTCCGTCAGCCCCCCAGAGGTGTGCCTTAGGGGGGGATTTGCTCTTGTACACATGCTTAACAGGTTTGGCTATGTGTTGGTAGATGCTTGGAGTTGGTGGAAAAATGAAATCCAGTTTTGGATTAAAATTAACCTCTTTCATGTTTTGAGTGTGGAAAATCAATACAATCTTTGTTTTTCAGTAAATTAGTTTTTTTCTTCTGTGATTTTATAAAAAGCAGATGTAGCATACTGAACACTATAAAAAAAAGACTTTTTCCCTAAAAGACATTGACATTATACAGTAAACATTTGTATTTTTCTTGATTCTGTAGATTTGTTTGGACAAATCTTTATTAGTATGATTAAAATAAGTAAAAAAAAAGGATGTCATAATTTTAAATGTTCCTGGTAAAATGATTTCTTTAATAGATTTATTTGGTGTAAAAATGAAACATACCATATTGCATTTGACCAGCTCAGTACAAAACCAGCTCTGCTACCACATTTTTTTCTGCACATCTTTCCGCACCAGGATCCTTCGGCTTCTTCTCTCAGTCTTACAGTGATCAGGTTTGTGGTCAAGTGATAAAAAGCAGAGACAAAACCTCCCACTGGAGTCTCACTGACTGGTTTCATATCATTGCCATGTGATGTAAATGGAAGTGAAAACGCCCATACGCTCACAGTGCCACAACAATCATATGACCTCAGTACTGTAATGACACAGCTTTATTATTACCATTCTGTGGTGTAATTTAGGCAATGGTGTGAAAAAGATGCTAAGTGGTGGATATTGATCCAAACTGGTGTTTGTTTGTGTAGATAACTGCGTCTGACCTGTGTTTTTGTAGCTGCTTCCTGCAGGAAAAACATCAAAAACAAGTCTAAATAACAAGAGAGTGCTTAAAAAAACCCAGATTGCATCACATCATTGGAAGACGGTGTAGGTGTTTGCGGCGAGGAAGCGTGCGCTTTCACTAGTCACTCGTCTGTGTGTGCTTTTGCGTCTGTTTTGTGTCTGTCTGTATTTTTGTGCCAAACCTGGAAAGTGAAGTGAGATGGACACTTCCGCTCTTTCCTAAAAATAGACTGCAGTTCTCATCACTTCCTCTTTTGATACATCATGCATGTAACCTAACAATGTTTGACGATTTCCTTATCTGGCGTGATGTGGTGAGCGTGCCGCATGCGCGAGTGGAAAGTCGTTTGGTGTAATGGCACAGCATGTGGGCTCGGAAACATCTGGCAACTTTAGCTAACACACATGGGTGCATTAGGCGCAGTGCTGTAAGGGTACGGTGCATCCACCAGAGGACTGCTTTCATGTAGATCAGAGTGTGTGTGAGTTACAGAGAAAGAGTGAGAGTTGGAAAGTGGCACTTCACCACGTGACGTATGCTTCTGGTGATTTCCAAACCAAGGAAGTGGAAACACCAGTGACGAGGATGTGATGTCATCATTAGGCTTTCATTCTTACCGCGGCCTCACTCTACTCATTTAGTCATCCTTTTATTTTTCTCTCACTCTATTTCCATCTCGCTTTGTATTTGTCTGTGTGTTTGGCTCCTTCTTGTCCTTATCTCTTGCCTCCTTTTATGTTACGCTGCGAGTGAGTGGGCGTTCTTCATCTGTTTTTGTTCTTTTTCCTTTTTTTATGAATGGCTGTGTTGTTTACTCCCTGACAAAGCTATTTCTGTCAATGCTGATTATGGGAGCACATACAGTGTGACCACACCAACTTCCTCTTCTGCTACGCTCTGACGTCTGATTGGTTGAGGCTCTCCTCTCAATGGTAACAGTTCTGAGGTGGTGGTGAATGCGTCTTTGTAAGTGTGTGCATACATGCTCATGTGGGCCACACATTGAGGGGCCTCGCTTGGGCTTCTTTTGAGAGATAACTGATAAAAAAAAAAAAACATCCTGTTTCCAATAGAACATTTATTATGTACCAAAAAAAAACGTTTTTGAGTGAGGAAATGTTTCATTTTGTGCTGATCACAGCAATTCTAAATTCAAATCAATGGAGATTTCACGCTAGTTTCTTTAAAATTATTGTAATTTTTGAAAATGTATCTTATAAAATGTGTTTTTTTATAATAAAACTGGAGTAATTTAAAATAGATTAGTTGTGTTTGTGTGGGTGTCTATATTAGTGGTCTAAGTGGGCAAAGGAGTTTATTTGATGTGAGAATAAGTGAAAAGCAGGCTTAGGTTTTGAAACTGCAGGCTGTACTTGAAAAGAGACTAACCGATAAAGTCAAGCTCACTCAAAAAGTTCTTTGTATTTTTCCAGTTTTACTGTATGTTTGCCTAAACTCTTATCAAGGTATAAAAATAAGCTGCAAAAATAACCACATAATGCAAACTTGCCTGTAAATTTACAACCCTAAACACACTAAAGGACATAGTGTTGCGAGTGGAATCCTCCTCTGCACGCTGCTCTGTGACAATTTAATAATAATGTGGTTTGTTGTAAACAGACACTTTTTGAATTCACTTATGTAATTTCTGCAAGATAAAAGTAATCGGCAGAAAATCTTGTAAGAAACATTAATTTGTGTAAAAAGTATGTACTCTTTCTTTAAATATTTATCAATTATTTGCATTAAAAATAAACTAAAAACAATCTGGTGATAGCTGGTGATAGTCTAAAAAAAACAATACCTCAGATAAACAAGTTCCACATTTTTCACAGTAACACAATTCATTTAAGGACAATAAAGCAGAGCTAAAACATATATTTTAATTGTAGATTCAACAACAGCCTGCAGTTTCCTGAAATATGTTTTTTGTTGAAGGAACTTGGTGGCTTTTTAGTTTTCAGGAGTTCACTTGGACAAATTTTTCAGTCTGCTATGGGACTATGGTCACATATTTCAAAACGGCACCGACCCAAATGGAAGTTTTTCAGCAAGTTTTCCAGGTAAGAAAAAGTTAAAAATTTATTGGGACCGGACCATTCCTCTCTAAAAGTTGAAATCGGTCAAAGGCCGCCCGGCCACGTTTCGATGTCTCATGGTTGCAGTTCAGTGACAAGTAGGAATGATGCCTTTACGAAGTTGGTCAACAGCAGCTCTGACTGAACAATGTGTAAATGTCTCCAGGCGGCGGCCGTCCATATCAAGTATCACCGGCCCCAGCTGCCCGGTAGCTCGAGGGTATAAAAACCGGGCCATTCAACACGCCTGATGATCGTCTGAATGCCGACACCTACATTCTTGACCATGTCAACGATTAAAAATCAGGGGGCGACATGAAATCTTGAATCTTGATGCCTCCCTACTTCATGGTGGCAGTTGTATTTGTGACTGCAACATAATTAGTTGAAAGCTAGAACTTTAAAATGTGCTATTATGATCGTACTTATGGTTGCAAAGCTACAAAAACTCCTGTTCCAAACGTTTGTTGGGGGTATCACAATATTTTCTCCAATATTACCTGTAATTCAAATACATGTGATGATTGAGGTGAGGCCTGCGACCATAAAAAGGTGCACAGATCATCCGTTCCCTGCTGTGTTTGACCTTAATAAATAGGTTCCTGAGGTCAACAACTCTTGTAAACACACCTATGCAAATGACTTTGCATAGGAAACTCATGGGAACTCATAGGAAACTTCACATTGGAACTTTGCTGGAAAATCTGCCATTTGTATTTATTTTTAGCAGAAGGTTTTATTTTAGCAATGGCCCGCCCTAAAGGTTCAGTATTTTATTTTCTACATTTTCGTGACCCCAAAAGGGAAATGCAGGTGAGGAAAATGGATGAATGGAAGTTCAAGTAAAACATGTTAAAGTTATAGCATTTTTCTTTGTTCTCTTTTTGTTTAGGACTGCAGAGATATAATAGACCTGGAGGTATATTTAGTGCGACACCAACTCCGAGCAAGGATAACAACCCTCTTTAAAACATCACCGGTGGCTATAACTAAACAAAACCTAATTTTTACTAAATTATTCTACTACTTATTTTCGCCACAGTGGTGATACTGGAAAAGTTCATAAAGGTTTAGCCTTCCAAAAGTTTTTATTACTGTAGAATTTGAAATGTCCCGCATGTAAAATGACTCCAGCTCCCATCTGGAGGTAATAGAAAGTTTTCTGCTGTGATCGTTTAATAAATAACTTTTAAATATAGTTTCTCACTCATCTTTTCCTATTTTCATGCCTAAACATATTTCAAATAAAGAGACCCTTTTCATGCTGCACAATACTGCATGAAGTTTCTATGGAAAAATTTCCAAGACGCATGTATGGTTTCCATATGAAGGGAGTCACACTGGCCATTTGTGATCAGCGTATAGCTGTGATTTTTTGGTATCTAGTTCCATGTTATGTTCAGAGACTCAGTCACATGCCTCAGCGTTAAGTATGTCATGTCCCCAAGAGATGTTTAAAAGTGGGAATAAATTATGCCCTCACAAACCCCCCTCCAAAAAAAGCTGTCTAGAGGGTAGTAGAATAAGGAAGAGGAAACGAATGCAAATGTGCTGTGAAGCAGAAGTCATATATTTCAATATTAATGTGTCAAAAACTGGAAATCCAGTTATATACTTTCCAAGAATACCATGCAGGGATGTGCACGTAAAAGAATACAATTTGGTTTGAAAATTCTATTTAATCAATTTCCCCATCTCTTTGTTCAAAATTAACCCAATTATGATGTTATAAAATCCATTTTTTTAGATAGTGATGCTTAAAGCAGTTTTTTAATATTGTTATTAGGTGGATCCAACATTTACCAATTCTGCAGAAGAGAAAGTACATGTAATAGCTTGTAATGGTCAGTTGTTGCCTTTGCCACGATGGGCTTTACATCTTTGTTAGTGAGTAACTGGAGACAGACCACACACTGTGATCCCCTGACACTGAAGTGAGACTTTAGTTAGGACAAAGCTCTTTTTTTTTTTTTTTTTTTTTTTTTTGGGAAGGGATCTGAAAATTGATGTTCAGGCTGAATGGCTCAGTTGGTTGGGTGTAGAAGTGGTGCCCAGGAAACCAGCACACAGTGTGGGTCCTTAGGCAAGACCCTTCATGATACTGTCTAACTATGTAGCCACAAGGGGACCCAAGTCTGCGTCTGTTCTCCTACCTGGATAAAATACAGTCAGAAAGGGCATCAGGATAAAAATCTCTGCCAAACCACCTGTGGGAATCAGTAAAAAGCTGATTTGGGATGTGCAGACAGGTGAACAACATCGTCATAGACTTACACAAAATTCATGGATCTGTGTTTGTTAACAATCTTTGCTTAGTTTGGAGAGTTGTACTTCTTGAATTAGAAAGATGACAGTTGTCCGTTTTTTTACAGTCTCCCTTTATGCAGAAGTGATAAAGTTTGTAATCCGTATCTGGAACTCTTTGTTCTAATGTTGTTGGAACAACATAAACAGACATAGGCTACTCCCAGTTGCAAAATAGGATCATTTCCCATGGCATAAAAAAAAAAAACATTTCCATTTTTGTGAAGCTTTTCCAAAACAACAAAACAATACTAAAAACAAACCAACTTTTGCAAATATGCAAATGTCTACTATCTTTATTCAAACTACATTTCTACGTTTGGATTATGGAACGTTTGGATGTGTAAATATAAATATTTTGGTCTCCTAAAATAACTCTATGGCTTAATCTGCTTTACATTTTTCCTTTTGCCCTTCAATGTTTATCCTAAAGGTCACCCAAAAACTATTTAAGGCTTTAGGGGGAAATGGTGGTTTAGTTGGAACAGATGGAGATCTTGGAAAAAAAAAAAAAAAATCAGGAAAAGTTCTGGGATTATTGCATTTATGTTGATATCAAATTTGCTTGTAAAATGCAAACATGTTTAAAAGAACACTGCATCAGAAAATTAATCTAGAAGTAGCAACAAGCAAAACAGAAAAAAATATAAGTGCA
This sequence comes from Oryzias melastigma, assembly GCF_002922805.2. Classification (NCBI taxonomy): domain Eukaryota; kingdom Metazoa; phylum Chordata; class Actinopteri; order Beloniformes; family Adrianichthyidae; genus Oryzias; species Oryzias melastigma. The sequence continues at coordinate 9,049,211 of NC_050527.1, forward strand.
CATTTTTTGTTGCCATATTTCATGCTGACATGTCTGCCTGCATACTTGTGTCTTTGTGTTTGTATGAGTGTTTCAATGTTTGTGTGCGTTTGAAGCGCTCTGAGGACATCCAGTTGGAGTGTTTCCCCTCCAATGCTCTTTCTGGTTGAGGAACGGTGGTTTTTTTTTCTGTCGATGGGGCTTATGGATCGGCACATCCACCATCTCTACCCCTGCTTACTCGCCCACACAGCCACAAAGTGGATTCAAACTTTATTGGGCAACACTCAAATTACAAACATGTTTTTATGATTTTATGATTTGTTGTATTACAAAAAAACATCAAAACTTTACTTTTTTATTATTTTAATGCAATGAGATCTCAAATAGTTTACAAAATTCAAAATAAAAAAAAATATGTTCTTACTAATTAGTTAGCTTTAAACACAATATGACACCGACATTATAACTATTTATTTATTTGCAGAAAAAACAGGACTTTTTTTTCATTGCACTGATGTTGAAATTCTTATTTTTACTACTTAAAGGCTTACAAACTTGTTTAAGGATCCACTCCAGTGAAAAAAGTGATTTTGTTGTTTTTCACATGTTCTTGTGGCATTTTATCTCATGATGGAGGAAAAACATAAAGAAAATTAAGATTAAAACTTTGTCTTTGAGTATTTTTTTGTTAAAATCCTAGTAAATCAGGAGCAGATGAACTTACAAGTATTAAAACTTGTAAATACTCTTCCTGTACAAACAATCAGGAGCTTAGTAGTGTGTGCTTTAGAACAAAACCACAATGCATAGACAAAAAAATTGATGTTAAAAAAAAAATACATTGCCACTTTGAGTCAATGTCTAATATTTTAAGCCAACTGACTGAAAGCTCTTGTGGCGGAAATTCTAAGTGTTTAATTTAAGTTTGCACAAAATGTCATTTTTTTCAAACATTTAAGAGCTCACTCAGTTGAAGCTCAAACATCTATTTGAATGTTCAGAATTTTCACAATTTTTCTGTTAAATCGAAAGTCTTAAGCTTCAGATTTGTCTGCTTGAATGAATGTGCTGATAGTTTTTGGATTTCCCAACTGATCTGGTAAAAGAGGTGATATCAGCATCTCCAGAGTCCAATTTATCAACGAGTTAGACAATAAAAGTGGCTATTCTGACCACAGAGGTTTATAGTTACTCGTTGGCCTAATTTGCCTTTTTGTGGACTGTGTGACACAAATTGGACTGACTAATTTGTGTTTTTGAATAAAACTGGTTCAGTTTGGCTGTTTTATTGGAAGAGTTATGTAATTGCGATCACAAAAACGCTTTGTTCTTCAGGTTGTTGTGCGCCCGAGAGACAAGCAGTGGTGTTTGGGAATTATTAACACCCGCTCACAGTGGGGTTCAGTCAGATAAATGAGTGGGTCTTTGCTCCTCTCGCTCAGTGACGTCGTGCGTGCTTGCCGCTGATGGAATCTCCTGCGTGACGCGGCCCTGTGCGAAGGAAAATACCAGTCATCAGGTCAAAATGGTGACCGGATGAGAGTCTTCGAAAGCGACGTCACAAACACGTCCAGCTCCAGCCGATTTACTATTCACACCTGGGTCGCTTTAAGCCGGGGAAACCCTTGCACGTACACACACACAGCCACACTTGCTAATCCAATTACAGCAGTAGTTAGTGGCAGCCTGTCTTGGACCTCCTCAGATGCACACTGATCCAATTATTACCGGATGGACGGGCTGGGCAATCCCTGTGCTTCCCAGCTCAAAGGTGCTTAAATGGCACTGTGCCACGGCATTAGGGGACACCTCATACGCACAAAGGATTCCCCTGCTATTTTAGTGGACAGGCACGCTGGTTACACTGTGAGTCAGGAGGGCCAAGACGAAAACAATGCGCTCAGTAAAAGACGTATCCCCGTCTTTGCAAAAACGCCGAGTCAGATGTCAGGAATAGTCATGGACACATGCATGGTTAGAAATGATTAGCAGGATTAAAGAACAATGGCTGGCCATAGACCTTGGGAGGGGGGTGAATTCACACTTCAAATAGGTACTTATTTAACATGTGCTCCAAAACTATTGATTGTGCGATTTGCGTTTGGTAAATAAGTGTGTATTTTCTGAGAGGCTCTTCAATAAACAACAAACCACAATGAGGCATTCTCCAAACAAGGCCACAATTCTATACAGAGGCTCTTACCTCACCATGAAGTGAGTATTTTACATTCTCTTTTATTCTCCTCTATGCACACTCACTCTGCATACTGTATTAACAGATGTCTCACGCGGCACAATAGGCGATTCGCTTTTCCTCTGATGAACTGCAGCGAAGTTACGCATTTGCACATGTACTTCACGCAAACAGACAAAAATGAAAGAAAAGCTTTCTCTTGGCGAGCGAAGGCTCATGAAAAGGTGATGGAGTGAAAGGGGAGGCAGTTGTGTCTGTCATGTGTCATGTCAGGCCCTCCCTTATGCTAATGCACCATTCATCTGTGTCACGGGCTGATAATGACTCTCAGAGCAGAGCGCTTCGCTGGAACACTCAGACGGAGAGGCTCTGAGGCCACTCCAGTCAACCTCTCTGTCTGCAAGCTACTTCACAACCCACAATATTCAACAGCCATCCATGACACTGTAAACCAACTAGACAAGAACCGTTTGATGTAATAGTTACTAACACTTTTACACTGTAAACTTTAACCGGGAAATAAAAAAAAAAAATCAAATTTAAACAACAAATCTCTCAATATTTAAACAAAATACAATATAAAATTATTTAAAAAAAACCCAATTATTTTAAAATATTCCATATTTTCCAATTATAATAGTTTATTTCAAATGTCTTAGCCTTTTGTTTTAAGACATAAAATAGACCCTAGCGTGACCTTTTACTGGCCTCCACCTCTTTCATCTCCTCCTTCTGGCAAAGAGTTGTGATCCGTTTGGATTATTTAACAATTTTCATTCATCTTTTTTTGTTGTTGGTACAGTTAACTGCCCTGTCATTCTTACTTAGGAGTATGTCTGTTGGAGAGAGTGCAGTGGGCACTGATTTCTGCCCCCTAGTTGCACAAGCACCTTGTGACCCACAGAAAGCTGCTTGTTTGGAAATCATGGACTTCTTGTCATGGAAAAATACCATAATTCTTTGGCTGTTTAAAGCCACAGAGCAATAATATTTAAGTAATTTTGTTGGTTAGATCCACATATTCCACACAGCAAATATGAAACCTGGAGTAGAAAAGGAGTGTTGACCACAGTCAACAACCTTATAGAGAGTTTAAATCTCTAAACCTCCCTTAGTTCCAATTCATTCACTTACCAACCAAAAAAAGAAACAAAATATTAAACTGTTTTAAATTTTGAACAAATTTGAACTTGAATATATGTAATAAAGTTGGTCCTAACCCTTGTGCTATCCTGGGCATGTTTACTTTACAAGTGGGGTCATCTGGACCCCACAAGACAGCGCACTGAACTTTTTTTAAAAACTTTTTTTATCTTCACAGGGTGTCTGTGGCAGACATTAAATCCTGTCCACCTTTGTCATGGGAGGGATCACACATCGATATAAGGGTGGGGTCATCTGGACCCCATAAGAGAGTACGAGGGTTAAAAAGTCATTTGCTTTTATAACCAGCCTCCAGTGGTCATTTGAGGAACTGCAACATTCAGCACATCCTGGTTGACTTCTGATCTGGGTGCTGAGTCCAGTAAGCCTCAGTTATGTCTATAATATTACTTGTGTCATCCATTTTTTCTATTGTTCTAATTTAAGACGATATTATTATTTCCATTCAAAAAGCTCCTCAAGTGTTTAAATAAAATACCTTAATAGCAGAAACACCACAAATCATTCAGACAATAAGTTTTAAAAAAATATGGTTTCAGGAACAGAAATGTAAAAAGTTAAAAAAAGAATCTTTGCAAGAAAATATGTTTAGAATAGATTGTGTGTTTGGTATCCAGTCCAGCACAGATTATGTGATTCCCAGAGGAGCAGTGTATGCGTAGCCATTGCCCAGTGGGAATGAAATGGCCATCTAACATGGAGAGCGAACGGAGTGACTGAGGTTTTGGCTTACGGGGACGTGGGGGGATAGCACATAGCCCTAGGAGGATTTAACGATGTTCAATGTGTGTTTGTATATGTGTGTGTGTGTCTGTGTGCCTGAGGTGAACTTGGGATGTTGATGCTGATGTGTTCTGATGGACTCACACACAAACACAGACCCTGCCTGTGACTCAGAGACGAGACGCTTGTATCCCCTGTGGGACGGCCCGAGGAAGACTCTCACTCACACATACACATGCACACATCTATATACACACCCACCCACACACACACATATGCTTGCCAGGTTAGATATCTTCTGGAGCCGCTCATAGATCTTGTTCTTGCAGGAGAGAGGGATTTAAGGAGGGGACTGCAGGTTTGCTGAGAAGCTTGATGCTTTGGAGATCGAGCTGCTTTTTATGGATCTCATTGTGTTTTTTTTCTCAGCAAAATTTGATTTGGACTTCTTGGGGGTTTCTCGCTCACCTCAAGTTCACCCTTAGATTTGGCCAAAATGCATCTCCACACAATGTTCTGTTCTGTTACTTCCTACAGTAATGGCTGTGAATACTTCCTATTGAGTAGCTGGGGGAGTTTTTTTGAGTGACTTCTCTCCGGGTTCAGACAGGACAGCGACCGTAGGGTTCAGTCTTGATAAAGACGGATGGTGAGGCTGGATGAGGGGAAGAAAGGCGGCACTTCAGCTGTAGCTCTGAGCCAAACACTTTTCCTCATCTTTTCCCTGACTCACTGCTAATAATTAGACACTAAAACATGAGTAAAACATTTACATTAGCTGTTGCAGGAATGGGAATGAGGACGTTGGCGTGCACATATACGTATCTGCAAAGAGAAAAAGATGAAAACGCACAAAAACACAGAGGATGCACACTGTGCCAAGGGGTTAATATGAGCTGTGTGTGACGCCAACCGTATGCTCGTTATAATAGTGCTGCGAGCCTCCAAGTGACAGATATCACACACAGTGGATCATTTTGGGAACAAAGCATTCTTTACAAGCGACTGCCCATTTATTAGGGGGGAAAAAGAAGATGACCTCAATATCTGCAAAACTCTGTCATCAGCATTTTGTTGGCTTTTTAGCAAAATTCTGTCAAGTTGTCGTTTGTGCTAAATGAGATGATCTCAGGAAATGTGTGGTGCTGCATTGTGGAGCAGCAAGGAGGCAATCTGAGGTGGCATAGTGACTAAAACAGTTCTCTTTTTAGGAATCTATGGATTTTCCACTTTAACCTGTTACATACTTAGATGTAATTGTTGCTACTCTGTTACATGTAAAACAAAAACTCACAGTACTCTTTGAGAAGATATGAAAATGACCAAATGATAAGAAAATGACTTAAAGACCCAATCTTAAGATATTTTGATCTCTTTTAAAAGCATTCCCAGTGGTCTTCTAATTATGATAATAATAAATAATAATAATAAAAATCTGAGTAGTTTTCTAAGACAGAGTTTCTTCAGATTGGCTGTATTCCATCAGAAGTTTGCCTTTGAGTTGTGGATGGGATTGTTGGAGGGAAGTGAGCCATCTTCCTTTTGTTTCCTCTCCCTTCCCGCTGGCTTACACTCTCTCACAACCCCAACCTAATATTAACACTGCAACCAATATGGCTAGCAATATCAGTTTTGAGTCAGATGCCACCTCAGATAAGGAACAAGGATGTACATGAATCCATCTATCTGCAAGTGGATGCATCAGAATGGAGCAGAACAGGGAGCTTGAGGCCCACCTTAGCAAATTTTCTACCAAACAAATATCATCTTTTTGAAACTACATTTTTTTGTCTGCCTCCAATTTACAACACTTTGAATAAAGAAATACTCAGAAATGTAATTCTAAGCTTAGTTTTCTTAATAAATGTCATCTATCATCAGAAAAATGCCATAAGAACATGTAAAACACACAAAAAAATCAATTTTCATTGGATTTATTCTTTAAAAGTAATCGTTAAAAAGATTAGACATTGCTTGTTCAAAAGATATAATCAATCTGCATTCAAACATCTAGACTTCTATGTCTTATAAATTCAAGCTTAGATCTCAACTTTTGAGGGATGTCTTCTCCAGAGGGCCCATTTCAGCTCCTTGCTCTTTAGAATGTAGATTAGGGATCATAGAAGGGCTAACCAGAACGATCTAATATTTAACTCTTTTGGGTGTATTTAGCTGTTTGTGTCATGTTTTTTATTTGGAAGACCTGTTAAACCATGCTTTCTGACACACGGTCGCACATTTTACTCCCAACAGTCCTGAGACTTTATTGCACCCTACACAAATTCAAGACACCCTGTACTAGATGCCATAAAGCAGCCTCAGACCAAAACATTTTTCACATTGGAGACATTCCTCTTTTAAGTATTTCTTTTTATCCTCTTTAAGGATAGAACTTACTTTACTTGTCATTGTTGGATCATTACATTCTTCCATAAGCTTGTCAATATGCATTGTGCTACTTTCAACAATAGTCTCCACCTAAATCATTGCCATGAAGACCATGTTGACCAAAACAGAGACAAATGCCGTGGTTTGACACGGATGCTCTTTGACCTTGGGGTCCCCCTATAATGATTTTGTCACCATCTTAAGTCACCATCTGATGATCTGTCTCCAGTCTCTTTAACTTGCTGTCAGTCTTACACATGCAACCACATTTATGGAGGCAATCTACAATCCTAGCACATGAGAGGCTTGGACAGTGGGTAAATGTGGTCACGGAACAACCGACTGCTTGAAGGAGTTTCACCAACTTTTACATTTAACATACTTTCCACTCTGTTTTTTACTGTAGTCTATGCTTAATGTGGTACACATCATATCATCAAACAACAAAATGGCAATTATTACCCTTATCCCTGGCTCCCACTGCAAGCGTTAGGTCTCCAATGGGACCGCCGGAGTCTGCCGGAACTTCCATTGCATACGATCACTCCCTACCTCTGTGATCTGGCCTATCCAACGCTCCGAATCCATTTTGTTGGGTTCAAATTTTAACCAGACGCTGGAGCTAAATCGCAGCACTTTTTGTGAAGTTGGGGCATTAAAGCATATATCCCAGCTTCACTTTTTCTCGAGGTAGTGTTGCTTTTCGTCTGTTTTAACAGTTCGTGTTTTTTATTGAATGCCTCCAAGAATGGTATTTTTTGGTGCTTTTTGAACCAGCGGTTTAATATCTGGATTTCAAATACAACAACTGCATAAGACTTGAGTGGAACTAGCTGAGGGAAGATAACAGAAATTATAGATGTGAATGTTTCTGATTTAAAACACATCAGAACTGAAGTAGTGATGCTTTTTTTGCCAACATATGAGAAAAAAAATACAACTTGGGCACTTTTAGATGTGCAGCGGCTATAAAATGTATCTACTCAGTAGTGTGTCGCAGAAAGTTTGTCAACTGTGTGTAAAATGTGTGAAAGTGCACATCCTTCATGTTAACATGGTCAGTGTCCCACAACATGTGTCTCTTTGTCATATGGGATCATTGAATATCTGTTTCTGCCTGATGAAGCAGTCCTTTCCATGATCTCAGCTGCTGTGACAAAAATCACAACGGGACATTTGAATGTTGGCCACACCGTGCTGCACGTTAGAAGAAGAGCACCATCCTGAACAGTTGTGAATCATATCTTTCCTGCTAAAAGCGGTATAAACATTTCTAATATAAGAAACATAATAAAGCCAGGATACGCTCCATGGTGCCCACCTGTTCTATTAAAAAGACAGAGATGCAACAGCTCCGTGTGAGGATTTAATTCTTGTAACCAAAGCTGTTCAGTGGTTTAGGTCATGGAAGTTGTGATATGAAAGAATGCAGGGCAATGTTTGAAGCTAAATTAGTTTCATTGGTTAAAAAGAGCACACAATAGGAGGAATTACAGGATAGAGAAAGAAAAAAAAAATCACACAAATTCTTTTTGGATCCCTTTTCCACCTTGTCAAGATTGAGTTGAGCAATACATTTCCATTCCTGAGTCTTTTTCTTTCATTGTAACATCTGGTTGCATGAGAAATTAATCTGATCCCTCGTCAATGACCCATTGATCACTACAGTATTGAACAGAATGATTGGATAAAAGTCAAACCTGCAATTTTTCAAACACACACACAAAAAAGCAGTGCTTATTAAAAGACAAGTGCAACATGAAGCATCTCAATAGCTGGATTGCTGACTAAATAATTTTTACGTATGTAAACAGGAGCACAAAGAAGATGTCTGAAATTTTACACTATAAAAAATACATAAATTGACCAAAGAGTTCTTTCTATTGATCCCCCACAAAAAGCTTTAAATCTAAATCAATATTTAAAAAAATCCTTTCATAAGTTAGAAAAGATCAGTTCAACAACATTCAAATTAACAAAAACAACAAATTACAAAAACATTTGTTTTGTAGCTTTTAGTGATGGTATTTTTAAATGTTTTCATAATGCTAAGAATACTTTTACAATATTTACATTTATTGTCAAGTTACTCCCACAGTTTTACTTCACAGACAGAAACATAATGTATTTTGTTTTGGAGCAATGTATGAATATTAAAAAAATCATTCCACCACAGCTTATATTTGCATATTATCATGTGCCGTTGATGCTGGAAAAAACAAAACAAGCCTGGGTGAAAGTTTCACGCATGAAGAAACCTCCAGGAATTCTACTGAATACACCTGAAATGAATCAACCAACTCATTCCCGGTAATAAAGTGGTTTTAAAATGAGTTTTGTTCAGATTAATTCTCCCTCGTGGTTTGGTTTATAATTCAACCTAATCTCACGTGAAAAATGACGTTATTGGGCGCTCTAGAGCATTACACTCTCTAAGCCCAGCTAATAATAGTAACTGAACTTTGAAGGTGAGACCAACTTTTGAAACTTTGTTTTTTACAGAAAAGCTTTAAACATGAGAAATTAAAGCTGTTTCTTCAGTAATTCTTATCAGACGATGGATTAAACATATCATATTGTATTTGTGAGGAATTTGCACTTAAATTTTGTTTTTTTTTCAGTTTTTGTTCTGTTCTCCTGTCAGTAACACCTGGTTCATCCACAGCGATCTTCACTTAGTTAATTACTTTATGTATTACATCTACGTTTCTGTCTCCAAACCCAGTCTCCTGCATTTTGGGTCCTACACCACCAGTTCCTGACAGTATTCCAGAATTAAACAAATGTGAGCGAACATTTCCTGCATGGCAGCAGGAATGAAAAATGATAGAAAACACCTCAAACTCAGAGCTTATGGATTATACAAACAACTTTAGTCATGTTAGTCATGTTTAGTCATGTCTCCTACCTACATAAATGTCTGCACAACTGTTTTCAGCTCAACAAAAAGCTCAGAGTTCATGTGTTGAACCATTTTTTTTATTGTGGAAATATGTTTTATTTTTGTTATAAAAATGTCATATTCAATGTACAGATAATTTGGATATATATTTATATATATATTTTAAAAGATTTCCAATTTAATGTTAATTTTAGTGTATTCTTTCCCCACATTAGATTTGCTCTCTTTTTGTCTGTGAATCTGTTTCTTTTTTTCACTACATGACTTCATGAGTTTAACAGATTTTCTTTTATTGCATCCTGGATTGCTATTAGGTAACTGTCTGTAACTTTTGTTTATAGCAAGGAGTAAACGGAACCTCTCCGGTATCTGAGGAATCCACTACATCATCACATTTCGGTCTGATAACACTGGATGTGCCTGATTTCCATCTTCGTTGCTGTATTTGTGTCTTTATTGTGTATGTGTGCAACTATTTAGGTGTGCGGGAGTAAGATGTGTTGTGGACTCATACCATAATAGGCTTCTGCGAATAACTGTGTGATAATTTTTGTCTCGTGAGTATAAACAGCCCCAAAAGCAGGCGAAGGAGGGGCGAAATTGTTGCTGCAGCTTTTATAGCTCAACGTCAAAATCCCACACACACACATGCAAGACCTTATTTCACCCTCTGTATCAGACAGAAAGGTTTCTTGGAAGAATTTCAGGCATCCCGGGAAATATCTTCCTGATTCTTACAGGCTTAGCACTGCACTCATCTCGTCTCCATCTCCAGCCAAGAAACACTCTGACATACACAAACAATCCAGCAAACCCAGATATCCACTCGGAAAATCTGAATCCACGCTGTGACTCTACAGAGGGGAATGTTGCTGTAATCTGGGCTGCGCTGATTGCCAAACCACGAGTTATGAATTCCATCAGCGGTGCTGAGCTGGCACGTGTTCACAGGAAAACCACAGTGGCAGAAGGATATCCAGAAGATGTTTGGCAGGGAGATGAAGAAAAGAACCAAACTTAGGTGTGTCTTTTTAACTTAAACATATGCTTAAACAAGGTGGGAGCTCACCACAGCTTCTCTTGGACTTTTTGCCAATCCATGTCAGCTTCACCGGCTCAGAGTAACTTTTCCACTGAGAGGTCCTGCCCTCTGCTGTGTTTAAACAACACTGGATGAGGTGGTCAAGACATAATACATGGTAGAGGGTTTCATTGGATGGGGGTAGAAGACCTGTTACATTTCTGAAAGCGTGTAGACACACAAACTAAAAAATATTGTTGATGAAATAGCAGATAATCTCAAAGGTGTTTATATGAATCCTGATAATTCATCACTTCAAACAACAAAAGATAAACATGTAAATTCTACTTTTACATAAACAAAGTATGATCTTCAGCTTCATCAATTCCTGAACTGACAGTTTTCAAAATAAATTTAATAACTTAACTCCCCAAAAAAAACAAAAAACAGGGAGTTATCATATCATGGTGATACAGAAAACAAGTTCTTACTTTGTGTCCGTTGTAGTTTGTAAGTTTGTATGGTGGAATTATATTTTAGACATTAGGATTTCCTTTAATCTGAATGATATTTGTGGTTATTTGACATTATTGTGACATGCAGATTGTGTAGCTTTTGTTTTTTTTTTTCGTATTTTAAGATAATTTTTCTAATAAAAACAAAAATGCATTGTCGCAATGCTTTTTTCTGTGTGTGTCCACATCATACTCGGCCATCAGGTCTACCTGAGAAATTTTAGAATTTTTTCCATATTGCTGAGGTAAATTTAGGATTTAGCATTTCTGAACTGTTTTCAGAAGACCACAAATGGGTTCTTTCTTTTTACAATGTCAATATCTTAGAACACGTGTATCTCCATCATTGTTTAAACACCAAAAGAGTAAAATATAATTTTAGGGAGTATGATTCAACTTGATGAAGACATTGATTAAACACATTTGTTTGCTATAATAGTTTTTTTTTGTATTCACACTCCAATCAATTGCTTTTTAACTATCATACGCGCTCATTATCCACAGCCTTGGTCTGTTGTGGAAGCTGAGTTTCAGTGTTTTCAGTGTGAAGTGTCAGGATATAAGCAGAAATGTTCCGCACTCATTGCCAGTTCCTACAAGCTTGTTCACTCAATTTTGTGATCTCACACTCCACAGTGGACAACGGGTAAGTGAGTGCTTTGGAGTGTGCAGCCGATGGAGTACCATGCCCATGAAAGACCCTTCTCCTCCCTCTCAGTGAGAGAAGTGTGGGCTGCTGCAGAATTGAGAACCCTCATGTCCTTCACTACAGTGGGTGAGAGCCACCAGGTCCACACTAAGTGCTGCCGTGCACTATTACTGTGAAAAGGACTCCTCTCTAGGGTGTCCTTTTAAGTGCTACCTGAACGGGACACTACTGAGAGCCACTGCTGGCTGGTGTGTGTGTGCGTGTGTGGGCTAGTGTGTCTGCTTGTATAATGTGTTGCTGGGAAGGTTTCTCTTGCTGAAACTAGATCAGGTATGTGTGATGGTCTCTGCGTGAGTGTGCATTTATAGAGCGGCGAGTGCGTGCCAGGTTACAGTATTAATAGAAGGTTGTGTGTTTGTACAAGATACTAATAGCTGCACAGATGATATTAGAGGATCAGTTTCCATCACACTCTGTGGCGTAGAAGCATCTGATTCAGCAGGTGTCTCCCTTGAATATCCTGGATGTTCTTTGCTTCGGTTCCTCTGATCGAGTATAGGTGTTTCAGAAGGGTTCACCGTGTGATGTGGCTTTACTGCCAACCTGCCGGGGGTCACACTTTAGAACATAAAATAAGAACCCAGGGGAGTCATGCTCAGCCAAATGGATGCAGCCAGAAGCTATAAATGAGGAGGTGAGACCAGCTGATGCTTACAAAGCAGCTTATTTATTGAAGCTTTGCCTATTTATCACGTTAGTATGATATATGCTTTTAAAGTGAGTGCAAACTGACCAAAAATGAACACAAATCATGTAAAAAATTCCATCTTGTATAAAAAAACACGTTTTTGAAGTTAATTCATAAAAAGGCAAAGAACAATGATAAACATCGTAGAACTCACATCCTTGTAGCTCCCACTCCATAGTGAGAGCTCTCATTGGGTATCATCTGCGCCTGTTGGCAATGTGCACTCTTGAAACTTTTAGGATGGCAGAGGTTCAGCTGTGGCTGCTGTGTTTTGGGAGTAGAAGTTAATGGAGAGGGGAGGACATTTTTAAACAAGTAGACAAAGCTGATTAAGTGCATCTTGAGTTTCTCAACTGGTTTACCATGGCACATTTAAGGGTTTGAATCCTGTCATGGTGAAGTGATTGTAAAGTGCTTTAAATAATTTGTGGTTGGTTTAGATCAAAATTTGCCAGATGATGTACCCGTACAACGAAAATAAAGGCTTATTTTACTCTAAAGTAGCAGTATGTGATATAATGTAGGTAATAAAAAGCTGTAGGAGCATGTGCTATACTTCAGCGGGTGTCTTCTGCAGAATGAAAGCTGAACGGTGTAGAAACTGGAACTATGCTGTTGAGGGATTATGCAGGAAGCGGCTTGGTGATGCGTCGCTGAGTAATGCTATAAAACCCCCAATATTTTTATCTTGAAGAAAAATGTTTTTAGAATTTCTAGCTAATTAATATTTTAGACAATTGGTAACCCCCTGCCAGCTCTTTAATTCTAAGAACCATTTGGCATCTTGGGTTTTTTCCCAAAGTTATGTAATTTACTACAACTGAACATATATGAAGAAAATGTATTTTTTAAAACTTTTTATGTTTGGCCATAATTTTTAATAAAATTAAATCAAATTGAATTATAGTATTTTACTTTATGTAATTAAAGTACTTAACTTAGGTAATTTAAATCAGAATTGATTAAATTAAACTAAATTAAAATAAATTAATAAATACATATTTTTTTTCAAATGTAATTTTTCTTAATTCTTACTTGCTGTAACAGTTTTATTTTATTTTGGTAGTATTTATTTATTTTTTACTGAAATTTTGTCACTTTCATTTTTTCTGTTATTTTTCAAATTAAAAAATTGTTTAACATTTTTTTTTTTATTTATGAACATTGAAACATTTTTTAAGCTACTCCATTTATTCATATGTATATATTCGTTTCACCCTGGAGCACCCATGGGTCAAACTTGTTTGTTGTTAATTATTCATTAATCTATTTCATTTAAATTTTGAAAATGTAATTATTTCCATTTAACAATGTTTTATTTTAATTTATTTTTCTCTACTGTTAACTGCTGCTACCTGGAAAAAAACTCTAAAATTAACTTTAAAAGCCCAGAAGAAAAATTGTTCGTAGGTTCTCCAGGGTTATGTTTTTACCAATGAAAAATATAATAGTGTTTGTTGTCATGAACTTTGCTCTTTAGAGATATTTGGCATAACTAATTGTTTTGAAGCTTATAAATTATTAAAACCTTTATAAAAGGACAAAACTAAAAAAGACTGGAAGGAAACTGAAGTTGCTTAAAAGACTAAAAGTGCAAAAAATGTTCCACAAATTAAAAAAATGTATGAATTCAACTCAAAAAGTAAGACACGTCCAAACCATCAATCAGCTTTGAGTTTAATGCTGGTCCAGCGTTTTGAGGAAGCATCGTGTTTCACGCACAGTCCTGGACAACAGGTGATACGATCACCTCATTCTCACGAGTGCTCATACACACATACAGGTGTTACACAAGCCCACAATTACATGATCAGGACAAGGCTGAGTGGAATGGAACTCGTATTGGTCTAGTACAGCAACACGGAGATACACACACTTCACTTAAACAGCATCACAATTTGGCAATACACACGTTTTCCACCTTAGGTCAGGCTTAGTTCATGCATTAAAGAGAAAAAGAGAAAGTGTGTGTAAGTGTGTGTGTGTGCATGGTAATCCTTCCCCAGTTTATTTTTAAAGTGAGCTCAGACAAAGGCCTCCAGTCAGACTGCTCTGAGAACAGGACCTTGGGAACATGACCAGTGGCTGTTGCGTCATAGTGTGTGTATGAGACAGAGGGAGCGAGACAGAGCGGATCCGAGGTTCTCTTGTAAAGAAGTCGCTTGTTTGAGCCTAAAAAGAAACAAAGAGGGAAAAAAGCTCTTGGAGATCCGTGCCAAATGTCCAAAGCCATGCACAGTAATCCGCGCACACATTAAAGCTTTCCTTGAATGCTCGCTTATTTGACATTTGATTTCCTCAGAAACGTCACTGTGTGGCGTAATAGAATACATTTTTATAAGTGATAGAAGCAAACTCCCCACCATCGCCGCATATACACACTGAAAAAAAGCATAGTAGACCCAGTGTTTGCTTACACGGAGACCTCACCACACCCAGCAGAACACTTTCTTCACAGGTTTTCAGAGGAAAGGAGAACAGTAAAACAAAAAAAGAAAGAAGAGAAGAAACGACAAAAATATGTCAAAAGGAGGGGATGAAAAGAGGGGGGGCTGGGGAAAGTTCAGAAACACGAGACTTAAGTGATAAAAAAAATGAGAAAAAGTAGGAGAGAATATGCGGTCAGGAGAATCTGCAAGGGAAGACGAGAGGAGAAAAAGACAGGAAGGATCACCTCCTGCACCTCTCCTTTCTCTGGCGCTCTTTGGGAGCTTCCCAAGCCTGCAGACGCTAGACGATCCGGGGAAGCCTGGCCTCAGTTACATTACATCACACTTACACACACAACATAATCTGTCCAATAACTACAGCTGCCAGCCATCGTCTTATCTTTCTTTTTATCTCCCTTTCTTTCCTTGTTTTCAAGACCTTTTTTTCCAGTTCTCATTACACACTCTGGCATAATGAAACTGTTAAAAGGAGTCCAGTCTAAGACCAAGAGCAAGTTGAAGGGAGGGGGTGTAAAGTGACACTGCGCCAGGGCACTATATTTACAATGCGTCTCTTTAACACAGAGCCTATTTATAGCTGCCAAATCTTTCTCAGTGTGTGCTACACAGTGCTGCACCGTCACAAGCTCAGGCATCAGATGGCACCAGTGGATTGACACCGCTCTGTGCTGCCAAAAGGAACACGCCTTATCCTCTGGCGAGTACCTCTGAGAGCCCAGCCTCACCTTGTTCCAACCTCCCTCCACCCTTCTCACTCTGGCCGTTAGATTTGGGACATTCCCTCCTCTCCGCCGGCTGCGTCCACTCAGCCTTTCCTACCCACAATTCTCCCTGCGCTGGCCGTACGGTGGAAAGAAAGAAACTGAATGGACATTTTTTTGCTGCCTAACAAGCTGGGGAGAGTAGATAGAAACATAAGTAAAAGCTTCAGGATATAATTGAACTTTAAAAGGTTTTTCCATGGTCTCTGTGCAAAAGGGATTGAGGTTTAAAAAGGTAATGCCACATAAAGTCAGAAAAACAAGGGAACTAGGGTACTAAAGAACATGAAAGCTCAGCATTACATGTATATCGTGTATATCTCTTTTCTTAATTTCTATATTACCATCTTTACATGTTTTGGTAATTGTTTTGTTTGACAGATTTAAGAGTGATGAGTATTTTACTCTTAATTATTGGAATTCAGCTTTACTTTCGTTATTCGCAATTTAAAAAGCCTACCACCACTTGTCCTTAAAAATTAGGGATGCCAACGTTAACGCACGCAATAAAATAAAAAAAATGAATGCATTAATATTTATTAGTGCAAGTTAATTTTATCTCGCAAAGCAGCAATCTTCCGCTTTGCCTCGGACGAGTCAGGCTTCCATGACGTGTGTCAAAACACTTCGTTGGGACTTATTCAATTCAATTCAATTCAATTTTATTTATATAGCCCAATATAATCTCACTAATGTCACGGTCACTTAGAAAAAAAAAAAATATCCTAATATCTTTTTGTCATCTTTGTTTTCTTGGAGTAATACAGCACACACAAAAGTCTTTAGAGTTCTGCTTATCTTAACATGGATGTGCTTTGTACTCACAAATTACACTTTTTGGGAAATCTGAGTTAAGACTTGATAAATTAAAAAAAAAAAAAATCCGATAATAAAAATGAAGGAAAACATTTCTCTCTGGCCTATTTTTGTTCAAAAGCTGCATATTGTCAAACAAAATTAACCGCTGTTCGCATTTCCGTGGTCAAATAAGCCGTCACTTTTTTGTGTGAGTTTCATACAAAAATTACAGTAGCTGGAAAATCTCTGCGAGACTCAACTGACCTTCTTAAAGCGACCACGGAAATGCGAACGGCAGCTCATCTGACCGCAGTTGTAAAGGATTGTAAATCAATGAAAGAGCATTTTGATGTTAGCTTTCTTTATTTTACCAAGGACTCTCCTCTGAGAAACCGATGGATTTAATTTATTGGTCACATCAACGTCAATAAACATTTGATAATTAGCAAAAAGAGTGTTTGGTGAACTGGAAGGAGAAATAATCAGGCTTTTTTAGTAAGTTAGGTCCATGAAGATCTTCACTTCTGACAACCGGCTCAAAACGATACAGATGGACATTACTGATATTTTTTGACATTTTTATGCAACAGCGGTTAAGATTTTACGCTAGCGAGACACAGAGCAATGATAATCAGACAGGGGGTCAGTGCCGAAGGTGCTCAGCTCAACTTCAAAAGCCACGCCCCCTCAGTGGAGATTTTGGAAATAGAGGCTTCAGATCAACATGAAAAATAGCTTTTTAAGACATTTAGGTTGTGGGATTTTGGTTAAAAACTTCATACTACTACTACTACTAATACTAATCACAATCCAAAAGGGTGGTTAGATTTTTTTTAAATCAATTGATGGCACTAGTAAAAATATATCATACATTAATTTGTTTATCTTTATGCATGTCTTTAGTGCAACAATGTCCAAATTCTGCATGATAAGATATGATAAACTTCTTCTGGTTAGTTTTATAAATGTTTATGCTGTTTTAAACAAGACTGAGAAGTTTGTTTGATGTTAAGTTATTAAAAAATTAGATTAATTTATTTAAAAAAAACGTGTTTCTGAACATGATGATGAGTTTGTTGCAAAATTTAAATATGTCTGTTACAGCATAACTGACGGAAGGAGGAATGATAAAAAGCAACATTGTGATTCAGACTTATGCACAAGCGTTTAGTATTTTGCAAACAAACACAGGAAAGACGCTCAGCTGCTGTCTGACCGTTGTCAGTTGGTCTGCCCCAAACACAAGCTTCACCAAAGGCAACCGAACTAATACACTGAAGTACACATGAGGGGCATGCAAGCAGAATCTTTATAATGATTTAACACATAAAAACTACTCAAAGTGTGCAGTGACACCGTGTCAGATTATGACATCCTGATCTTCATGTGTGGATCAGCTTGTGCCAGCTTGAGGGCACAGCTTGTGTCTAAACAGCGAGCTCAAGTCAGGGTTTTTGTCTTATTTGTGTATTGTTACAGATAGATGTTGTGTTCATGCTTTGAATTTTTTATTTATTTATTATTTTTTTACTTTTCCATCAATAAACTGTTCACATTGAGTGGTTTGGAATCTCTGCCTGTGGCTGCAAAGTAGATGACTGCACTTTAATAAGACACTGGATGATTATCATTAATAATAGACGATTGCATAAAGTGTGCCAATTCAATTTAACGGTTTATCTGCTGCTTAAAAAGTTCTTTTTTTAGATGGATTTGTGGAAGTGAAGGCGTATTTATAACTTTGAGTTTTTGGCTTTTCCTTTGATAGTCAGGAATCCCGTAAAAACTTTATTCTCAACTAAATCTGTTCTCCTTTAAGCTATTTCTAGGAAACCATTGACTTTAACTAAGCAAATATCCTCCCATTCCACTTTACATTGTACTAGATTGAACTACTTTCACACAATTTTGTCTGGTCAGCTCTTAAGTTATTTTCCAGGCATGTCTGCCTGAAGCAGTTTACAAATAGAGCTACGTTTTGATAATGAAGAGGCTCTTCAGAGAATAATGTAATGTAATAATGAAGGGTAGTGCAATTCAATTTATCAAAAAAATATATAATGAAATAATATTTTTATTTTACCATTGCAAAGTACTAAAAAACTAAAATATAATGTTAAGATGCAAGTGTGCTGTCAGTGGTGTTTTTTTTAACCCTTTAACAAAAGAGATGTCACCAGTGACATCAGAAGAATACACACTCTTTGACATATCATAACTGTTTATGCGATCAATGTGAATTGTCTGATCCTGACGTGCAGAGAATCCCCTGAATTGATTGCGAAAGCACTTTACTACTGTAGAAGGTTGCATTTCTCTGGCTCAAATTACATTAATTGCGTACACAGTTGAAGACTTAGCGCAGCTGAAAGAATGTCAACACAGGAGCTAAAACAAAGCACGCACCTAGGCATTAACAATGTGTGCACTTCCTTAGCTACCAGATTACAGCTCGTGTCCTTATGTCACATAAGCATACATACTTCCATCCATACGTTTGTGGGCTTGCAGTTTTGGATGAAATGAATGAATTATAGAAGTCCAACTTTATTCTTGACTTTGTTCGGCAGGAGCAGAAATTGGGATGCAAGCAACCCCCCAAATTGTACTTTGAGAAATAATTTAAATACTCGCTGAACAACATACTTTTTCCATTCTGTTGCAAAAAGTTCATTGTAAACTCCATCTTAGGCATCTTTCCTTTCTTTATGAGGCACCTGTAGTGCAGAGGTTCAGCGGCTGACCTCTGATCAGAATATTCCAAGTTGAGTTCCCACCCTTCCTCCCCATGTGTCAGTGTCCTTAGTCAAGACACTAAATCCTTCATTGTTCCTGGTGTTGGCACCACTTTAACCCTTCCGCCCTCCTAGGCTTGTTTACATTAAAAGTAGGGTCATCTGGACCCAACAAGACAGTGCACTGATTTTCTTTTTTTTAATGATTGTCGATCTTTACTGGTGTCCAATGACAGACATGAAGTCTTGTCCACCTTGTCCATCTTTGTCATGGAAGGGCTAACACCTCAATGTAAGGGTGGGGTCATTTGGACCCCATAAGAGAGCACAAGAGTTAAGGTAGTACAGCTCTATATAAGTTTACGTCATTTACCATTTCCTTAATCTCGGTCACATGGATGAAATTCTCTCAATCTCTCAATCAATTGGAATTTTTGCTCAGTAGAATGCACAAAGCAACAAAATCATGTGCGTATTCAATGTGAATCTCCGGGGGGTGGTATGCAGTTTACATTGAGATGATCCAGGACAGCTTCTGTTTTCTGTAGGCCTAAACAACTAGTAAGAGGATTTCCAGTCTTTGTCAAGTTTGTTTTAAAAACTTGCTTAAATGGGATCTAGTTGTCATACAATAAAGAAAACACAGAAGCACCTGAGATAATGGAACCACTTCTGTGGGAGTTCAGCATTTTCGACAGTAATACAAGTGTAAATATTCAGATATGTTAACGGTACATGCCAGTCATACTATATTAATACCAAAAGCAGAACACACTACTTAGTGTCTACTTAATTTTCTGCTATTTTCTTTGCTGCTAGCTCCTCATTTCATCCTTCTACTTAGTGCAAAGACATTAGCAGTGAAGCTCCAGAGAGTCAAGATTAATTTTTATCAATGTGTTACATTAGACGTAATGGTTGTATGACTGTGCATTTCTGAGACTTAACTTGAAAGCAGAAATTTACTGTAATAGTAGGGCTGGGTGAAATGGAATTTTTTATATCCTGATAGTTTTTTCCATATTATGCAATTACGATATATACTGCTCACAAAAATTAAAAGAACACTTTTTTATTGGGCCTGGCATGAATTGAATTAAACCTGTCTGATAATTTTCTGGTTGGTTAAGCAGCTGAGGGCCTCGTTAATCAAGTTCAGCTGTATTGGTGTTCATGGAATTAACAACAGGTGCACTTCAGTGGCAACAATTAGAAAACCCTCAAAACAGGACTGGTGTTACATGTTGGGGACCCCTGCAATAGAACATCTCTGGGACATTATGTTTCGGTCCATCAGGCGCCGCCAGGTTTCTCCTCAGACTACAACAGCTCAGGGATGCCCTCACACAGATCTGGGAGGAAATGCCACAAGACACCATCCGTCGTCTCATTAGGAGCATGCCGCAACGTTGTAAAGCATGCATACAAGCTCGGGGGGGCCACACAAGATATTGAAAAGCATTTTGGGTTGCAGAAATTAAGTTTTGGAAAAAATGGACTAGCCTGCCACATCTTCATTTCACTCTGATTTTATGGTGTCTACACAAATGAGCCATCTGTAGCTCAACTCATCTGAGCTCAAAAAAGAAATGTAATCATATATATATATATATATATATATATATATATATATACATTTACATTTGAACTAAACTGAAACTTAACACAAAAGCTTTAAAGTTTCAAAAGATAAAATTAATAAAACAGGCCACTAAACTGTTCAGTTGCATTAATTCCACAAACAAATTCTAATGTTTTCAGGCTTCACAGAACAAACATAACATTATAACAGTATTTTACACAGAAATATCTTAGGCGTTTTACTTTTTGAACTTTTTTCTAAAAATGTTTTAAAGAAAATTAAATTGCAAAGAGGTAATTTATAACTGGTATGAACATGTCTCTGTTGTCATATAATTGTAAACTTTAGGCCTTGTCCACACGTAGCCGGGTATCTGCTAAAACGAATATATTTCTATACGTTTTGGCCTATCATCCACACGAAACCGGAGGTTTCAGTCACTGAAAACTGTGCTTTTGGAAAACTCCGGCCAAAGTGAAGATTTTGGAAAACTCCGCTTTTGCGTCTTCGTGTGGACATGAATAACCGGTGATTTGCGTTTTTAAACGTCACTTTTTGCGACAATTAATGCATACACGTCAGTACTAGCTGCGAACTCACGAACCAACTCACGCGATAAGTCATTAAAAACACGACAATGAATGAGAACAAGTATTTTTTTATTTGATTCACTAAAAAAGGAGCATTGCGGTGAAGTCACAGCTCTGTCTGGAGAGCGCGTGCCGCGCAGAGTCTATTGACAGTCTCAGGTGAGAAACCTGTTCAGCGGTTTTTAAAAAAAAAAAAAAACATTCCAGCAAGTAAGCTGCTGGACCTTTTTTTGTTTAAAATCACGACGAGAGGCATTTAAGTTTCTGTCCCTGCACTCGCGCTTTTCCTCAAACGAGACTTCAGCATCTTCAGACTCCAAGCTGCAGAAGTGCAGCTGCAGATGAAGCCGTGAAGCTGGATCTCTCCTGCCGTCCGCGTGTTGCGCTCAGGACAGACACACAAAGAGGCGCATCTATTTCGAAAAGTCTTTCCAAAACAGTTTTGCGAAAAATGTCTGTTTCGATACGCCCCAAATGCCACCCACTGTAAGCGCATAAACTTTTTTTTTCGAAAAATGCGAGTTTTTTCAAAATTGTGGTGTTTCCATTAGGAGGATTTATTATCGAAATTCCAATTTGCCACTGTCAACTATACTGTTCTGACAAGCTCATAACCGCGTCCAAGAGCGCAAGTATGCGGGGAAGTGTGGGTGGAATTATTTTTAAAACGATCACGTGTGGACGCAACACTTTTTGTAAAACGGAGGTCAGCAGATATGCGTTTGTAGAAATACCCGCCTACGTGTGGACGTGGCCTTAAACACGCTGAGAAAAATTATTACAGTTCTAGTACACCCACCGCTAACACACGGTGGATTCAATTCTGTCATTACATTAAAAACATTTTTTATGAATGTCCGACGAATTATTTTTGTTGTATTTATCCGCCACGTCTTAAAAGCCTGGACAGTGAAATATTGTCCGACTGTAAACTGGTCCTTGAACACATCAAGGCTTCACATGGAGCAGCTCATTGGCATTAGCATCATGCTAATGCTATATCATAGTCACCCAAATCAACACTTTTTGTTACATTTTTGGTTGCTGATAGTAGTCCAGCGGGTTTGTCTTGCAGTTTTGACAGACTCCCGATAAAAATTAATTTTCCTGCTTCACTAACATAAACTACACGTTACACAGAGAAGAACAGTGAAAGTGACCGCGGGGGTATAGTGTCTTGTAAGCACTTGTTTACCTTTCGTGCAGACGAAGGAAGTGGAGTAGAGAAGTAGAGAGGTCCGAAAATTTACTAAAAATGAGAGCTAATAAACATAAGTAATTGACAGTTACTCGCCATGTGGCGACTAACTCTCTAACTTCTACTTGCCAAAGAGGAGAAAATGCTCGCTACTAGCAAGTGTCATTTCCGACCCTTCAAAATAAAAGTCAATTCGTGATTCCTCTGTTGAGAAAAGTCTATTGTATATCTATTATTATCATTTTATCACCCAGCTTCATAATAGTTTTTGTTTGTCAGTTTTCAAACAAACATCTCACAGAAAAATTGCAAAAAGCAATGCAGCCTTTCAACAGCAAAAATAAATAATGTACTTGAAAACACTAAGGAATCTGAATTAATGTCTGTATTTTATTATTTTTTCTTTTGGTTTACTTTTATTTAGGTTTTACTTGGTACGTGATTGGTGAAAAAGCTCCTGTATTCCAATTACTAAATTTGTGCAAACCAAGTAGCCTACCCGATCTTGCAGTAAATGACCACTAAATATAAAGCAACATGTTAATGACTCATGTTGTCTACAAAACTTCTGACCTCCCAACCAAACTCGATTTTTAGTTTGGCTTTCAACAGTTAACAGGGAAATTTTATCTTATCCACTTTAATGTTTTAACATTTTTTATCTTTGTATGTCTCTGTGTCTATTTTTATGCCTGTAGGCGATCTTGAGTACCAAACAAGGTATCTACAAATGAGCAAAAATATTAATTATTTTTGTATTGTTATGTTAAAAGTTTAACTGGACATCTCTATAAAGTGTTTGATGTCTGGTATTAAAACCTTTCTTGAAATTTAAAATTTACTTTTTTTTTGCTGTTCATTACATTTTATGGTTTATCAGCTGGCTTACTTTCATTAAAACTCAAAGTTTTAGTTTTTTTTATTATCATTTATTGACAGGAGGGTGCACCCATGAGTGGACTCAACAAAGCTCTAATGCATACCTACTTTTCAAGGTCAAACAGAATAAACTGTGGTCAATCTACCCAACCCACTTAAGTTTTTTCTTTTTCTTTTTTTTCAGATCAGAACCCTTTGGGTTTTGTCAGAGATTGATCCTATGTATAAATCAATAGATGGTAGCAGTTTAATCTTAATGCCTCTTGTAAAAATCAGTTTATGTGAGTCACTTACAAAGTTTTAGCTGCTAATAATCCTTTAAGACTTTACATTAGTAGCATAAATGGCTTGTTTGTTTGCACCAGGAACGGAATTCAGGGTAAAACGTTAATCCTAAGTCAACCTATAAATCACTCCTGTGCTGATCCACGGTGATCTTTTAACTCCTTGTGCTTTATTTATTTTTTTAAATCAGTTGATGACAATCATCATTATCTATTCTATCGCTTTAAATGAGTTGATATACTAACTTTGAGTTTTTTCTGAACTTTATATTTCATTACATTAGATGAATGATACATTACCAGTTTTTGAAATGAAAAATCGTATCCTTTGATCAGTGACAAAGTGGTTGCCATAATTTTATTACATGAATTGCTTTAGAGCATCCCCCTCTCCTGCTAAGAAAGAATCGAGGGCTGTTAAACCATAATACAGGTATCTGCAGCGAACCTGTCATGAACCCTGAACCAGTGCTGTTTGTCGGCGTTGGCGAAGCTCAAAAGATGGTTGCCAACTCGCATGCTGTCATGTCATTGTGCGGTGATTGTCGTATGTTGCAGCGCTGCCGAGTTGTCTTGTGTGTTTACTCAACAGGGTGTTAACGTCAATGAAGTAAATCAATGTTTATCCTCACACGTGTCGGGAGAGAGGCACAGGAGTGTGTCGACACCATTTTGCTTTGCCATCATTTGTTCACTGTCCCCAAACACACACAGAAGTACGCGCGCGCACACAAACACATTATGTGCCCTGATTCATCCTTTACTGTTAGTAAATATACCCACCAGCTGGCCAGTGCAACCGAAGCACAATGCTACAGTAGTTTTCCATGTGCGGGGTGGATGGAGGGCAGGGGGTGGAGCACAGTTGCTTTAGCTTTCCGCTTTAATATCTATGGTGGGCGGTGTGAGAGCGTCACTACTGCTTCCTGTGCGCAGTGGTGTTTACACTCAGTCACACGCAGATTCAGGAAGATTTTGGTGACTCCATGATCATTTGAGGCCCAGAAAAAGAGAATGGCATCACTACGCTTCCACTAATAACATGCTGCGAGTCAGGGTCGCTCTCTCCTCGCCGTCTCTCTGCCTGAGGCCTTTGGGAGAAGCTTTGTGGCCACTTTCTCACCTCTCCCTCCGGGATTCGGCTCCAGCTGCTTCAGATCCATTCAGTCCCAAACCTCAGTCTTACTGGACTCGCTCGACTTTGCTGACCACAGCCTGCGTGCTGACATCACACACAGGAAGCGCAGGCCGGCACATACGCACTCCCTCCAAGACGTCACAGCCAGGACAAGTGACACACTGATGTTTCCCAGTGGAAGATAATGTTCCCAGAGCTTACGATCTGTACCACTGAGGCCACCATTATCATAATTCAGCATGACTTCATCAAACATAGCAAATACAGCCGTTTCGCAACCAGTTTTACATCATGAAATTAACCAGTTTGTGTCAATTTCATCCTTTTTAACATTTAACTGCCTTTGAGATGTCTGTAAAGAATCTCTTCCTGAATCCTTTCCAGTGGAGATTCTTCTGGTTTAAAGATCCAATCGCCAGTGCCAGATGAAGAGGGGGGTCTGGGATTGTTTATTAGTGTATTATAGTTAATATTTGGAGTTAAACTTTGTGTAATTGTTTATTGTTTAACTTCTGAGTAAACTTCAATTTTATTTATATAGCCCAATATCACAAAAACAATTGCCTCATTGGGCTTCATGCCAAGCTAAACGGACTACATTAAACCGGTTATCCCTGCCCTTAGACCTTCCCTACCGATAAGGAAAAACTCCTAAAAAATCTGATTCAGGAAAAAAAAGAAACCTTAGGAGTGCCCACATGAGGGAGAGATCCTATCCCACGAAAGACAGGCGATTTACCAGGACTGTTAAAGAAAAATTAGCTTATCTAACTCTACAACTCCATGTTTAATTAGTGTAGCAGATGGGCTTCATCCAGATGGGCTGGGGGACACCTGGGGATGCGAGACGTGCCAGAGGCGAGGTCCACTGCCAAGAACAGGAACATTGACGAGCCATCCAGAAACTGAGAAAGAAGGAACAACACCTGAATCACACTGCACCATCAGAGGCATGCAGAACTAATGGAGAAATAAAAAATAAAGAATAGAGGCGAGGAGAAGTAGATAAAAATAGAGGACAGAACCCCAGTGCACCATACTTTCCCCAGCTTCTAACTTCTAGTCTTCTATGTAAATATGTAGAGAATCTACATATTTTTAGCATATCAAGCATATATTGGAGAAATATGTAAATTAGAATTATAATTATTCCCCCAAACTCCATTACAGTAGGGGGTGCAGTACGTTAAATATTCTCTAATTACTAGCTAGCCTGACAATAGACCTGTCCAAAGAGGAATGTTTAAAGCCTAACTCTGAATGTAGACACTGTGCTGGTCTCTCTTACATGAGCTGGGAGCTTGTTCTGTAACGTAGTAGAGGCTTGGTGGCTGAAGACTCTACTGTACTCTTAGAAATTCTAAGAACTACAAGAAGTCTCCTTTTTGTTCTGTTAGGTCCGTTTGTCTTGCCATTTTGGCTTAAAAACCCTCAAATTTTTCGCAATTTCAAAGTAGGTGCTCGCTAATAAATTCGCAGTCCATCAAATGAACACAATTAAGAACATTATGTTTTTATCTGTGGTCTTTTTTAAATTTTTTAAAATAAATTACTTTTAGCTAATTGCATCTATCATTTTAAAAATGCTTTCATTACATTGACATGTATTTTTCATTCAATGTTTTTTAATTCGAAAGAATTTTTGGATCACCGAAAATCTTTCACTTTTCTTTAAAAAGTGGACAGTTGCCCCCCCCCAAAAAATATTTTGTAAAACAAAACAAAACAGTATAATATAACCTATTTTGAAATGAAGCAATTAAATCTGTTGATTTATAGCTTTATTTATTAATGTCATTATTTATCTTTATTAACTAATTCCTATCATACTTCTTAATTGAGTTTAAGAAAACTTGTCCTTCTGAAAATAAAAAAAAGATGTGCTGTCGCCTGCGTTGTGCCTTAAGAGAAACCTGCTAATTTGTAAGTCGACTGCAATTAACTTCCGCCTTCTTGTGGCTATTCTTTTTCTTAGAAGATTCAATATTTTTATTTCAATTAGCTGCTCAGGTTTAATTAAGCTGAATTTGGCCTCACTGATGCATTTGTAGATTTACGGGAAGATACAGAGACCTTTCCTTATCAGCCAGCCAATTAAAATGTTTTATTGAAAGTTAATGGATATATTGTGTGAAATCCTAGCATGAAAACTTTATTTTTGCATCTTCACAGGGACCTCTAACCGTCAGGGGCCTGCAGGCGACCACCTACCTTTGTCTAACCTCTGCATAAACCCACACTGAATTACTGTAAACACAATGAGTCTTTAAAAATGGCATACATTTAAAGCAAATACTATGTAACAGTTGTCATAAATAAATGACCAAAAAGGTGTGGTTTTCCTTTGTGGAGCTGAAAACGTTTTTTGGATTGGATCAAATTAAAATCATTTTTACTTCCAGTTGATTCCAAAGATACAAATAAAGTACAAAATGTTCCCAAGCAAAGACAATTTATGTGAAATTAATATGTCTTTCTTGTTCATTTTTGCTTGTCAAAATCCAAATATACCATTTGATCTAACTTTATTAAAACCCCCAACGGGGCCGAGAGAACAATTTAATCTTTAGTTCATCTTTAGGATGAAATTAATGCAGAATTTAATTTTTCCAAACTTTTAATTTTTTGTTTATATTTCAGTTTTCTTTCCCCCAGTTTAGATGTGTTTTAATGTATTCTCTAACAGCTTCTCCCTACCCCTACATTTAGCCCTTCAAATGGAGAGTTATGGAAGTGTCTTCAAATTTGGATGACACTCCCACTCGGTGATGTCATCAACAGTCGCCAGTCAGCTGTGTTAGCACGGAGCTGTTAACGTAGCTGACCGGCTAGCCGCTAGCGCTCAGAAATACAGAATTTCGCTTTAACCTTAAAAAACGATTTCAGACACTCCTTAAATAAGTCAAAATTTGATAAGCGTTAGGAAAAACAGTAGGTTTAAATGAAAAATGCATGAACTGAACTGAAGGTTTTGTCAAATATATTTTCTTGATTACTAAAATTCTGCCAGTGTTTTAAATTCGTAGCATTATATCTTATTTTTTTCTTTATAATTAAGTCAGAAGTAAAACAATATACAACAAAGGGAAAAAAACTCCGCAATTTTTGGGCACAAATCAAGCCATCATACAAGATTTTTTTTTTTTTAATCTGGTATAGTTTGTTTTCATTTTTCTTTATTTATCTTTGATTTAAATAAGTGACTCTTTACGTTCACTTGATAACAATTATGCATTTGTATATGTGCTCAAGGGAATCATGAAACACAAATCAAGTTCATACTTCCTCCGGTCATTTTTGGAGGTCAGACGGCGAGCCACTCCTCCACCCTCACTTTCTATCACCTTGTTTTGCCTCACTATTTGCACCTTTACCTTCCATCATTTTGCTTCTGGCTTTAAAGGCCTGTTAGTGGAAGTGTTGCAGGCACCTGGCTGTCTCTCACTGGCTGGCGTCCCCTGAGGTTAACCCTTTCAGCTTTTGTGTTCACAACTTTCAGGAGTCAAACTCAGCAAAGAAGTGAACTGTAAATGGAAGGATGGGAGACTCTTGACGGCGACATGGAGGAATGGGAAAGTCAGGAGTTGGACTTGGGGCTGGGGTGGGGTGGTTCCCTTATCCTGTATCAAGCCTGGTTGAGTCTCTTCATTGATCTCATGAATAATAGAGCTCCAGTGGCCGTGTGATTGTATTAGACTTGACATCGAATGACAACCTGGATTTACCAGTTTTTCAAGATATGCACCAACACAAGCACACACTTTACATGTGAGCATATCTGCAGGTACGCTGGTAAATCTGATTAATCCACTTTAACATGTCTATCTCAGGAGGATGACCTCCAGTCTTCAGATGCCAAAATTATTTCAAAAGAGACAGCTTCACATGAACAAAAAGTAGGGAAACAAATTATTGGGATGTATTTCAGTTGTGTACTTTAACTAGCGTTTAAGTTGAAGTATCCTAAAGGTCTCAGTTAAGTTCTTGAGATATGAAGCTCAATCAAAGTTGTCCTTGTTTGACAACAAAACACATAATTCACAGCAGTCATCAATATGAAAGACCATCATCAAAAAGTAACAAGGTTTTTTTGCTAAATAGGAAAATCTCCTGTGCTTTTGTGTATTTCTCTGCTTCTTAATAATGTATAGTACAACGGTTAAAGTCCAGTGCTCATTACACACATGCGCACACACACATACGTGTGCACGCCTCCCCTGCTGTCATGTTTGTGTTCACTGCTTGTCCCTGCTCATCAGTCATTCACTGTGTCAAATCTATGTGCGAAGAAGTTGCAAGTGTGCAGTTTTTCTCCCCTGGCTGCTTGTATCTGAGGTTTATTTTTTTTCAGTTTTTCTTTTCATTAATTTATGCATGCAAACTGCTGAACATCTGAAGCCCAGCAAGGGCCTAGAGAGGGTGGGGTGAAACGATGAAGTTTGAAACGACAGAAAAAAAGATGTTTATTAATCATACAGGCCAGATTTTTCTTTAAATAAACATTAGGAACTAATCAGTATAAACTAGATTTAATTAAAAATCTTATATTTTGATTGATTCTGAAATGTGTACTGCAGACAGTGTGTTGATCTTTGACTTTAGTAACTCTAAAAGTGCAAATGTAAACAGAGGATTATGAATGTTTTCTGTCAAACTCTTTTAAGTGAAACACCTTAATCTTTAAGGTGGAATATCAGAGACTGCTGCACAAAAATAATAAAGAAAGGATTAAGAGAGGACCTGAAAACCTAAGAGAAAAAAAAAACATTTTTTTTCCTGTTCCAACAACTCAGAAGAGCCTACACCTCAGCTTGAAGCTGCCACTGGATTATGACTGGGGGGACTGGGCGGTCTTCGTGTTACTTTGCTGTTTTTGCCTGAGGCTTTGACATGTCTGTGCTGAAATCTCAACGAGACCTTAAATGCTTATCCTGATTAACCGATGGGAGAAAACTCCCCGTTTAAACTGTGAGAGGACAGATGATGATGACATCTCAGCTGTGCGGCACAGCTTGTGTTCATTAAGCCCCAGAGAGCACGCTGGACCGAATGGAGGATTTTTGCACCTGAAAAAAAGCGCGGAGAGTCAGTCAGGGCAGCATGCTGCTGGGTAACAGCAATCCACTGATAGGGAGGTTAGGAATGTGCTCACATGTACTGTAGAAAAATTATAAACAAAGTACTGTTTGAAACTGGATAATGCAAACATTTTTTTTTTTTTTTTACATCAACTTGGGTTAATCTAACAAGAGGCCCTCAGCCAAAAATGAAGCTGCTGAAGGGATGTAATCACATCAGAATGGAATCATGAGATTCATCCACAAACGGAGCTCTGTTGGCCGTAGTCTGCAGAAAAACGCTGGGTTTAGAGTCTGTCAAGTGGACTCGCATTGTGCGTCCTTGCCGTGAGCTTTCCAGTTGCATAATTCCCTCTCACCTATTACAGAGGCATGCACGCAGACACACACGACATGCAATAACCTGCTCTGACAGACGTGCCACGAAGGAATGGGGCTGCCCTCAAAGGAGCACAAAGTAAATCAGACAACCACTGTATGCAAATCAAGCAGTCTAGCAGCGGCTTGTGTCAGAAAAAGGAATGTGACCAGAGAGACTTTAATTCATTAAAAAAATGATTTTCTATTGGTTAGCAGGGAATCAAAATTACCCCAACCAATAAAAACAGAGAGATGAGAGTGGATCAACAGATTTGGAACACCTACCTTCCTTTTTCCCCAAACTATTTGAGAGAAGCAACAAAAAACTTGCTCTAATTAGTTAATAACAAACTTCAACAAAATGTCATATTTTGGTCTCACTTGGCAAAGGACTTCTTATCCATTTCTGTCTCAAACACTCATTTTGGCTCCTGCCTTTTTATGGTCTCCCTGAGGGGCAGAGTCAATTCTCATTACTCAAAACTGACAAAGTGTGTGACTGAAAAATGATGACTGGAGGAGGTTCATAAAATGGGCCTAACCAGGAGCATGCTTTATGCAGATATATTACATAGCGTTATTGGTAATTGATTTTGGAAGTCAGTGAGGTGTGTCAAAAAGTTCAGTAAGAACATATTCGGAAATAAATATGGAGCCTAATCTTTTTTTTTTTTTTTTTTTTAACTCTACAAGCATTCTTCATGCACGAGAAAAGATAAAGCAAAACTTGACCTAATTTTTACAAAAGAAATTAAAGATTTGTTTTTTTAGTTTGGAAAGCTGTACTAAAATTATGAGTTTGCTGATGATAAAACCATGTGTACAAGGTGATTACAGCAATTAATGCTTTAGGAGTCATTGGAAATGTCTGCGTATTTCTTTGCTTACACAGCCCTCTGCTGGCATTTCCTTTGTTTCATCTGGTTTTATTGTGTTCTGGACATTTCTGGACCTTAACTCTTGATTCTGGAGTACATTGACATCAATCAATAACAACTTCACTTCACCATTCACTTTATTATTTTGTAACAGTGTCTACAATTTTATTTGTGTTTCACAACTAAAGAAACTTTAGTTTCACTGGAGATTTCTGAGGAGATCCTAAGCGGTAAAATGTGTTAAATAAAATTATGCTTAAGCTTATGGCCAAGCAACTTTTTTACATTACGACTTCAAACTTCTGCTTATCATCTGCTCCTGATTAAGAGCGATTTGTATAATTTCTCAGAAATTCTCAGAAATGCAAAATTAAGCTTAATTATCTTTATTTAAGTCATCCATCATGAGAAAAATGCCTAAAGACCATGTTAAAAAAACATCAAAAACACAATTTTCATGGAAGTGGATCTTTAAAAAAAACACTTCTCACTTAACTGAGGTTTAGGTTTTAAGGAGATGCAGATTGAAAGCATTGAATCAATTATAGAGACGCGACATGAAGAAATTATTCTTCATATACTTTCCCCCCTTTTTAAACTCTTTAAACCAGCAGATCTAGTTCGGTTTAACTTAAAAACTGACAATAACTTTCTCAAAGGTGAAAAAAATGCTAATTATAAAGGAGTTTTGTGTTTAAAGCTTTCATTACAAAACATTTTAGAGCTTAAACAATTTTTTTTATGTTAAAGTAGTTCAATAAAAGCTCATTTGCTGTAAAGGTTGCTCTTTTTTTTTTTTTTTAAGAGACAAACACATTAAGTGAGTTATGGATTTACATGTCTCAGCCGGATCCCTGTCATAAACCTGTCCATATTCCAAACATTAAAGCTCAGGTACTTAAGCGTTTAGACCCCAAATGTGTTGTTAATATCTGTAAAACCACACACCACCCAGAGCAGCAAGTCTATATAAAAAGAAAAACTAAACTAAAAAAAGCTATCTATAAATTATGAGGACTATTCCATAAATGTCAAAGCTAAGGGAGTTTATTTCAGTGTGTGTGAGTGGGGGTGAGAGAGGGTGGGGTTAACGATAAGGTAAATCCCTGCAGAAGCCAGACCGGCCTTTGTGACCCTTTCACACACATCCCCTCCCCGCGGGGCCACGTCAGGCCCGGTGATGCCGCGTGTGACTGCCACAAGCACGCAGATGGAGCCAGCTGGACTGCTGTGATGTCACGAGCATGTGTCCCCCAGAACCGCTCCACTCCTGCGGCCTGACTCCAGTCTCCTAACCACTCTGAACCCGCCGTGCTCAGCGTATCAGGTGTCCGCCTTGTGCTTTCTAATAGAAAGGACTTGGCTGGCGTGAGCGAGGGTGTGTGCACCCATCTGTCTGTGTGTTGTTTACGTGTGCGGTGTATTTTTAGCTGATTTTCCACTCCTTGTGCAGCGCTCCGGGACAGTGACAGCACAGAGCGGGGACACTGAATCTAGGGATCACCTGGCTCTTAGATAATAGTGTTCCTGAACTGTTCTGTGTCATCCGCTTGAATTATGCTTGACTTAAATATGTCACACTGTTGCACGCCAAGATGTGAATCAAGACAGAATTACTTGAGCAGGTTCTTTTTTTGGTAAACTGATTCTTCATCTCTCCTATAGAAGATGCTTTTTCCTCTCTGTATTTAGCAGAACCATGTGTGTCGTTGAGCCTCCACATTGTTCCATCTAGTTAAGTTCTTCACAATCTTACAACAGAATTTCTTTTGATTTCTTCTCCCACTATCAACAATCTCCCCTTGTTTCCATCTTCCTGTAGTTATTCATATCTCTCTTGGTGCTGCTGTCTATCTTTTGTGTGTTTGTGTTCTTTCCCTTTGTGCTTCTAAACTGACAGATCTGTGTAGTCAAGAGTATCAGTTTTCTTTTGTATTTGATTTGTCTATTTTTAGATGGCTTTTTCACAGTTTGGATTTCCTTTCTTTCATTTGTTTCCTTTGCGTGTCTGTACATGTTCTCATATATGTAATAAAGTCAATTGTTAAAGCAGTGCAATTCTTTATCTTTATTTTTATTATCTTTAAAAAAAATGTAATTACTTTTTTAGTAACTTTTTTATTCATAATGCTTTATATTAATGGAATAACTTTCAAATGTATGGTTATAAAAACGCTAGATTCATTTTTTATGTACTATAAGGAATATCACATATCAAGAAAAGTTAATATTCTGATCAAATATAAAATACAGTAATGCTAAAATGGCAGTTTATGAAATAGAGTAAAATAAAAAAAATAATGATAATTTTTCCATATTCCGTGATTTCAGATAATTTTTTTATATTCAGTTTTAATGAGTTGAAATAAGAAAGTTTTGTCAAAAATAAAGTGAGGTCTTTTCAATGCTAAAACCTTAAGGGAAACATTGATCCATAATGGAGTTTGGATAACAATTTGTTTTGAATGTAGCATGTTTCAGTAAAGTAAAATATAAAACTACATTAATTTGACCAAAGAAGCACTGAGTTATAGAATTTAGCTTAAGTATAGTGACAGTTTTTGATGATAAAGTAATCTAAAGTAATGAAACAATATAACAATAGACTAACTCCAACCAATCTTTTGTAAAAGTATTCCCAGTGATCTTTAAAGTATGCCGTCTTGGGTGGAACCGTTGGTGAAAAGCAGCCCCGCCCCTCTTTTCCCCGTTACTCAGAGGAGAGAGCTAGTGTGTATTTTCTACATCACAAATAAACTCTTTTTCAAACTACATTTTTTCGTCTGCTCCTGATTCATAACGATTTAAATAAAGAAATACTCAAAATGCAATTTTAATTTTCTTGATATTTGTCCTTCATTATTAGAAAAATGACACAAGAACATGATAAAAACCACAATTTTGATGGGAATGGATCTGGTATTTTATGCAGCTTGATCAAGAATTAACTTCATGTATGAGATCTGACTTAATGGTTTACATAGGTGAGCAAAATTAGACCCATTAACTAACAAGTTATAAATAGAAATGTAGGTGACGGCTCCTGCACCCTCCATGCATCGAGCATGAGGTGTGGGCGTGTCCTCCAGAGGACTCCTGAGTGAGAGATGAGGTGCTGATGGGTGCAGACTCAGTCTTGGCCGCAGCTTCGACACTCTTATTTCTGTCTGGGAGGAGGAGGAGGGGAGTTTCAGGATCTGGGAGCATCCAGCTGGCACATACTGTACACGCATTCACAAATTCTCACCCGCCTGCGCCCCACCTGAGCCACATCCCGTTCATATGACAGCCTCAACGCTGAAATGTTGGAGCCAGATATTTTTACAGTGAACAAGCTCTCGCCTCTCAGCAAATCAGGCGGTGCCACTGATCGCTGCGACTTAACAGAGTCTGGCATCCACGTCTATTTGCTGACTAATCACTGGCTGTTGCTGGTCTCATGATCACAGCAACTGCACACGTTTGATATAGAGTCATGTGATGCAGAACATACAGTCTCTGTCAGGTTTAAGGTGTTGGTACACAATAAAGAGTTATATCTGCTTTAAGAGGACACACAGTGACAAATCCATCTGTAGCTGAGTCAGCTGGAAGCAGAGAAGGTTGTGGAGTTTGCCATCTGATGCCCACTGAAGCCTTAATGTCCATCCTTTGAATTTATGACAAATAAAGACATAAGTTGTTTCATCATGAAATTTACATCACTCCTCATGCTTGTGTACTCTTTCAATCTGCAGCTCGGTCTCCTGAAAGGCCTGTGTGCAGCTTCACCAACATTCCCTTTACGGGCTGCAGATTTAGGGTATCCCTCAGGACTCACTTGGTCAGTGAACACGGATCAATTCCAGCCGCATGTTCATCCGTTCCACGCTTTGCCAGCCTGGTGATCTCTTCAAAAAAAAAGAAAAAAAATCACACACATACTTCACATGACTTCATGCAGCACTGGGCATTTGCATTCATGTGCGAAAAAAGAGCGTTCCTTTGCCTCTGCATGGAAACAGTCAAATCCCAAACCCTGGTATGTGCGTGGTATCTCAGCAGCTATGTTGCTCCACAAATTCTATTAAACAGCAAGAAAAGCTAGAAATATAGTGGAAAATGACCAGAAAAAGCTAGTTTTTAATATGTAAGTTGAGTTTATTCTACTAGACTGGAAAAAAGGTAATTTTTTTTAACCTAAAAGTGACTGCAAACAGTCAAATTTTGTGTTGCACAAACATTCATGGATACAAATTTGATCACTGAAGTCTGATTTTTCTTTAAAAGATTTCAAACACATCTGAATTTTCATTTATTTATTTCAAAAGAACTATTTTGCACCTCAACAAGCAACTCATTCTACTCTGTTCCCAATCAGAACTCTGTAGGACTTGTACTATTGACCCTAAAGGTCAATTCAAACAGATTAGGCCACAAAAGATAAATGTGAATACTTTTAGTGGATGTGCCAGAAACAAAAGAATGAAGAACAGATGATTTTAGTCTGAGACAACAGCGACAATCCTCACTCCAGAGAGATACAGTGAGTTGAATTGTGTGGACAGTGTCAGAAGTAGTTTGGAACTACAGGTAGCAGCAGCGAGGAGGACCTCGGCGCTCCTCGGCGCTCCTCATGCTGCCTGGGCTTATTTGGCCCCGAACATCGAGGGACAGCTTTTCCCCACCTCCTTCATATTTAATAGTTTTGTTGAATTATTCTGGCTCACTGCCGTGTTGCGCCTTCGTGAATTGGGCCATGGAGTTCATGATTGTATCTCACTCGGTGTCTGTGTGTGTGAGTCTGGGGCCGGTGGGGAGAGCGGTGTGGGAGTAATGTCTGAGTTTACCACGAAACGCTGGAAGACTTTCGGAAAGCAGAGCCATGGCAACAGAATGAATGAATTAATGAACAGGACATGAATGCTACGTTTAACATGAGATACAAGCAAGCACATTGACAAGCACAAGCCACGCCAGCTGGTGGTTTCATATTCATCACGGATAACCTGGTAATGCCGGATGGACTGGAGACTGAAGGAGCAGCTCTTTAGCTTCCTTTAAGCTTCATAAAATAAGTGAGGTGAAGAGCATTAAGATCAATATATATACAATTTAAAACATATTTGTGATTTTCAAATAAAAGCATATCTTATGAATTAAAATAGTTAAATTGTGATTCCTAAAAACGCCTCGATGGAATGTATGTTTAGCCAAATATATTATTTTAAATATAACAAGCATTCAGGGGAAATTCATATCCATCTGAGTGGAAACTGTTACAGTAGTCACCATCTGCCAAGTCCATAGTGTTTGGAAAAAAGTAGTCTGCAGCGCCCCCTTCAGGAAAGGAGAAAAACACCTATGAAAATTCAAATGAAGCATTTTGTGTTTTAAAAATAGTAAAAGAAAAAAAAATCATGTCAGGTTATCTGTTAAAACCTTTAATACTTTTAGAGTGAAATTGAGAAAGCCTTTTAAAGAAAACATTTTTTAAAAGAGATTCAATTTGATTTAATTTGTTTGATGAATTCACTATAGATTTTCAAGTTTTTTCCACTACTTAAAAAATTAACAAATGGATTTCACTTTTATTTTTCTCAGTATCCAAATGACTAAATTACTTTTTTCTGGTAACGTATATGGCCATATATGTATACAATTTATACATAAAGACAAAGACTGCTGCTATTAAAAAAAAAAAAAAAGAAAAGTACATTAAAACAAACACTCTGGGAAGCTCATAGAATTTAAATTGTCATTTTTATGGCTGGAGGTCACTCAAGAATTTCAACAATACTTAAAAATACTCCACAGCTAAATGTTAGTGGTATTAGAAAGAGTAAGGGTTTGGAGATGACCTACAGTGCACAAAGGTCACCCACTATCTGCAAACTCAATCCTTCTGAACAAAAATCTTTAGTCTTCAGATTATCTGAAGAACGCTGCACAGAAAGCACTTCACTGCATCTTTGCCAAGTGTAACGTATAGTAGAAGGGGAATGAAGGGAAGGTTTTTTTTTTTATTAAAATATTACATAATATCAAGGCATTTTGAACTGTTTCATGCTCCCAATGTGGTGAGAACAGCTGGAAATGGTTCATACATCTGTCCTTTCCAAACTGTACACCAGAACACAAAACAAGGTTTATAAAGTCACAGCTTGGTGAAGAATTTCGACCTTGTAGAGTACCAAAGGGATAAATAAAAGTGAAGACTGAAAACCAGGACTTTTGGAAAAGAAACACACTTAGTATTCAAGCTTTTAATTTGGTGGTATTTTAGGTGAATGTACGACTCATTCAAGAGAATTTGAAATAAACGGCTAAAATTAGGGTTTGCAGCACTCTGTTTTTAGTGGAGTATTTACACTTATATGCACATCCATTTTTTGTAGGGAAGCAAAGAAAATGTCTGGTATGTCAATATATAAACTTCCCTGAATATATATAATTTCTACAGAAGTATGCATGCTAAGAAGTTACACAGAGCTCTCTGTCTACAAAAGTGTGCTTTTATTCTGAAAGATGTTAAGACATTCACCGGAACAAATTAAATTCTTGTAAGCATATGATAGATTTAGATAAATCAAGTCAGGAATGTCATTTCAGAGAACTTTTGAAACCTCAAGATATGAAGCAGAATGGCAAAAAAACTGAAAGTACTTCAGGGCCTTTCTTAACCACTGTGGGAAGTGAAAATGTGCAGCTTTCAACGATGTGGTTATGAGCACAGAAAGTTAGATAAAAGCAACATTTCTGAAAATCTATTCAGTGAAAATAAATGGTCACACTGGGTTTTTTTCAGTTTTTATTGTACAATTTTACAGTAACAATTTGTACAAATGTTAACAAAAATGAAATTCAGGCTCTGAGTAGAAATGTTTTGCTGGGGAAAGAAAAAGTCACTGAGCCCTGTACTGTCTTCATCAAGCCGATGAGGGAACACGCTGCTTTGAGTGATGAAGCTTCCTCCTCTTCATCGAACACGTGTAAACCACAAATAAAAAGGAGGGGGAAAAAAAAAAAATCACTGACGGATAATAAGATTTTATGTGAAAATGGTCACAAAAATCTGATTCCTGTCAATTTGATAACTGCACAGGAAACTTGTTGATGGTTGGTTTGGTCCAGATCCACAGAGGCTGAGCTGCAGTCGATGGTGGTGGTGGTGGGGTCATTGGGGCGGTTTAGGAGCGGGTGTACTTCCCCCAGATGTGAAGCATGAAGACTGAAGCAATAAACAAGAGGCTCATCACCAGCACTGGCACCGGCCCACTGTCACAAGGAGGAGACAATGATCATTACCCAGATTAACACACAAAACAAGCCCACTAAATCCCATCAGTGGCCTAAACCTCAAGGGGGGGGGCTCAGAGCAGATACTGATTTTATTGATGAGATTTGGAAACAAGAGCCTCTCATATCTCAAGAAGGCTCTGAGAGGAGGGGGCGGAGGGGGGCACATTGCTAAGTAGCAGCATCGCCATACCAACCCTCCCTCCCGCAGCCCCCCCATCTCTCCCGTCAGAAGGCTGTAATTGAGTTGACCTTTCGGTGTGGATCCTTTAATGAAGCTTTGAGGCCGGCCTTGAACGCAGCAACAAACACGCACTCGATACACACCACTGTACGGCGAGTCTGCCCTCCTTCAACTGCTGCCAAGATGCACTCAATAATCACCACAGCACCATTGATCAGCCGTGGTCAGGAGACAGGATGTCTTCTCTAATATCAGGGGTGAGGATGTGGCAAACACAAGTTTGAGGATGTGAGTTTTCAAAGCGTGCGCTGCCGTAACGTGTAATTACGCGTGTGAATATATAAGCACAGACATTGAAATGGAGCCGATCCACAGCTCATACATCAGTTGTTTTCACCAAAGAGTCACGTCTGTTCAATTTCCTACCATTACACATCCCCCCAGTGTCGGAAATGTTGGGGATTAGCATGTTTACGTGAGGCAAGTTGAAATGTCAAAGGCTAAACGCGTTAAGAGCTTGAATATAACACCTTTCTCCCGGCTGCTTTTATGAAAAACTCTGCTTACACTTTGAGGCCCGGAGAGTCTTCAGTGTAGAAGCGCCACATGCCACCAGTGCCTGCTGATCCTGTGGTCCGTCCGCCGCTGCGTGTGCCGCTGCTGGTGGCTTTTCTGTGGAGCAAACAAATGCAAACCGATGAAAGAGGCTCGCTCTGAGGTTTCAGTGGGTTCAGAAACGGTTGATGTCAAAGCATTTTTTGTTGTTGTTTGTGTCACATAAAAACTAATTTTACAGAATCTAAATCTTTATGTTTGTGAATTCATCTCAGAGCTATGCAGGGGGTCTTTGACATTTAGAAACCATTATAGTTTTAAAATATTTGCGATCAAGTACAGCATATTCAAATATATATATCAAATAGAACAGAAGGTGGTAATGAAGATTGTGAATGATTCATGGCTGCTTCACTGGTGTGCAGAGATTAAACAGAGGTTAATGAGGTAATGAAGAGGATGCTGGTAATGGGTAATAACGAGAGAGGCCGCACTGAACCTCTGATTACTCACTGATTAAGCCAGCAGCGCAACATCTATCTGCTGTAATCTAAGAGGGGGTGTGAGCTGATCTTGAGAGCTTCACGATTTTGGGTCATTTGTGAAACTTGACAAGTACAGTCTTTAAAATGAAAATACAGCTTTTACCAAATTATAAAAATAAATAATGTTTGTAAGATTTAAGCATCTGTCTAGGTTGACAAAAGGGGAGCAGTTTCTCAAACACATGAAAGAGTATCTCACTGAATAAATAAAAAGTGAAACAAAATTCTTTGGTTTAATCAAATAAATTAGCTAATGGAACTTTGTAATTGCATAGAATAATCTTGGTCCCAATACATTTGGGACATTTACAAAGACCTTGTTTGTACAAAAAGTACAGCAGATTTAAAATCTAAAAACATTTGTTGGGATGGCAAAACAGAACTAGATATTTGCCAGTTACAAGCTGGAATGCTAATTCATTATCCCAAGTTTAAAATAGGGTTGACAATGGCTCCCCATTGTTTTTTATAACTATTATTATAAATTTTAGAAGGAAAGAGGTCATACTCACAACGTCATGCGTCACTGCACTTATGATCTTTAATTGATCAGAAATATACCGATTACATTGTAGAACAAAACGGAATGTTGAGTTTGGTTGATTATTTCCTTGTTGTAACATTGCTTAGCAACATGTCTACCGATGGAATGCTTGTTAAACATATCAATAGAAATGTGACGCCCTTTAAAAGGCGTCATATTAGAAGCAATATGTAATTATGCAGTGAGCATTAAAGCCAAGAATGTCTGTCAGCTCAAGTTTCTGCCAAATTTTCTCAGCATGTTCTGACATAAGCAGTTTGATATAATGGAAAATTGACACTTGGAAAACAACATACTAAAAATTGTATTCATATAACAGGAATGTCAGTGTGACAAAAGCACACACACAAACAACACCTTTCCTTACAAGTCAGCCAACCTGGTTGTGTTGGTAACTAGAGTTTGTCTCTGATAACTTCTACTCTGTAGGATAGAGCTTGGGTCCAGTCTGTGGAAATGTTGCAGAATCTCATCTTAATCTTTCAGTGCATTAAGATTTTCTCCATAATAACAAACAGGGTTTCTTCAAGTTAAACTTTAGACTTTAAGCCCTTTTTAAGGCCACACATGTAAAAAACCTAAGACAAATTTCTCAATATACTCTCCATTTTATACATTATTTTCCATTTTAATAATTTATTCCTATTTTATGATCAAAGACCCCACAGGAACTCAGTTTCAGTTAAATTTGCTGCTCTGGATTGTCTGGGCAGAAAGCTGTCAGTCAAATCAACTTGCAAACAACTGGAATTGTGTAAAAGACATCCTACGGTACCCAGGGTGACGATGAGGAAATTATCTGGGGTAGGGTTTTTCCTAAGCCCTGACCTTCCATTTAGAGTTGGTACTGAGAAGAACACTATTTGATTGTGTATCTTTGATTTACACTAACTTGAAGTTGGTTTATCACACTGACCTTAACCAGATCAAACAAAGCCAAATTTATGACTGAATTTAGTGACCACTGTAGCTGAATCCATGCTCACTGCATGGATTCAGAAGATTAAAGTAAGAGTCAATAGGAATAGAAGTTAAAACTACTAGTTATTGACAAAAGATGTGGCAGAATGTTTATAGACACAAACCATATACTTTACTTTTTGAATTTACTTTACTACTGAGACACCATCTTAAAGAGTAATAAACATTTGTAGCAGTATGGGATTTATGATCAACAAGTACCAAACACATTTGTGTATTCTTAAACTACTTTTGACCTTCTCTCTATCTCATGACTGCTCCCTAAATGAAAGCAATTTGTACTGAGACTTAGAACTATTACTCCAGAAACCCACCCCTACATATCAGACTGGGACCATATCTGGGCTTGAACATGTGGCATGTTAATTGCAAGCCCAGAACTGTGGAAGTGAGTGGTACTAATACCGGCCTGTTTTATAACTACAAATATGGTACAAATCTAGTGAAGGAGTTAATAATACAACATTTATAAGTATATAAAATTTGTTTTTTTTTTTTTCCAGAGTTACATTTCAGATTGTCCAATTGTACAACCCTTGTGCTATCCTGACAT
This sequence comes from Oryzias melastigma, assembly GCF_002922805.2. NCBI lineage: Eukaryota > Metazoa > Chordata > Actinopteri > Beloniformes > Adrianichthyidae > Oryzias > Oryzias melastigma. Next base: position 9,090,868 of record NC_050527.1, read on the forward strand.
TAAAAGTGGGGTCATCTGGACCCCATAAGACAATGTGCTGAATTTTTGTTTTTCCAAGGATTTTTTTATCTTCACTTGTGTCTGTGGCAGACATAAAATCCTGTCCACCTTTGTCATTGGAGGAATCACACATCAATATAAGGATGGGGTCATCTGGATCACATTTTTATTATGGGCAGAAATAAATATTAAAGCCTTGCTTTTACTGAACATTTTGGACTTGGGTCAAAAATATTAGTGAGCCAAGTTCTCATATAAAAGAATTTGATTGGTGTTATGAGGCTTTGTATAGATCCCATTTCGTAGAAACTGACTTTTAGAGACTGAATCAAAGTGTGTCCAGCCCTCATATAAGAGTAGCTTATAAAAATGGTTGTATACATTACCAATTATAGTTGTTTGCTGTATTTTCAACCCCTCATTTATTTTTTCATTTCTATAGGAAATATGTAAACAGTATACAAAAGTACTTACTACAACCTGCTCTATAAAGCATAATGATTACTTGGCTTTCATATATATATTATATTATTACTAAGCATTTGTAAACAGCTGCGTTTTGGCCTGTAGAATACCAGACTCTTAAGGGTCTGGTGGCATTTAGTTACCACTTAAAGTGAGTTGATGTCACCCAACTAAAAGAAATATGAACTTAATGTTTATTTAACAATATATAAAATGACACCACTGGTAAAAACATGTTTTATTTTCAGTAATTTTGAAGGGGGGAATGGTTGAACATTTGATTAAACAACTTATAACAGATATACTGTTTTGATTTATAAATTTCAGTGCTGATGCTGATAAATGGTTCTTCTAGCTGTGTATGTATGTTATTACATCACTACTGTGTCACTAGTGTGACAACTGTTAAAACCTTGATTTATAGTCATTGTACTTGTGTGTTAAGGACCCAATGAAAACTACAATTGTGTTGTTGTTGTCTTTAGACATGGTACAATTGTGTAGTTCTCTTACCTTTGTCTGACAGTGGAGCCTGCAGCCCGAGGAGCCACTGTCTTGCTTGGGGAACGACTAGAAGCCCCCACATTTGTAGCACTTGCTGCTGGTCCAGGCTACAATTATTCAAGCAGAAATCAGGTTTAATACATAAGCTTTACCCTTAGCATGTTATAATCACACACAATGACACAGGTACAAAGACAATAAAGAAAGCATTTCATACTCAATGTCCAAATATAGAAAGACAAAGAGCCAAAACAAAAATATAGTTTCAAATACGATCAGAAAAATAGCCACGTCTACATTCGTGCTAACGTTAGCAAACTAGCTAACAACTAAAAACTGTTCACTTGTTTCTAAAACTTAACATCTAGGTAAGTTAAGTAACACTAGTGAGAAAAGTTTACCATTTTTTGCTATGTTAGTCCCGAGAAACAAGCCGAAAGTCTAACCCCCTCTTCAAATAAGTGTCCACTTCAAATGAATAGAAGTCAGCTAATCACAGAACTGCTGAAACCCCGAGAAGAGACCCTGGAAAGCTGACGTTTGTCTAAAAAGGACACGACTGCCACATTTAGGACCTGTGAAGGCGACCAAGCAAAAGCCTGATTGGATGACACTTTTTAGTGTGACAAAATTAAAATATCTGACACAATTCAAGTCTATTTTAGTCAAAAACAACGACATATAAAGTATTTTATAATATTTTTATTTTTGTTTTGAAAAACAAATAGACATAGCTATTCATTTTACAAAGGCAAATACCTGACTCGCCCCACTCTGCTGGGAGACGTGTCTCACAGGAAGCGCTGGATCTCGGTGAAGGAAACAAACGCCATTGTGGTTCTAACAGCGGAGCTGTTTTTCATTCTTTTATAAGGATAAAAAAGAACCAAAATGGCGTCAAAGAGCAACAGTTTCATGGGCTAGTACAGCTTTATCAGAGGTTTCCAAACTTGAACAGAGTAGTGAGGAGACAAAAAGGTAAACACGGGCGCATCATTGTTTGAAATAGGCGTTGATGTAGGTTTAAAATGCATTTTTTACTGTCTAAATCAGCTAACGAAAGCTATTTATATTTACCAAAGCACGTGTTTATGTGCTACTTCCTCCAACTAAACTCCAAAACATTTCTCAGATAAGTAGTCTTGTTTTTGGCACAATCTGCTTATTTGACATATTGTTTAACCATGTCTGATAAATTTCTACCCATTTTCCGAGTAAATTTCAGTTGCTTATAACGGTGATATTTAGTTTTGCAGTATTTACAACATTTGATCTAATATAAAAGCATGTCTGATTAATAGCTATGTACTTTTGCATCCTAAAGTGTAAACCAGGACCCCCTTTTTTTGGTCAGAATGGCGCGGGTGGTGTTTCTCCACCCGGACCTGGGCATTGGCGGTGCTGAACGGTTGGTGGTTGATGCTGCCGTTGCATTGAAGTCTCGGGGTTGCAGTGTTCAGATTTGGACTGCTCATTATGACCCCAAACATTGCTTCTCTGAGACGTTAGACCCGGACCTGCCTGTGGTGTGTGAAGACTTGTATTATATTTTATTAAATATTATCATCATTCTATTGAAAGTCTAGTGTTTGAGTAATCACCATCTTTTGTTTTACCACACTAAAATATGAAATAATGCATTATCTTTTTCCAGGTATGTGTGGGTGACTGGTTACCCACCAGTGTGTTTGGTTACCTACATGCCCTGTGTGCATATCTAAGGATGATCTATGTGGCCCTCTACCTGGTTTTTCTCAGTGCAGTAGAGTATGATGTGATCTTTTGTGATCAGGTGTGTCATTTATCTCTCTTTATCCCTCCTAAATATAGCTAAATAGTTGCATCTCAGAGAATTCCTACAACTACTTATAGTTTATTTTTTTTCTCTTATATTCTATCAGTCTTACTAGATTTATATCTCATAATTAAGATTTTTTACTTGTTTTCAATTTGAAAAAGGCTTTTCTACTATTTGGCTCCAGGTGTCGGCGTGCATACCTGTACTCAAGCTATCCCGTCAGAGGAAGAAGGTTTTGTTCTACTGTCATTTTCCAGACCAGCTGTTGACCCAGAGGAAGTCGGCCTTGAAGAGGTTTTACAGAGCGCCCATTGACTGGGTGGAGGAGCGTACCACTGGAATGGCCGATATGGTATGAACTGTCTGAAGCTGGTAAACTGTGTCCTTCAGCTTTTTCTAATTGGGTATTTTTGATTGATAATGTTTTAAAAATCTATACTGATTGTTTTGTTTTCAGTTTTTTTTCCCTCAGATTTGTTCATCTATCAATTTTTAACAATATTTAAACAGGAATCAAGTGTTTCTGTTGTAACAGCATGTTGCTTTTGGTAATTTAATGAGTAAAAAAGAGATGTCTTTATTGTCTGCGATAAAGAGTCTGTTATAATATTTTTAATAGTTTATTCATGCAATACATACCTGTAAAAACAACGATAGAGAAACCGAAAAAGAAACACCAAGTACGATCAAAGTAATACTTCTAGGGAATAAAAGTCAGCAAAAGAAAAAATGACAAACCTGAAGAAACAGCTATGTACACCATGGAGTTGAACTCACAATTCCCATATGACAAAAATACAATGTGCAACTGGATTAACCAGTGGGCAACAGCAGACGACTAAAACCAGCCTCTTAGCCATTTTTTCCAGCGTTTTTGACGGCTGTATGTGACACATTGGTGCATTGAACGGGCCGGAGCAGCATTTTGGCTGCGTGTTTTGTACGTTATGAAACTCTGCTTATTATGCCTGTCTTGGAACAACATAAGACGACCTAAATTACGTGCTACTTTTGAAACGTATGCAAAAAGCGGCGTTTTGGATGGCCAATGCCGCATGGTCGATGGTCACGCCGCTTTTCCTGGTGATTTATGACACCTTCCGCTTAGTACAGACATTTTCTGACCATAATTATCCAAGTTCCCAGAGTCGGTAAATGAACCAGGACTTAAATTACCACCTTCATTGATTTTGATTGGTCCTTCCTGTTAGCCCCGCCCCCACGTGCCAGAATGGGGCCAAATTTAAAACCCGGAAATTTTCAGATTTGAAACCAATAAAAGATTTGAAACATTGAAGCTGAAAATAATTAAGTTAGATAGAATTGCATAAAGGTTCAGACACTTTCATCTTTTAAGCTTAACTCCAACAAATCAGCTTGAATTTTTCAAGTTGTTTTATTCAAGTTTCGAATCTTTATGACCTTGATTTGACTCCATGCAAATTAAGATCAACAACAAAAGATAAACTCTGGAGTTCATAGATTCAGTATCAAAGAGTTTTTCCCTAATAAATGTCTGCATTCCTTTAAAAAAAATGCAAAAACAGAGCGAGGCGGAATATTAGACCATCTCTGGTGGAAAGCCTAAAGCCAAACCTGCACATGTTACGCATCACATCAGCTGAATATTAAAATACAATTTGAAACTAATAAAATGATATAATTTAGCTTTATTGCATTACATTAAGACTTTCTTGCTGAATTTGGAGGGCTTGATTGGTCAGTAATTTGATCATTGGGTAAGGAAAAAAGAAAGCGAGACGAGACACTGGCACACAAGACCGACCCAGAAGGTCCACGGGGAATTTAAGGAGACCACTGAAACTATGTGCTTCCTAATATGCAGCAGAAAATGTATTAAAACTGTCTGGCCGACATGCACGGGTTGAAAGCTGCATACAATTCTTCTACTTCAATTTTTATTTGTATCTTTTGAAACTTAAAAACTTTATAATTTAATAACAAACCGTGAACTAGTAGCTTCTCCAATGACTTTTAGCTGCTTGAAAGCAGCATAAATCCAGTCTAGTGTGATCTCCGAGGGGAAACAGTTTCTGAAGCTCAGAGTCCTGATAGAGATGAAATGACATTTGAAAACTTTGGGATAATGAGTGACCTGGGGCTGCTTTACACCTCAAAGGGAGCTGCAGCACCTGTGATATAAGTGAAATCCTTATGAAGTTATCTCTCTGTTCTTCTTCTCAGATTGTGGTAAACAGCCAGTTCACTGCAGGCATCTTCAGAGAGACATTTCAGAGTCTGAGCTCGGTCCAGATAGACGTTCTCTATCCCTCCCTCAATACGCGTGCCTTTGACCAGTCCAGCACCGAGGCGCAGGGCCTGGGAGGGCTGCTCCCCGCGGGAACGTCCTGTCTGTTTCTGTCTCTAAACCGATACGAACGGAAGAAGAATTTGGGGCTGGCGCTGGAAGCTCTGGCGGTCCTGAGGTGCAACCTTCCCCCGGGCCAGAGAGCAGGCGTCCACCTGGTGGTCGCCGGGGGCTACGATGACCGCGTCACCGAGAACATTCAACACCACACCGAGCTGAAAGAGCTGGCGGAGCAGCTCCACTTGGAGGACTGTGTCACTTTCTTGCAGTCCCCCTCTGACGACCTGAAGGTGGCGCTGCTGCAGGGCAGCACCGCCGTGCTCTACACCCCCAGCAGAGAACATTTCGGGATCGTTCCTGTCGAGGCCATGTACTGCTGCTGCCCCGTTATTGCCGTCAACTCTGGGGGCCCTCTGGAGAGCGTGGCACACGGGGAGACGGGCTTCCTGTGCGAGCCCACGGCTGAGGCGTTCTCCCAGGCCATGGAGAGGCTCATCAGGGAGCCGCACCTCCGCAGGGACATGGGCCAGGCGGGGAGGAGGAGGGTAAAAGATAAGTTCTCTCTGGAGGCCTTTGCAGACCAGCTCCATCAGTACATTGTTAGGCTCAGCCAGTAACAGCAGGGCAGATGGAACCTGACTGAATGATCTGGGTCTCCAAAGAGCTGAGGAGTGTCAGATGATGGATATGTGGAGGGATGCGGGGAGGTGCTGTCGGTGGTACTAGAACTTAAAGGACAATTAATCAGCATTCCCCTGGAGAGGTTGCTGCAGGAGAAGAAAGAGCTTGGAATTTTCTGTACCAATTAAGAAATGAGAAATGAGTTTTCCTATCATCTCTGGAAAAATGCCACCTTCACACGCGTGTGTGTTGGTGTGTAATTCTGCAAGTGTATCAATCCCCGGCTAAATGAGTCTGGCGGAAGGATTGATCGTGAAATGTTTTGCACTGTTTGTGTGTTTACTTTTCTTTTTTTTGCAGTTCTCCTTTTGTTCTGTGTGTTTTTTGGAGATGAAGAACAAGAATGTAGTCATCAGTGGCGGCAGCGCACAGCCGCGGATCGATACACAGGATGCTTTCCGCTGCTTCCTGTCTGCTCGGAGCTTTGTTCACTGTCTCGCATTCAGAAGACGCTGGCCTGCTCGTGACTCCTGCAGCTGTGTGGAGGTTATTAGCAGATGATACGCAGTGTATGGCTTTATTAGGGGTCTGGCAGACAGGCAGCCTGCTTCTGTCTGGGTCATTATCAATGAGGAGAATAGCAGAAGGTCATTGTGTCTGCGCACTGGTCCTGTCAGCCTTCCTACTGTATAGAAATGCTCTTATTGACATTCCTGAAGTCTTAATAAACGAGACGATGCATAGTTTCCCGAGTCAGAGTCTTACTTTGTTGGCAAGTTATTGTTTCCTTTTGAACCTTAATGGAAGTGACTGAAGATGTAATAAATAAAAATGGATACACAGAAACAGCAGTAATAATGTAAACGTGTAGAATTGTACTTTTGAGCATTAAATAATTAATCAAAGTCGCAAAAAAGTGGAAATCAAATATGCTAATTTTTTTGCTGCATTATCATTCCTAATTTCTGCATTGTTTCTGTATGAACTTTGATAATGCAGTGAATCCAAAACCACAAAATTCTTACTGCACCACATTTACAAAACTAATCAGAAAGTTGCTCTTAAGAACCGGATTGTAAGAAAACTTGCCTAATTGTGACATTTCCTTAACTTTCAAGAAGTAAATCTATGTAAATTAGTTGTTTTTAAGAGATGAAAACTTTTAGGAGAGTGATAGAAGTATATGATATCTGATTTACAAGTTTCCATGTTTAGCAAATTGGTTAATTTAGTAAGCAATCTGGTGTATTTTCAGCCATTTAAACATGAAGACGCATAAAAACTTTATTAATTATCTGCTTCTAAAACACAACTGTCAAGCCTTCATGTTAAAAAGAAGAAATCCATTAATAGTTTTCATAAATTCAGCTGCTTCTGACACGGATTTGTCTGCTTTAGCTTCCTCTCACATGTTCGGAGCATCCTGATGGCCTCCACTTCTTTAAATCTGGACTCGCCTCCATTGAGTTTTACAATCCCCACATGCCTTATCGATTCAGACGCTTCTTCACAGTCGATTTTCAAAGGCTAAAAAGTGAAGGAATCGTCAGCGACGCCACTTGTTTTTCAAACCTACGAATGATTCGTCCTTGCAGGTCCAATTAGTGCCGGTGACCACGGTTTAATTTAAAATAGATACACAAGCGCACGCCAAATGGGGATGCACTCCAGATCAATGCTTGCATGTCGGTTTGATGTGTCTGTTGGTTGCAAATAGATTCATACGTATTTGTGCACTCACAAAAAAACTCAGTCAAGAAGATTTTTTGATATTTGATGCTTGATTTGACAAACAGTGAGTATAAAGTATGTTTAAGGTCATATTTGATTTAAGATTTAAGTTTGCACCATAAAACAAATGGAAATGGAAAAGCAAATTTTATTTTTAAAGAATTAAATCATAAATGTAACTTTTGGGAGATAAGGCTACACCATTTTAACTGACATGGATTAGATAGAGAAATGTTAAATACGCGGTTGTTTCCCTCTGGAAAAACAGGAAGTTCAATCTTTATGATTGATGTTCCTTATTATATATATTTTTTAAAATAATAAAAGTATCATATTTCAGACTTGTAACAGTTTAAATTATAGGTTTGCAACCCAGGACACTAAAAGAACCAATTTTTTACAGACCAAACCCAACTGTAGCTTCAAAGATCCACTTTCACCATTCAGAAAAATACACTTTATTTATGTTTTTGTGGCCATTAAGATATTAATATACAAAATATTTTTTAAATACGATAATATTTGCAGTGTTTTATTTTCCCATTTGTAAACATTTTTACTTATTTTACTTTTGACAGCAGAACATCCAAGTTTCTTGGATAAAGTGTCAAACTAAGATCCCCCTGATGCACAGATTTACGTGAATTAAAAATGTAATTATGACTTTGATGCACCTTTATTCTTTTTCTCCTTTTGCTATTGAATACGAACATGACAACATTAGTGTAGAATATGCAGCAGAAGATAAAAATATGTTTGAAACATATACTAATAATAAACTTCTCTGACGGTAGATTTAACCTTTTCCAATCTTTTTGCATAGTTATCTGACATGTAAAAGTCTAAACAAAATGGATAAAACATATTTAACTAAAACAAATTAACAAAAACTATACACTCAATTTATATTCAGATTGTTAACATTTTTCTTAAAAGTCAAAGAGCCACACTGAAGATATAAGAGCCTCTGGTTTAAAGATATTCATGACAACTGACCACAAAACATTATCACAATCACTGCTGATGGTTTCATTTGTAGCAGTTAATTAACTATTTTGGCTCACTGTGTCTCCTCACATCTACTGTATTTTGTAAATTTGCCAAACAGTATAAGGAATAAAGCACAAACATACAGTACAGAAAAGGGTATTGTTTACTGCAAGTTTGTATATTTTAGCCATTAATCAATTTTTGACATTTAGTTTCAATTCTGCTGCTTATTTTTGCCTCCCTAAGGTCTTGAAGAAATGTTTCTTTTGTGCAGAGAGTTACAAACTTTTCTCTTTGACTCTAAGGCTCTAATTTGAAATTAAATCAGTACTTTCTATTCCGTTGCAATTTTTGTTGATACATATACAATTTGTAAAGATTTTTGGTTTAGTAAAATTGGTGTAATGGTTTTATAGGTATTGCCCTGGAGAAAGTCACACAAGACCATCAAGTGTTTTTAGGTTTGATTCATGACTTTTAGAAACCTGTCATAGATGACATTTGTAATATATCTAATGTATTTTACAAGGACATTTTACAAGTGTGGAGGTTTCAGAATGCAAAATCATCCAAGACTAAACGAAGCTGCAGTGATTTAGGAGCTGTTGTCATGACAGCCCTCCAGAGGAAGTGAAGCAGAGATGAAAATGTAATAAACTCTCATCAGCCCAAACTGGACTGGATGCACAAAAGAGTCTGAGCTCACTGCTTCCTCTTCTTGATTTCTTCTTCAAAGAAACTCTCAAAGTTGAGCCACAGCCCCTCACCCCCCACCTCCACCACCGCCCCCCTCCTCCGTCTCTGCCCCGTGGTGAGGTGGCTATTCAGATCAGGGTGCGTCTGAGTGGCAGTGATAACCGGAACCCAGGTGCCACTGGCACACGCTGTTTAATTAATTAATGAGACTGCAGGGTTGGTTTTCTAATTCCACCTAGCCGGCACCGGGGTGTGGGGGGGGAGATAGCCGTGAAGTGTTTAGTCGTGTTTTCAGGCAAAGAGGGAAGTAATACACGTGAAAGTGTGTTATAGATGGAGATCCACCTTGCTGGCCATGAGAGAGCTCGTTCACTTCTTAAACCCGTAACACTTGTGGTAAATTTAAATGTATGTGCAGGTCATTTTTGACAGTTTTACCTTTGATTCTAAAAAAAAAGCTTTCTGCAATGGAAGATGGAACACTACAATGATACAGGTGTGTAGTTTTAAAGTTTTAAATATTAAAGCCTCACGGTATGAAGGAATTTTGCCTTTTTTCACATATTTTTCGCTTATCAAACTCAAATGTAAAAAAACCTCAATTTGTATTCACGGTTCATCTTTAAGAAGACTTTTACAAGTTTCATGTTAGCAAATGATGCCTTTCCCACTTTACTGCGTCCATAAACTTCTTCAATTTATTAGTTTTCACACCATAAACATTAGAGCACAATGGCAATCAGTCTCCGAGCAGCTGATATCCCAGTTGAGAGGAATGATTTATTAATGTCCCATTAAAGTCTTGTCTCTGTGGGAGACCACAATAAAACTTCTATAATCTCTGCTATTAAAATGTTATAGATAGGCTCTATAAAATGACTTTATGGTTCAGTAAAGGGAAGCATTGTGACTCGTTCCGTTCTGGATGCTGCATAAGCATTAATAAATCCACGATAGCCGTGTAAATAAAATTGTTTCAGATTAACAGAGTCGCTTTGCATTATGTATATGCAAAAATATATTGTATTAGTGGCATTGATATGTATTGTCTTTACAAGAAAGAAGGTCTAATTTAAAGATTTGATGCATGAATGGATCATCTGATTAGGAAATGATGCTGAGCGAAAACCATGAAAGGATTTTAAATGAATGAGAAACAAAGCAGGTCTTCATGTTTCTTTAAAAAAGCAAATTTTTAAATATTAGTTATATTTTTCACAAGTCTTTGCTCATCACAATAGACTGAAATATTGTGCATGACAAATTTGTTCTAGACATCAGTCAAATCTGTGTTCTTACCAAATAGGCAGTAAAGAAGTGGATGATACTTGTTCTTATTTTTATTTCAACTTCAGAAAATCACATAATTTACACATTGATTAAAAATAGAAACACATTTTACTCAGTACTTGAGTAGTTTTATAACCAAATTATTTTTTACACTTATTCAAGTAACTATTTTGATGACTACAAAAGACTTTTGTATCAATTCAAATACCATATTTCTGCAGGCTGCAAACACAGATTAGAATCATATGTTGTAAAAAAGAAAGGAAAAATAGTCTCACGCTCATCATCTATGTCTTATTTACGCCACATCTTACGATTCATTAAAAAAATGCTGTGATTCACTTCTTCAACATCAGGTGTTTCTTGCCAGCATCACAAATTCTTAATCCTCCATTCACTTAATTGGAGAAACTGTTCCTACTGCAAATAAAAGAGATAAAGCTTTAGATGAATAAAAGGATCTTTTGCAGAATGACCCAAATAAATAAACAGGAATAACATGTATTTGCTTTTTGATTTTCAGGCTGAAGTTAATAATCACCTCTAGACATAATTATAACAGCATTGACTTTATCTTCAAAAGGAAGCGAAGCAGCTCGTTTCCCACAGTATTTCACATGTCCATCATCACATGTCAACACGCCGACCGTCGCTCACTTTAATCGATAGCTGTGATCAATTTGATTCACAGCTGAATTGATAAATTCGATCATGACCTTTCTGATTTTCATGTCCAGTGTTGATTTTTTAGTGCGAATGTGTCTTAACGCATGGCGTCTGGGATGAGGATGCAGGAAGAGGAAGGAAGTGGAAGACAAAAGGAAGGCAGAGAGGAAGAGGAAATAGGGGGGAACAGACCTCCCATTGAACTTGGCCATCTTCCAAGTCTCATTCAACCAGTCAGTCATGGCGAATTGAAAAACAGACATGCACAGTAGCACCTGAGTGTGCATCCTGTGAGTGTTGTCTTTCACACATAAAAATGAGAGTTTAAAAGCTTTCTGAGCTTCAGGCAGAAAGAGTGTTTGCTTCTACCTGCCTGGTTTCATAGTTTGGGGGCTCAGATATGCAAACTGATGCATGCATGCCTGCAGAAGAAGGAGGCTGACAGGGTGCACCCTGATCGAAGGGTGCCAATTCCCCCCTATGGCCCAGGAGGAGCTGGCAGGCTGTGGGTGTGACGCCTCAGCGCTGCACAGGTGATGCTGAGCAGCTCCCCACACAGCTCGGGAGGATAACCTCCGGTGATTACACCCACAGGGGGGGATGCCAATCATGATGGATGTGTGTACGCCTGCAGGTGTGCGGGACAATGTGCCTCGATTGTTGAGCCGCTCTGTGTACAAGCGCGCATCCACAATGCGCGTACATCAGTGACGCGGTGCCCGGCGATGGCCTGCTAGATTGAGCTGTCAGTCGGCAGGCGGCAGATGAAGATTAATGGAGCGAACGAACAATAAGAGGCTGGCAATGATCATAAATATGCTAATGACTGTTATCAATACACACTTACTGACATGCATAGCAGCGTGTGTGTGTGTACAGTATTCATGCAGCAGAGATGTGAGGTCAGAGGTGAATCAGGTTGCAGAGTTAAAATCCCCATCCCCTGGGGAAACACACACACACGCACGGACACACAAGCTGCCTGATGGACGGATGAGCATGTGTTGTGTTTGAGTTGTGTGATACAAAAGGGAGGGGAGGGGGGGGCATTGAGTAGATGACATGATTGGTGTCATATTAAAATGTGTTTATTTAGTGTTTGTGTGCCTGAGAGAAGGGCAGCGGATAGTGATGGCGTCCGTGCCAAGCTGCTGATTAAGACTACAGGTTTAGCTAATGGCACAATGAGAACCTGATTAGGAGTGGGAGCGAGGCTGTAAAAAGAAAAAAACCCAGGAAGATAAAAGGCATAGATGGACAGATCCATTCACTAAGCTGATGATGGCTCTCTTTGTTGCCTATTCTGTGGTTCTCTGGGGTCCTTCTGCAACACGCACTCGTTTTTAAATGAAAACTTCTTTTATTTATCCCCTCTCTGTCGTTTTTTTTTCCTTTTTTTTATCTGCACCTCTCACTATGCATCTGGGTCACAAAGCTTCAAAACCAAACCAGATTATGCACTGCTACACCTAAAGCCCGTTTTCTAACCTGTTCTGCTCACTTTGCCTTTACAATTCTTGGGTCCAGAGCCGGTCCTGAGCATAGGCAAACTAGGCGGCCGCCTAGGGGGCAATCTGCTGGAGGGGAGCCAAATTGTAATGATTTTTTATTTTATTTTTAATTTTTTTTAACATTTCGTGTAAAATGTTAAAAATGTAATAATTACATTCATAAATAAAATAACTCAAAAGTTTGACACAATCCTAATTTTGTCTGGTGCTGCACCCCTCCTAACCTCTGGTTGAAGCTTGGTGGGGGGGTGTTCGGTGTGGTTTCTGCTTCTTTAAAACTTTAAGGATGAAAAAGCAGCAAAACAAGCCCTGAGGGAAAGCTTTAAGGTCAATAAAGGAAGGAAGAGGAGGAAAAAACAGACTCAATGCAGAGGTTTTTCTATTTTATTTACATTAATTTTTCAGGGAAATTCACGCACCTTCACCTCCTCACTTCGGTGAAAAATAATATTGTATTTTCGTTGGAAAAGAAAAATTTAACTGCCTTTCAAATGGCGCTCAAAAGACCTACCATGATAAGAGGGACATGTACTTGGGTAAATGCTGCTGCCTACCATTGCAGAAGTTGGAAGTTTGTGTCCCAGTTAGGGAGAAGTGTTTTTTTTCCTTAAATATTTTTTAAGTGATAATTTTTTAATCCTTGTAAATTAAAATAAATAAATAAATACTTATTTCAACATATTCCAGGCAGCTCCTCTTTTTTTGTCCGCCTGTGGTATTTGTGTGTTGTGGGGCACAAAAATCCCATTTCCTGTAGGACGCCATGCAGCCCAGGGCCAGGGCTGCTTGGGTCACTTATATGCATCCCACTGTTGACACAAAATGCTCAGTTCGGAAGGACAATGCAGTCTGCAGGAGGGTGCGGATAGAGAAACTACGTTGGAGTTATGATGGGGGCTAATGAGCTCACAGGGGATAGAAGAGGTGGAGACAGCCCCTCGTGGGAATTTGCACGTGTCTGCAGAGGCTCTGTGTAAACCCCTACAGTCTCTGTGGTGATTTTTGCACCCATTCTGCTATAAATAAGCGGGTGGTTTAAGCAGCATCAGGAGCCAAAGAGGCAGCTCTTGGCAGCCCAGCAAACCGAACTCAAAAACTCAGCGCTGATGGCTAACACTGCATCACTGCTGAGTGTGGGTGTGTGCGAACAGGTGACAGTGTGTCACTCTGTGTGTGTCTCATTACCATGCATGGTGTGTGAGAGTGGATTCCGGGAGCCTGAGCCTCCTTGCTTTGCTCCTGGGGAGTGGTATAGATTACCGGGGAGGGGGCAGGAGAACCGCTGGAGCTCGGACCCAAGAACTGCAGGCTGGACACGGCTCCATGTTCATCAGTCTGTCTCTGGAGACTGTGGAGCTTAACCTGGAGCATGGTTCTGATTAACCAGACTAATGACAGTAGGGACCCCCCCACACAACTCCCACTGCCCACTATAATCACTGCTTAAGGCCGGGGCCAGTTGGCCTCTCTATAAGGAGACAGAGCTGGACCACAGCTCAATGCAGCAGTCTACAGGCGGAGGGAACTTGAAGTCAGCCCTGACAGTCCCTCTCCCAGGATGTGTAAGAGGGCGGAACAACCTCAAATAAATTCAGAGCAGAAATTCAAGTTGGTGTGTTTGTCAGCTGTGAATATGAACGTGTGTGTCACACTCGGAGGTGTTTAATGAGCGGCGATCGATGGCTCATCTGTGCCTCCTCGTCGCCAAAGCAAACATTTCATCAGAGCGGCGGATCCCTTCAGCCTTTTGGCACACACTGGGAGCCCAACAGGCAAACAACACAAACCAAACCGCGTTTGCAAATCAGAGCAAACACGGACGAGCCATCGCTCAGATCCAACTGTTTCAGGGAATTACCTTGAATGTGTGAGAGGGCTTTACGTGGTGAGGATGGATGAGAGGCTGGGGGGTGTAGAGCAGAGGAACGTGTCAATATTGCTTACAGTGAGTAAAGTGATTTCTGACAACTCTTAAATGAATCCTTGAGTGTGGGGCGGCCCGAAGCGAGACCCATCCGACTGGATGAGGGTGAGAGGGGGAGCTACAGGTAATAGCTTCAGGTTATGAGGAGAGCTGAGTCGATAAGTCATCTGGCTTCTTCACAAGAGCTGGAGAGAGTTATGTTTGGGTTGGATGACGATGAATCCTGAAACTGGGACATTTTGTTCCTGTTTCATAAAAATAGTCAAAATTTTGAATTTAGCAACAGCTCTTCAGAGAGTTCTGTTCACACCATTTTTCAGGAGTTCTTTTTTAACAGCCTCACTAAGTCATAAATACAAATAACTAAAGATCAACTCCCATGAAAATTGTGTTTTTGGTGTTTATAGCATGTTCTTGTGGCATCTTTCTAATGACTGAGAACATTTACAGTAACTTATAGACCAAGGGTCTGTAACCAGCGGCTCAAGAACGGCTCCTTTACCCTTCCGTTGTGGCTCTCTGGTTAAAGAAAAATAACGTTTTTAGTTTTTAAAAACTAATGTATTGAGCTTAATCATTTTAGACATCAGATTTTTTGCACCATGTAGTACAGAAAATCAATTGCAAATCAGAAAGCACAACCAGAATTAAGACGAACTGGATTTTAAGATGGATTTTCTATTTTTGAACAATATTTAAGTGCTCCTCATGGGTTTAAAAAATACTATTATTTGAGTTGGATTCGTGATTTTCGGCAGAGATCTACCACAAATGGTAAAATACACTTTTTTTTTAAATTACTGCTGACTTTGCACTACCTACTACTACACTGGCAGCATTGAGCTGATTCTATGTGTCTTATATTTTGAAAGGAAATCATATGAACCTCTGTCAAAAGTTAACAACTGTTTGATATTTTGAAAAAAAAATGTGTTTTCTCTTTATATTTATGTTTTATTCATACAAAAGAAGAGAATTTATATTTCTAAAATTATGGTAGCATTGACATAAAAGATGAAGTGAGACTTTGTGGCTCCTGCTGGATTTTGGTCCATGAAAAATTGACATGAATGTCTGAGTATTTTTTTATTCAATTTGTGGTGAAGCCGTTGAAAAAAGGTTGTAGATGTGACATAGAAAACACGTTCCTTTCTCTACCCCACTCTGATGCATCCACTTGTAGACGACTAGAGCCACATACGTCTTATCCTGGCATCTGGTTGGATGGCTCCAACATTGATCGCCATTTTTGTTGCACAGATAATGTTAGGTTGGGATAGTGAGGGGCTGTAAGCTAGCAGGAGTGTAAACAGATGGATGATGGGAAATAGGGGATAATTTACTACTGCTGCTCTGCAATAAATATGCCTTAGAAAACTTTTTTTTTTTTTTTTTTTAATGACTAAAAACAGCATAATCATAATTAAACGACCAAAGTGAACACTTTAAAAAAGAGCAAAATATAACTGGAGTGGGGTTTTGGACACTTTTTACGTCTAAAGTTTTATTGTTATGTATTTTTTTTTAATACTCAGCATAAATATTTCTTTTCTCTAAAAATGGCAAAAAGAGAAGTAAGCCTTTTTAAATTTGGAGTATATGCTTTATTTTTTTTGTACATTTACCCAGTAATGTCTGTATGACATCAGGCTTTTGATTTGTCAGTTTAGATCATGTGTTGCTTTTGCATTCCATTGATTTGCTCAGTGAATTGACGGAGTGAAGAGCAGAAGCTCAGGCGTCTAAAGGTAGGTTTCCGTCCGCAGAGCCTTATTGACTGACAGCTCTGACTAAGCCATCAGCAATGCTGTTGATCCTCCATAACATCCAGGGCTTATTTTGTGTGTCCGTGTGGTAAAAACCATCCATACTCTTTTTATTTTTTTATTTTTATGAGTGTGTCTGCACATATGAGCCAAGCTGTGTCTGCAAACGTGATGGCAGAAGACAGACCTGAGCTTGCTCTCACAGCAGCTGCGTTTCTGAATGGATCCTGCAGCCATTGTTCTGCTGTCACCAACACGTCTCTCAGACCCAAGAGACACACCGCTGACATTTACCAGACCCCCCCCCCAACACACACACACACACTTCTGTCTGATTCTTCTCTCTTTCCCACTGCTTCCATCAAGGCCCTCGTTCATTCTCTCTTTCTGTCACTCCGTCTCTCTCAGTGGCATGATGTACGGGGACAGACGTGTGTGTCCGTGTGTGCGCCAGACAGTGTGAGTGTTTGTGTTAATGAGTGGCCCTTTAAGGCTATTAAGCTAAGATTGGTATGCCCAGAGTCCCTCATTACCCAGCAAGCATTGCCCCCAACACAGAATGGTAATTGGTTCGGAGAGAGGGAGGGCTGAGGTAGAGGTGGAAATAATAAGAGGATAAACACGAGATAATTGGGCGGATCGAGACCGAGAGAGGCGATTGATCAGGTTGATATGTGTCTGCACTGAGCGGCCGGGTGAAGAACGGGAGGGTTAAAGGTCACGCGCTCTTGTATATGCACACACATATGTTGTGAGTCTGGCTTAAGCTTGCGTGCGTGCATGCATATCTGCACACTGACACCTGCACTGTGAGTCTGAGGGTCCTCAAAGGAGTTTAAATTAGACATCAAGCTGCTCATACTTGTATTTGCGTTGATTGTCTTGTGTTATTGTTTGTTGTTACACTGCCAGCTGTGAGTTTGTCAATGTGTGTGATTATGGAAGCCTGCCAGACCCTGACAGTCACTGTCAATTGTCTGCAGAAAACTTAGTGTGACAACAGCACCACCTACAGGCCATATGCATGAACAACAATAGAAAAAAAATCAAACGAGAAAAAGACTGAAAATGATATATTCCTGCTTAATTTATGTTGTGAACTTAAAGCTCTTCTGATGTTTTTTATGCCTTGAAAGAATGGTTGCATATAGTTATTCGCCTGGTGTCCAAATGACTTTAATATCTTGAGTCTACATTCATTTTTTCTCCTTAGATTTCAATCAGATGAGTGCCTTTCCAAAATCTGGTTCTGCTGGATGTTTTCACCTGCGTTAATGGAAAGATTCCTCTTCAATGTAGCCCATTAGTCAGAAAAAAAATAATCAAATATTAGGAAACCCCTGTATGGTAATCAAACATACATTTTATACTTTCTATAACATTTTGTTTGAGGCAATAGAGTTTGTAAAAACATATTTTGCCTTTCTTGAACAATAGTGAAGCCAGAGACCACCCAAAGCATCTTGAATAAATCTTTATTTTCATGAAACCTTTCCCAAAAGATCAGTTCTTTAAAAAATATAGATATATATTGAATTTAAAATCAAATTTTAAACATTATGATTATATTTTAATGAGTTTTGTATGAGACCTAATTATTTTCCACATTTTTTTCAAACTTGGTATCAATTTTACATTGATTTTTGTCAAGGACAACTAAGATTTGAGGCGAGGATCTGTAAGGTGACGTTGCAAATCTGCAATTCACTTGCTGACAAAAAAAAAAAAAACTGTTCAGAAGGGGAAAAATTGATTAATGTCGCCATCTAGTGTTAAAATTGAGTATTACAATAACAGATCTCAACATTTTTATTACCCTATTTTTTATTCCTTCTCTGAAAATGTGCTATTATATATATAATGTTAGTATGTATTACCTCTAGAACATATTAGTTTAGTTTTATATTCTAGATTCCTGACAAAAAAGTAAAACAAAGTTGTAAATGCATTTATATTTATTCAGATTATACATCCATGAGGTGTCTCTCAGGTTGGCTGGCGTGCGTGGATGTGCTGTTGTTCAGCTCTTATTGATCTGCGGGATCAGTACGTCGTGTGCGCTCATTGGACGGCACCGTGATTGACTGAGGACTGAGAACAGAGAGCGAATGAACGCCTCCCTCCATCCTCCTGATGAACATGTAAAAAATACAGACCACCAAAGGGCGTCCATCTTTTGGGTTAACGAAGGAGATTAAACGCGCGCGTCTGATGATAAGATTACAAATCTGGCTAATCTAGGGCTGGATTAGCCTGGTGATCTGTCGCTGATCCGGATCGCGTTCCCTCCGAGAGGCAGACCAAAGGGATGCGGGGATGTTTCGGGGACTCTGCCATGGATGCCCGTGAACTGATGAGAGTCCTCTTTCATTCTCGTTCTGGATAATTTGAGAATCGTTCGACTTCGTCATGGTTTGGTTGCGGAGATTCCTGCAGATGTCGGTGCTGCTCTTCCACAGCAGGTGGTGGGTGGTCGAGCCGAGCCCCACCGAGGAAGGAACGCTCCGGAGCGGCCACGGGGAGCACGGAGAGCCGGGCCACCAAGAGCCTCACAAGGACTCCTACAGCACCTTTGCCTCGGAGTTCCTGGAGTCTAGATATCTGTCTGATGACGGTAAGGATCTGTGGGGGCACTAAAAGAAGGTGAAAGACCATCAGGGGTTCTGCAGCACCCCCTCACTGAAGAAAAGTGTTGCTTTTGTGTTGCATTGAACCTGCATGGCTGCAGGCCTTTCAGCACCGAGGCCAGCTCCCCGCTGGACGCTGCACCCCCTCACAGCCTTGATGACAAAAACATTTACTGCCTAAATAACCTCAACCATCACTCATCAGCAAAGATGGAAAATGGCTATTTAAGTAACAATTAAAAGCTTTGGTGTGTCAGCACCAACTATTGGATCGCTTAGTAAAATTGGTCTATTTAAGTCCACTGTATATCTAGTCAATACTAAAAATGAGGCAGTTAACTTCATGTAAATTCTAAACTGTGTAAAGTTAAAATGTTCCAATTTATTCTGAATAAATATTCAGTTTGTACGCTTTCTACACTACATGTCACTTGCTACACTTGTACTCAAATTACTACTTTTTGCTATGAAATTGTAGCATTTTTTAAAAAATAAGTCTAACTCAAATGAGGTTTTCTATTGACGCTTCAAGAAAATATCAAATATAGATCATTGATAAGAGCTAAAAGATGTTTAATTAATTTTATCAGAAATTTAGAAAAATTTGTTAAACACACATCAGTGAAAGTATTGTTGTAAAAAGTGTATTAAAGTGACAACCCTTTAAGTTTTATTAATTCAAAATTGTATTTCAGGCGGATGCGTTTGGGATCAATATCGTGTTGGACGATCCAGACATGTTTCATCACTTCACTGAAAGTTTTTGCCCAGAATCTCTCCTCGTTCTTTCTTTTTTTTAATACGGATCAATAATCCTCTTTGGAGAAAAGTAACTCCAAAGCATGATGTTTCCTCCCCCATGTTTCACAGTGGGTCTGGTGGGATGCAGTTTACCGTACTTTCTCCTTGAAACACGGCCAGTGGTGTTTATACCAAAGAGTTCCAATTTAGTATTTTTTCTGACCACAATCCTCGTCTTTGGTTGTGGTTAAGGTGGAGAAGTTTCAGTCTGGACGAGTGTCTTTTATATAGATAACCAGTTCAAACAGGTATCACTAATACAGGTAACAAGTGAAGAAGAAGTGACAGAATTTTTCCCCAATTTTTTTTGGAGCTAAATACTTATTTTCTACAACATTTAACAAAAAAAAAAAAAACCTTCAAAATTACATTGTAATTTCATGGATTCTTTTTTTTTACATTCTGTCTCAGTGTATCTATGATGAACCTTCTTAACTTTTTAAGTAGGACAACATGCAATCCTGGATACTGACTCTTTGGAAGTAAAAATAAACCTTCTCAAGCACATTTTTAGAAACTCTACTCGTCTTTACTCACAAACCTGTTTGTCCTTATAAAGCTGTTATATAGACAACAAACACAAGTGTGCACACCCACACAGAGCAGATGGCTTCTCCAGGGTTGAGCCTGTTTGGCTGAACTCCATCATTTCATGAGGGACCAACTGGGTGACAGATTTTCCATCTTGCAGGTTATCCGTTCCCCACCGCCCCGCCAGTCGACCCGTTCGCCAAAATCAAAGTCAGCGACTGTGGAGTAACCAAAGGCTGTATCAGGTGAGACACGTTTTACCACAACACCTTATGTACGGACTTAAATGTTTTAATTTAGCCTCAAACGGGATATGTAATGTTGCTCTTGTTTGAATGTAGTTCATCTGAAATGACGAAAATCCTAATTCTGTGTTCAGATATGGAAAACCTGGGTGTGACGCGGAGACGTGTGAATACTTTCTGAGTTATCGTCGCATCGGGACGGATGTGGAGTATGAGATGAGTGCTGACACAGACGGATGGGTGGCTGTAGGTTTCTCATCTGACAAGAAAATGGTGAGAAATGGCATGTTATCGCTTTTTGTTGGTCCTGAAATCAGTACCAACAGCAGAGCGTGTTTGGATTACTCTTTTGGTCAACAATAGAAGGAATAAAAGAGTTGGAAAATTAGCAATTTAAATATAATCAACAAATAATTTAAATATTGTTCATCATTGTACATTTATTTATTTATTTCACATTAAATATATTTATTTAAATTTGGCTCTTTTCTACCACGCCGGCAATGAAATAATTAAATATATTATGAAATGTTAAAAAAGTGCTTTTTAATGGCTATTTTCATATTTTAATGCCACGTTTATTTCAACCTTTATTTATTTATTGAAACTTTTATTTATTTAATGCCACTTTTAAATAATAAATGACAAATGTATTCATCTATTTCATAGAAAATATATTTATTTTAATTTGGCTCTTTTAACCCTCAAAGGGAATGAAATAAATAAATATGTCATGAAATATTTAAATGTTCTATTTTAATATTTTAATGCCACATTTATTTCAACATGAATTTATTGATTTCAACATTTATTTATTTATTTATTGCCACTTTTAAATAATGAATGACACATTTATTTATTTATTTAATGGTGCATATATTTATTTCATTTTGGCTCTTTCGAGACTCCATATCAAAGCAGTACATTTTCAGAAATGTGTACAAATAGGAGTGTTTTATTCTGCACTCTTGCAGTACAAGAAGTCTAATTGATGTGGAGCCAAACAAGCACTGATCCTGGCTGCAGTTACACCACACACTCTTGATAAGGGATCCAACAATGCTCTGTTGATGGGCTGTGATTGGGTCCACAGATTGCTGGTAGTCACAACAATCAGCTGTAACTTTTTGAACTTCTGGTTCAAACATGTCCTGAATTGACGCCTATAAACTGACAGTCCATGGCTTTCACTCTACGATCTTTAATTCAAGCAGTACATGTAAAGTACTTGTTTGATTTGAGGAGAGAAACAGAAATCTGTTCTCTGGAGGCAGAAGTTTTATGGGTGACCTAAATTTAAAGAAATAGTTGCATGAAATTGTATCATCGTTGTTTAAAGTAGGGCTGGGAATCACTGGGTAACTCATAATACGATGCGATACACAATACATATGAATACACCCTAATTTGTACACCTCAAATACTGTGATAATTGGTAGAAATCCTCTCTAATAACTCAAAATATATAGAAGGACACACATTTTTTAAGAAAATATGTCCCCATTTAATTGTTAGCTTGAACACAATCATAATAAACAACTTGTGTCTTATTTGTGCAACAAATAATTGACACTTTTGTGCAACATTGCGGATATCAGTAATACTATATCTTTGACAAGCATTGACTCCAATTGAATTTGAATTATCTGTAAAATTCAGTGTTAACTATTAATGCAAAATTGTTGCAAACAACAGAACAAAATCAAATAATTCAAGTAGCTGCCAGATACATTGGTGCCTGCGAATGCCAGTCTCGCAATGCCCGCCCCCAATCTACCTCCAAAGGAACGTCTCACCAAAGGATGACAAATATAATGTTTTACAGCCTCTTCAAAGGAAAATAGAGGATCGATACTTGGTGAGAACCCATCAAGAATCAATTAAAGGACTAAATGTTGCGATATCTCACAATATCTATATTTTGGCACACCTTTTTGAGTGTACTGCCTTTTAAACCAACTACTCTTGTAGGTTTAATTAAACTAAAGTGGTGCATTAGAATTTGGGGAGACACATACAAGTTTTGAAGAATAAAACCAGGAGGAGGTCCAGGATTTAATAACAGAATTTATGATTTTTAATCTCATTGATTCATTCTAGAAGCAAATGTTTGAATCCTAAAAAGTTATTGGTCCTTAATCATCCCTGTTTCCTGCAGGGGGGAGATGACGTGATGGGGTGCGTGCATGATGATAACGGACGTGTGCGGATTCATCACTTCTACAACGTCGGCCAGTGGGCCAAAGAGATCAAGAGAAACCCAGCTCGGGATGAAGAGGGGATTTTCGAGAACAACCGAGTGACTTGTCGCTTCAAGAGACCTTTATACGTTCCCCGAGAGGAAACGCTGGTGGACCTGCACCTGTCATGGTACTACCTGTTTGCGTGGGGCCCTGCCATTCAAGGTGAGCCATCTCTCCAGAAGCTTTTAGCTTTTTTTTCTGTCTTCTGTCAAAACCTTCTTGTTGTTTTCCAACAGGCTCCATCACGAGGCACGACATCGACAGTCCTCCGGTCAGCGACCGCATGATCAGCATCTACAAGTACGAGGACATCTTCATGCCCTGCACAGCCTATCAGACCTTCAGCTCCCCCCTCTGCCTGCTGCTCATCGTCGCTCTCACCTTCTATCTGCTCATGGGAACGCCATAAGGAGGCAGAAGAGAAGAAAAGAAATGAAGCAATAAGAAATGAAGCTCCCATTTCTACCTGGAACCACACGGAAATGCACAAAAAACTACAAACGCTCTTGACAATTAATCAAACAAATACAATAGATAAGTCATTTATAGGTGATATGTCAGCATAGTACTAGATTAGAATAGTTGATCAAGTTTAACACTTTTAGACAGCTTCTTTTATTTTGAAAGATTCTGTATGCCAGTAAATAAGTATTTCAAATCTTTGAAACGCTGCATGGAATCCAAAAGAAACCCCCATGGACTGAAAACCGGCTGCTGAGTGATGACTCATGGTGAACTTGGCTGAAACTCAAAGACTTTTTGAGGATGAAAGGAAATAAAAGAACTCACAAGCGCACTTCCGGCACAGATAACCCGCTATGTTTATGTGGACGACAGCCAAATATTCTCCGTCACCCGCAGAGACTGTTTCTATCAGAGTTTTTTGGCCCTGTGGCTGCAACTGAAAAAGAGAGACAAAGACTGATACATAAGCAATAAACTGAAGCAAAACGGACTAAAAAAATATTCTTGTAGCATTTTGATTCCTCTGGAAAATGTATGAATATGTTAAGATGCCAAACAGTGTTTTCATGGAATGGTGAACATTTTAAAATGAAAAGTCAAGAAAGCATAAAGTATAACACTTCTGTGGATTTATGTGACTTTACCAGTATGAGGCCAAACAGTATCTATAAAAATGTGCTTGTCGAGCAAATACCTTACATTTCTTGTGTTTAATAACTCTTTTAGCACAAACAATACAAGAGAAATCCTTACAATTTGAGTTTAGGTGGAAAACATACATTTCTGGTTTTCTAAGACAACATG
>NC_050527.1:9115080-9123542 GCF_002922805.2 Oryzias melastigma
AAAACACCAAAAGATCGTCTCTATAAAAATATTTACAAGAAAATTATTAAAAGCAACCAACAATAACTAAAAGGTGAAGCAAAAGGCTTTATGGTGAAGCCATTTGTGAGTGTGTGGGGCTGCAACAGACTGGCAACCTCTTCATGGTGTACCCCGCCCTCGCCAAATAGTAACTGGGATAGGCCCCAGCAGCCCTAAAGGATTAAAACAGGTTTGGAAAATGGATGGATGGGTTTTCTGATATCATTAAAGGAAATAAGTATGCCTTTTTTACTATAAAAAAGGACTTTGGTCTTAAACTGTATCTCAGAACAATTGATTTGATTTTGCTCATGGTTGTACAGTATTTGGCTAAGTTATCATGAGTTGGAATAAAAGGTTTAAAGTAAACTATATGTTAACATATGTTGTAAAGAGAAATGCAGAGAAAAATGCTTATTTTAATAAAAAGTGGTTTAGAAAATACCAATACAAAATTAAATCTAAGCAAAAAATAAATGATAATATGATAAAATAAAGCTAAAAAGAAATCTACAAACTATTATAATAATACCAATACCAATATTATTATAAACAACTACTAATAATATTCACAACAATATAATAATATTAATATTATTAATAATAATAATATAATATAATATAATATAATATAATATAATATAATATAATATAATATAATATAATATAATATAATATAATATAATATAATATAATTCCTACATTTCCCATGATTCTTGCGTGGTGACGTCATGTGTTGTCATACGTCACCGGCAGATCAGTAGGAGTGGCAGCGCCAGAAACATGGCAGACGAGGAGGACTCGCTGCCGGACCCCGGTCCCGTCTCTCCGGCGGAGAGTCCTAAAACCGAGCGGCCTCAGTTTGTTTCCTTCTCCGAGAGCGTCCAGCCTGCAGTCGGCATGATGAGCCAGCTCCTGACCCAGCCCTCTTCCCTGAAGTTTGACAAAAACATCAAGCAGGCCTTCTACAACACCGGGGCGATGATCTTCGTGGCGATCTGCTGCGGGGCCGCCGTCCTGGTCTACTTCATCCTGGAGGCCTTCCTCCGCCCGCTGCTCTGGGCCGTGCTGTGCGGCACCTTCCTCCACCCCTTCAAGCACTCCCTCGCCCGCCTGGGCCGCTCGTGGCTCAGCGGCCTCCAGGACACCGGGACTCCCATCGTGGTGGGGACGCTGCTGGTCCCGGTGTGGTGCGTCAACTACGGGGTGGAGGCGATGGGAAGGCTGGTGCTGAAGAGGCTGACGGTGCTGCTGGTGATCGGTGCCGGGGCGCCGCTCGTGTACTTCCTCTACCTGTTCTGGAGCGTCATCGGCATGCAGGTGATCCTCGGGCACATCTGCTGGGTCATCGGGGCAGTCCTGGACTGCTTCCACGCGGTGTGGGTGAGTCAAGCTGGCATGCGGTTATTACCATTTTACTGCACAATTTTTAATATTATAGTTACTCAGTTATTAAAAAGTACAAGGTTATAGACAGGTAACACATTGTTTTATTATTAATAATTTTACTAAAAGTTATATTATTGCAAAACACATCTTTAAAAACCACATGTGCATTTTTTTCACATTTGATCTATTTCCTGTTTTTAGCCTCTAATATAACACTGGTTATTACTGCATTAGAGCTTATTTCCCCTTAACAGCTAAAACTAATTTGCATTCAGCCCTTTCAGCCAGGGATCAGCTGCTTTCTCTGAAGGCAGGGCTGCTCTCACACACCGCCTGCTCTTATAAATAGTAAGAAAATGGACATATTGAATTACAGCAAAAGATGGCTTTGGAGTGGAACCAGCACACATGACCGTAAACAAGCCTTTTCTCTAACAGGAGTGACAACTGCAACATATGAAGTGAAAAGCAACAATAATGACTGAATATTTTGAAGTTGCATGTTTGCAATATTATTATGCTCCTGATATTAATGTATTTATTTTTTTTAGAATCTGTAATTTTTTTTGAACATCTCTGCTCCTCTGTGTTGCAGGTGTGCAGTGTCGTGTTTGGCTACTTGCTGGCCGTCTGTTTCAAGTGGAGTCCTCAAACGGAGCAGTACCTAAAGACCATAGCCCTCCCCGTCTGGGCTGCACTCCTCTTCTTTGTTGGTATGTGCGGCGGTCCAGCGGAGGACCTGTCTAAACACATTTACGCGTACTTTCCTGCCTCTGAACATTTTTCTGCTGTTCTTACACACGAATGGCAAAAGCTTGGAGAAAACCAACCGAGGAATTCTGTTCAAACACGTTTTATTTAAGGGTGAAGGAGCGATGAGGAGGTTCTGTCCTTACAAGTCCAGAGAACACAGGGGTACATAGTAAGATGAGGAAGTCAGCAGTATTTTTAGCATGTGTAAGGCGTGTAACTGCACGCTCTTAAAGAGGGGTTCTCCTTAAAGGCCCACACTGATGAAAATCGTGTTTTTGCTGTTTTCAATGTGGCATTTTTCTAGTTATAGAGGACATTTATTAAGAAAACTAAAATTTAAATTGTATTTCTGAGCATTTTTTTTATTCAAAATGTTGTGAATCATATGAAAATAAGTTGTTGTGATGTAAAAAGCTCCCTGCTTTGGTCTGTTTTGCAATGGCAAAGGGTAAGGGGGCGGAGTTGCTTTGCACCAACAGTCCCCCCACAAGTCAGAGGCCAGTTCCTAATTAAGTACTGCCGCTCTATAGAAATAATGTCCAAGAAAATGAGAAGTTCTTTGATTTTGGCTAAAAGAAAAAAGGGATACTCATAATTAAAAGACCACTTGGGACAATTTAAGAACAGCTCAAAATATGATCAGTTGGTCTAAACTATTAGTCATTTGTCAAAAAACTTTAAGGATCAAAGTTTTGCATTTTTAACTATAACAATAAAATAACACAACATTGTCACTGTCTTCTTTTCTGCTGCAGTGTCTCTAACCGGCTCGTGGAGGGTGCCTATATTTGTGGTTGTGGTGGCTCTGCTCATCGTCGGCTCCCAGGAGAAACCGCCCGTCGCCGGCAGAGGTGAACCAGCCATACTTGTTCAAGTCAAAGTGCCCCAAAAATGCAAAACCATACAGTCCACAGGATCCTTCCGACCAGTTCGTCCCGTCAAACAAAAAAAATCTTGTTTTTTAAAGCTCAGTTTTTTTCTCTCATATCTCATCAGAGCTTCATCACATTGGAAGACCTGCTGGTGGTTTTTTCAGCGCTTGTTTACTTTTTATTTTGTCAACCCCCTGCAGGCGAGCTGTCAGGTCAGGTGCTGTCGTTTGCTGCCAACACGATTTACATGGCCATTTCCTGCAGCAGCTTTCAACCAAAAACAGAACAAAGTGAGAATACAACCACAGGTAATAAACCTCACTTTAGTTTTTGTCTTCTTATCAAGAAATTTCCTTTAAAAAAAATTTATTTTGATTTTTGTCATATCAATTTCCTGGTTTTCATCCTCACAAAGGTGGGGTGCACCCAGTCGCTCCCCCTCCTGCCACTCCCGGCTTCTCTCGAGGAACTTTACCCAGAAGCCTCTTCCAGAAAGACAAGAGCTCCCGTAGAGCCAGTGATATCTACTTCATTCTGCTGGTCTGGGCCATTGTGCTGGTCCAGGTGTGGCTCAACCTCTGGATCCTTCAGCTGCTGCCTATCCCTGTAGCTGGTAACACACACACAAAAATACGAGTCCTATCTATTTTTAGTGTTTTAAGCTGTAGCGGTTTACACGTGAGCTGATTTGCTCGTTCTTTTTGTAGTGTGGGTGCTGAAAAAGATGGTGGTCCACTTCGGTCTGAAGAGTTTCGCCGAGCGCACTCTGACCTCGTGGTGGGTGGTGCTGGAGAAGTTTGGACGGGAACGGGAGGACGCCCTGCTACCCGGACCGATCAAAGGCCTGGTTCAATTCCTGCTGCGTATCGACACCAAGGTAACACCTCCACCCCACTTCTGTGATCATCCAGCACGTCTGAATCGATTCAATATCAATTTAACAATTTATGATTTGAATAATCATACATTTATTCATCTATTTATTCAAAAAAAGTAAAAAAAATATTGTTTTTCTGTTGTGAAAAAAAGTTTTGACATAACTAGTAAGTTAAACTGAACTTTCCTTAATGAAAAATGCCAATTCCTACACTAAAACAACACAAAAGCAAATATTTTAGTAAATAAAAGAAATGTATTTAATGATAAACTGATCCAGACATTTCTAATGAAGATTAATTTGTTTTTTTAAGACCCAACTTGGACCTTAATTCTAGTTTTAGTGTGATTCCCAAATCCTAATGTCTGGTTTTAATGCTTCTTTGAGTTACCATACAGAAAACTCAGTACTCTAATCAGTAGTTTGACCTCAGGTAACCCTCAAATTTGAGTCTGTTTTCGGGACGTTATTTTGATCCCGTACGCTTGCAGTCAAATCCTCGCCGTCTCGCTGCTTGCACCCAAACTGAAACTCTCTTTGCTTTATGGGGACATGTGACGGATGCTGAACACATGAATGGTAATAATCTTCCCAATGTCTCTCTGTCTCCCTCCCAAGCTCTGGCATTGGCTTAACAAGCAGGTAATGAGTGTCTGAGTATGAGAGAAAGCACCAAAAAAATAAATAAAAATCAAGGTTACAAAAAATAGTAAAACAAAAAATGAATTTTATGGACGTGTGGGAACACCCTGTTGTTGCTTTTGCCTCCCATCCACTATCATCTGTCATCTTGCCTTGTGCTCTCACTGCTTTCCTGTCTTTTGCTTTGATTTTTTTTCTGTAAAGCTACAGTCAGGCGGGAGGACGGGACTTGTTGATCCCTCCGCCTCGTCTGTATCTTCTCCTGCTTTGATCTAGCTGACAGCTTTGTCCTGACGGTGTGTGAGCTGCATGGAGAGACGTGTGGAGAGAGCAGATGTGCTGCTTTCTAAACCATGTATTTACTAAAAAAAGACAATCGTTTTAGCAAAAAACGTTTATTGACAATTTGAAAGCCTTTTCTTGTTTTTAGCTTTTCTTAGCTAACGTTCACCTCTGTTGTGGGTTTAAACTTGATCTATGGTCTGCAAAGTTCACCTTCGGTCAAAAGATTAACATCTGTACATGAACTGACACGTAATCAACCATGTAACACGAGTGCTTTAGGACCAGGCCATCTGACCAAGTTGCATCTAATGACTCCTCCTTTCTTCACTGTGACCCCTTGATGCGTTTGTGACGTCCTCTTGTGATCCCAAACGCCACCAAACGCAGAGGGACGCCGCTAATGGACTGTAAATGCAGTCTAGAGCATCGAGAAACCTGAGTTTAGAAGCACGAGCCGAGTGGACACATTAGACACCAACAGCAGAGAAAACAAAAAGCTCACAATCAATGTTGTGGTGGCGAATAAAGTCCTCAACCTTCTGATCTTGTTTGGCAAAAGAGAACATAAAAACAAAAAGTAAAATTGGCTTTTTATTCTGGAAAGAACACAGGTTTCTTCATGTATCTGATCCCTGTGGGTCTTGAACTTCCTCACATTTGCGTCAACACGCCCCCCCCTCTCTGTTTTTGTCTCTTTTATTCAGATGATAGTCTGGCTGGAGCGATCGCTGGATAAAATCATCAGCATCTTCATCATCTTCCTCCTGGTTACAGGGACCCTGCTCATGGCCCTGCTGCTCACTGCTATGGTAGGTTTATCCAGTAAGACTCGTCACTCCAGGATGGGGTGACAGAGTCACGAAGATGCTATTCTGTCTCCAGGTCCATCAAGAAAGTGTTCATATCATAGAAGTAACCAGCAACCTCATCAATGAGACGGTCTCTAACCATCCGGAATGGGCCAAGTAGGACAGCTTTTCTTATTTCTCCATTGCTACAAACTCTTTTTTGATTCCTCGTTTGCATCTCCTTCCAGTATGCTTCCAGAAGCTCGTGTTGTGCAGAAAGCTCTGAATTCAGCTGCTACCAATGTTTATCAGCACGGGAGAGAATGGATAACACAGAAGGTGGGAGCTCCAATGTGGAGTTAATTCTTTTAAATCTAATATGGTCAATCTGGGCCTGACGGCAATGCTGCCTCACACCAGGAATGTGATGCTTGCTCTTGAACTCGCCCATGGAGTTCACACTGGACTGTCCCTACCTGATGCTATCTTACCCCCGCCACGTACAGATAGAAAAGGTTTGGTGCAAAATGTAGAAGAGGTTCAAATCTGAATCTCTAACTGGTCAAAGTTCAACCTATTTTAACTTTCAATACGCATTCAATAGACGTCTGCAGAGCCCGAAAACAGTCGTAGAAACTTGCGTAGCGACGCGTGAACATGAGAGATTTGAACACAGAACTCTGACTTCTCATTGACAGTGGTGGGTGTGAATGTAGCTTTAGCTACTGTCGCATATAAAACTGGCAGAGCGCGATGGGAAGGCATCGACAGAATCTTCACAATTAGCTGCTGCTGCCCTTTTTTTTTTTAAATCGCTAGCGTGCTCATGAATGGAAATGACAACATTTCCAGTGCATACGAAAAAATGTTCAACACAAAAAAGTGATTTGACAATACGTACGTTTTTGATTGAAGCTCCATAAGATGCTGGGAGACAAGGCCAACCAGACGGCGGTGATCGAGAAGCAGGTTTTGGAGCTTTGGGACAGACTCTACCACTCTTGGTTTGTGAAGGTAGGCTCAGATTTTTTATTTTTTCAACTCAACCGAGCATTTAATGATCCAATAACCAGCACTTTTACCTGCAGAATGTGACCCAGTCCGGCCGCCTTCGTGGGCAAAAGTTGCTTCAGAGGCACAACAGCTGGCTGGGGGACATCCTGGACTGGAAGGACATCGCTTCGTTTCTTCAGGAAAACATCGAGACTCTGCTGTCTGTGAGTTTTGCTAAAACTGAGATGCTGATCTTGTGGATGTGGAGGTTTTACTGTTTTGGTGTGGCTCTTGTAGATCCTGGAGTCGCTGTGGGTGGTGATGAGCAGGAACGTCGGCCTCCTCATCTCCACCACCACTACCCTGCTCACCGTGTTGTTCCACAGTGGCACGGCGCTGCTCAACTTTGCACTGAGTTTGGTATGAAAAACTTTGTTTACTCATATCAGGAATTTCTTTAGTGATGAATGTTCTGAAATGGATAGAAATGATTCTGTGCCATTTTCCCATATAGGTGATCTTCCTCACTACCCTCTTCTACCTCCTGAGCTCCAGCGGCGAGTACTACAAACCCGTCAAATGGGTGATCAGCCTGACGCCGCTCTCCCAGCCCGGACCCTCCTCTAATATAGTTGGTCAGTCTGTGGAAGAGGCCATCAGGTAAATGCCGCAGAGTTTTAAAAAAAAAGCCCCCGTGAGGTCGCCCTGTCTGACCTTTAGTCTGTTTTTCCAGAGGCGTGTTTGATGCCTCCCTGAAGATGGCCTGTTTCTACGGCCTCTACACTTGGCTCACCCACACCATCTTTGGCATCAACATCGTCTTCATTCCCTCAGGTGAGTTTCTCACGCAGCTGCTAAGCCACAAAACAGTTGCATTAAGTAGAACTGTCAAATTATCCCGTTAATCACGATTATTTAGTTTCAGACATTTTAACGCATAATGTTTTTTTAATCGCGTTCATCTCATTTTTGGTTATTTCTGTGTAAAGTACACCTCACTCATGCCACGGTCATTTAAGAAAGACATAAATATTAAATTATTAGAACTTGAGTCCAGTTATATTTCTTAAGTTTACATTTTTTTTTTATAAAAAACGGAGTGTTTAGTATCCAATGCGTTGCATTGTCATGGTAGCAGCTTCAGTGCGAGGCATGTGCGACATGCACAACCGTACTCCGTGCTTAAACCGCAATCTGCGCACTAACCACTCTTGCTTCATTTTGAGAAAGATTATCAATTAATTCAAATCGATTAATTAGATTAATTAATTACAGGTCACAATTAACTGCAAATTAACACACAAAAAAATACAGAGTATAAGTCGCAGTTTTTTTCATTGTGTAGCCAGGGGTGCGACTTATACTCAAGAGAGTGTTTTTTTTTTCTTTTTTAGACATAAATAGGCTCAAAAATGTGTTATTTTCCCAGTAAACCAGGGGTCTCAAACTCAAATCAGCCGGGGGCCGCTGGAGGCGGAAACTGGTTGAGGCCGGGCCGCATCAGGATTTTCTCAAGAAAATCGCTGAGAAAACATTCCAATGTTCTTAAATATCTTTATTTTTAACACAAAATAATGAATAAATAATGAACGACGTGTATAGATCTTTGTCCGTGTTGATTTATATATATATAAAAAATAAGGGTAGTTAATGTCCGTTTCTGAAATAGTTTATATTGAAGATTAAATTTAAGATATATTGCTAGGGGGTAGGATTAAAAAAAGGTTTTTTAAACTTCTTCCTACTCCATTTAGAACTACATAATTGAGGTGTAATGTTTTTATATATAATTTATGTAGAATTTTCTGTTGTTGTTTTCTTGTTTTTTACCATGTACATTAA
>NC_050527.1:9123674-9124160 GCF_002922805.2 Oryzias melastigma
TGGCCTGTTTCTACGGCCTCTACACTTGGCTCACCCACACCATCTTTGGCATCAACATCGTCTTCATTCCCTCAGGTGAGTTTCTCACACAGCTGCTAAGCCACAATAGAGCTGTCAAACGATCGCGTCAATCACAGACATTTTAATGCATAATGTTTTTTTAATCGCGTTCATTTCATTTTTGGTTATTTCTATGTTAAGTACACCTGGAGGAGCATTTTATTTCACTCATACCACAGTCATTTAAGAAAGACATAAATATTAAATTATTAGAACTTCAGCCCAGTATTATTTTTTAAGTTTATTTTTTTTTTTTATAAAAACAGAGTGTTTAGTATCCAATGCGTTGCATTGTCATGGCAACAGCCTTGGTGCGACATGCACAACCGTACACTGTGCTCTGCGCACTAACCACTCTTGCTTCATTTTGAGAAAGATTATCAATTAATTCAAATCGATTAATTAGATTAATTAATTACAGGTCAC
>NC_050527.1:9124221-9181502 GCF_002922805.2 Oryzias melastigma
AGTAATCTTTCATATGAAGACGGGGGCCGCAAATCATCATCCTGCGGGCCGCAGATGGCCCGCGGGCCGTGAGTTTGAGACCCCTGCAGTAAACACTGGTTGTCTTTTAGCGGTTGTTTCACCTAACAACCACTAGAGGGCACTGAGTATAAGTACTTGCTACGGACAGCAGCAGAAGAAGTGTCCAAAACAAACATGGAAGATTGGCAAAATCTGATTGTTTTCCTCTTAAACTTCGATATTTTTCTTATACAGATGAAAATATTTGTATTATTGTATTTATTTATTTTTTAGCTACGCTGGGCTTGGCGGATTTGTTCTAAAACGTCAGATTTTTCACCTAAAAGTGCGACTTATAATCCAGAGCGATTTATATATGGTTTTCTTCTTCTTGATTAAACATTTTTTGCTCTTTCAATTTATACTCTGGTTTTTAAAGCTCTGGCTGCCACCCTGGGTGCCGTACCGTTCCTGGGGACGTACTGGGCGGCCGTGCCGGCTGTATGCGACCTGTGGTTGGCGCAGGGTGAGGGCGTCAAGGCCGTGCTGCTCCTGATCTGCCACCTTCTCCCGACGTATTTCGTAGACACGGCCATCTACTCGGACATATCAGGGTATGGGATCAGAACTTGAATAACGAGCTGAGGCTTGATAAACAGAGTTTTTTCTTTTAAAGGGGCGGACATCCTTACTTGACGGGTCTGGCGGTAGCAGGTGGGGCGTACTATCTAGGTCTGGAAGGGGCTATAATTGGGCCCATCCTCCTCTGCATCTTGGTGGTGGCGGCGAACATCTACAGCGCCATGTTGATGAGCCCCAGCTCTGCGCTTCCCACGCCAGTGCAGCCCCACTGGCCCATCCACCCTATGAGGTAAACTGGTGACCCTTGTTGTATGATTTACTGTAACTTTTCAACGGTTAACGTTCGTTCTTGTCTGTGCCAGGGCTTATGCAGAGTCCACCCCTTCTGTCCCGAAGACCAGCGAGTGATTCCAACTCTTCCGGGTGATCGCTCCGGATTATCGCCTGGCTCTGCACGCCCAATGGGGACCAAGCGTAACCATTCATCAAAACTCTTACTTCCCTCAGGCATCCCGATCTTCCACCCGGACCAATGACAGCTCATGATGTTCGTCGTATTGTACAGACACTAAGAGTGCCTAAAGTTATTTTTAATACTGAGAAATGCTTACAAGTCTTTTTAGTAAACCAGAAGAGGATATATTTTCTATACCGAGGCTCCGGTCTCAAGCTACTGTTGAAATCTCCCACCTCTCCTCACAGGAAAGATCTGTCTGTACGGTTGAGTTACCACAGTGGAGCTTTCGTTTTGACGAGCTCCGAACCAGAGACTGATGGGATTTTTGATGGACGTGCGTGCATTCAGGAAGTGAGCCAAGGGGGTTTACAGGAAAAGCCCGTTTTAACTCTTTATTTATTCATTTTCTTCATTCGGAGAGCACTTAACCGATGTGGCAGGGCTAAAAGCACTTCCAGACGCAGCAGCACCTCGGGTTCCGTCAGGTTCAACTGGTTGAGCACTTTTAGGTTTGGATGACGGTGTGATGCGCTTTAACGATGTCTGTACATTGACTATTCACCTCATCCACTCTTGCACCGCAAAACCTCAACCTTCTTAAAAAAAAAAAACAAAAAAAAAAACTAATGTAAGCACTTTTAATACTTTATTTATTTATTTTAAAAGTGCGTAAAGCTTTATTGAATCGGATGCAGATATGTGTACAGAAGATCGATTATTAGCCACCATGTTGGCTACCTGAGAATGTTTCGGTTGTTTGAACAGTTTGTCGGAAAAGTTTTTTTTTTTTTAAGTTTCTGAAAATGCACTGAATAAAAGATGACTAAAAAAACATTTTGTTTTGCAGCTTTTCTTGTAACTCTGAAATAAGACTTTTTCAAATGTATTGATAATGAGTTAAACTTAGAATATAATCTGTGTGTGAGGACTGAGTCAGGCTGTCATCTGCTCTGCAAAGGCCTGACAGATTTTCAATGTGTCAGTGAAGCCCAGACAGATGGACAGAGGGGGGGAAAAAATCCAACCCATGAAGCGGTCTCCTCCAGAGCGGCTGCTGGTGAAGTCAACTATGAGCAAAACACGCTGATCAAACCCCTGAAGTCGTGCTCTCAAGTCAAGAGGAAGTTGAGCTACCTCATGAGAACTATATTTTCAAAGAAAAAAAATTAAAGCTTTTAAGCAAAAATACATAATTTGTCACAAGTTATCAAATCATAAAGTGAATGATCCAATCCTGGGAAAGTGTTTCAATTATATTTATAAAGGAGTAAAGATATTTTACACTCTGCTTTTTAACATAAATTGAGGCATGGATACCTTTCTTTATATTTTTTTAAATCTTTACTATTTAAAAAAATATCTTCAAAAACTTAATACATGTTTAGCTTTTAACAATTCCACAAAAAAAAAAAAAAAAATGAGTTAATGTTTCTTTCTTTTTACCCCGGGTGAGGAATACAATCTGTGGTTTCAACATGTGCTCCACCATTTGGTTGACCAGGGAGTTCAAGGGTTAAAAAGCGTCCACTTCTTTAATCTCTTTACACCGATTGAAACAAATATGAATCGAACCACTTCTGCTCTAAAATGACCTTCATTTACCTGAAATCGGGCTGCACGGTGGCGCAAGTGGTTAGCGCTCTCGCCTCACAGCGAGAAGGCCCCGGTTCGAATCCCGGCTGGGACCTTTCTGTGTGGAGTTTGCTTGTTCTCCCCGTGCATGCGTGGGTT
This sequence comes from Oryzias melastigma, assembly GCF_002922805.2. Classification (NCBI taxonomy): domain Eukaryota; kingdom Metazoa; phylum Chordata; class Actinopteri; order Beloniformes; family Adrianichthyidae; genus Oryzias; species Oryzias melastigma. Next base: position 9,126,992 of record NC_050527.1, read on the forward strand.
TTCACCGGGGACTCTGGCTTCCTCCCACCGTCCAAAAACATGCTTCATAGGTTGATTGGTGACTCTAAATTGCCCCTTGGTGTGAATGTGAGAGTGAATGGGTGTGTGATTGAGGCCCTGTGACAGACTGGCGACCTGTCCAGGGTGTACCCCGCCTTCGCCCTTCAGTAGCCGGGATAGGCTCCGGCACCCCCGCGACCCCGAAAGGGACAAAGCGGTCAAGAAGATGGATGGATGGATGGATTTACCTGAAATCAAAAACACAAGGGAATTTTTTAATTTTTGATTGCTGGAAATAAAAATTCAGGCGTCAAAGGGTTAAAATTTTCAGAGAAAATAGTTTAAAATAATTAAAAAAAGAAACACCCTTAAATTTTCTTTATGGCAACAAAAATGATATATTTACAGTACCTACCTGGTCAAAAATGTGTCTTTTTAAAACCCTTTCCTATAAAAATAACCCAAATCAGAAGTTCTTCAAAGACCAAACCACTTAGCTTTTTCTTTCTAATTTCTTCTGGAATTGTGAAAAATGTAAGCAAATTTTCTAAAGTAAATCACAGTGTTTTAAGCACCTTTATTTTTCTTTAGCTTTAATTTGTTTCAAGTTTGCCTCTCAGCTTTGGATCATTCACACGAAGACATGCAATGTGCAGCTAACTAAATGATTCAGATTAACAGGGAGGCATCCAGCAGATTAGAAGGGAGCAGTAAATTAACGAACTTGATTGCTCGGGGAGTTAAATTCATCTTCGCTCCATCGTAACATCAAAGACATTTCAGGTTTTTCTGCCCGAGTTTTATCCGTTAATCTTCAATGAGGGGAAAGATTTGCTTCTTTCAGGGAGGAATAGAATGAACGTTTGAGCAAAAACTGATCATTTTCACAGAAATAAGGATTTACATTTGACTTTCCAGACTAATTTAGAGAAGAAGTTCAGGCAAAAGGTCTTCACATGGTCTCCATTTTTGGTCTTTCCCCGAGAGAGAAAAAAACCATCAAAATGATTCTGCAGACACGATGCGTCACGTCGTCACTGCAGACAGATGGCTTAGAGAAAAAAGAAAAAGCTGCGGAGGCGCCCACATGTTTTGCATGTATATGTGAAACCCTGTTGTCCAATATGTCTTCCTGATGGACCATGTTGGAGCTAATACTGATGAATAATTCATCCGATCAAGAAAAAGACTTTCAGCCATTTACTCCGCACAGAACACTTACTCAGTGTGCAGCCACACTCTATTACCTTCACACCGGACTGTCATGTTTATTAATAGGACACAGAAGCGTCCCAAAAGACTTATCTCATTTCAGCTCAGTGTCGTGGCTGTTCCTCGCCGTGGAGATGGAAGCGAGGGTCATCTATCAGAGAGCAGCTCACACAGTTCACGCGTGGTGACCTTGTGGTTTCCGTATTGTGACACGGAGCTCTTTTTTTTTTGGAAGAGGTCAAGCTGTAGACCTCATGTTAAAGAGCACATAATGTTCTGAAGAAATTTATCAACACAAGAATTATAATAGGAGTTTTGGCTTTTTAAAGACAACAAATGACAAAATTATGCTAACTGGATCCAAACTTTTTGGAGTCAAAAGGAGTTTTCTGGTTATCCTTCACAATCTAAAGGAGGAAACCAAAAAAAACACTTTAGCACACCTACTGGAGCGTCAGGTTACAAAGGGAAACAAGACGAAGACGTTTGATGGTGATAAAAGTGAAGTTCTGAGCAGATTCACTCCAAACATAATCAGGAAGAAAAAAGAAGAAGAGACTGTGTTACGTTCAGAAATCAAAACGCTACTCCACATCTTCTGTAAACCTTGTAGCTTTTATTTTTCTACATTTGGATTCGCTCATTGTGGAAGCCAGAACATGCCAGATAGGTTCAAACAACCCCGCGGCTCCCCACATCAGAGCAGGAGCACGCTCCGTCCGTGTCCGAGTCAAAACCGGGTTTCACTCGGACGAGACAGACCTGTTCTCCATCGGTGCCTCGTCCGCCGCGAAAGACGGGCCCCACATCCACATGAAAAGCCGTCCTCCACTGGAGGAGGCTGAAATGTTTCAGACCTTAATGACTGCACTCTTCTTGTGCTCTGACAAAAGTGACACACACACACCAAAAATAAAAAATAAAATAAAAAAATGAAATGAGAAGGAGTTCTGTTGATGCTCAAATGACTGCAGGCATGCTAAAAAAAATAAGAAAAAGATATGCAGCTACTAGGATATGTAATCTCAAGATGCTGTATTGTATCTCCCTCAGGCTCCACAGTTATTGTTTGGTTTCTGATTATTTACCCAAAACATCCGAGTTACTTTGACATCCGAAGACAGTAACTGTTTTTGTGCCGCAGATATATTTATGATTACAAATTTCCGGTGGAAGATAACGTCTGTTTTTGTTCAGCAGCGGAAGCAGAGATACGTGGATCTTCTGCCAGTTTAGTCTACAAGCTCCAAAATCTGATGAATGAGGAGGATGACTTGTTAAAAAAAAAAAAAAACACACACACATTCAAACCTGGGTACATCCACACACACTCCACTGGAGGAGCCCTTTCCTTGAAAGAGGTCACAGAGAAGACAATGTGCTGAAAAGAAAAATAAAATATGAACCATGTTAGCTCTTTTCCAATAAGAATCCAGCGACCGTGACCTCTGGGTGTGTTGTTAAACATCTTTAAAGACGACAGAGACGGACGATCTAAGAGTACAGTAGAAACAGACAAGCCATGTAAAAAACTGGACATAGAAATCTCAAGATAGCACAAACATCATATTTCTATATCTCTAGATGGCTGCTGATGGCAGACACCATGTCTTTAGTTTTTTTTTTTTTTTTTTTAAACGGGCTCTCCCCTTTTGGAAAATCCACAGTGTGGAGGTTTCGATCAATGAGATGCCGCCGAGTAACACCAGAGGGAGACAGACGCTGCTGCAAAGACCGTAGGAGGGGCTCTGACACACATGTGCACGCACGCTTTATCATAGCGCATTACAAAATTAAATAAAAAAACAAAAGAAGAAGAAGTCAACAAGGAATTCAGTCCCCTCTTCAAGGCATACATTCATCTCGGAGCACAGGGTCCTAAAACACACAGGGTTAAGTGCACACACTCTGATCGGAGGCAGTCAGTAAACGTTAGGTAATGAGCTGAGGGCTGGACCGCTTTCTGTCAGGGAAGATGTGAGAGCAGATCCTCCACTCCAGCGTTCAGTCTCGTTCTTATGCACAGGAGTCCCTAGCTCTCTGCGGTTGATATCTCATAAAAAAAACAAAAACAAAAAGTAAGAAGTGTAAAACAGCTCTTTAGAGGGAGTCTTTCCTCTCTGTTCACTCTGAGGAGGTTTGAACACACACCTCTCCCTGATTTCTGGCAGAGGTAGTACCATCCAATCCATCCTCCTCTCCTCCTGGATCCCTTCGTGGGAAGTCTCTTTATTCCTGGGGCCAGAACTCAGTAAACGCGGCCGTTCCTGTGGTGGTTTCTGTCCGGGCCGCGGCGTGTGGGTTCGACAGGGTGTGCAGCGCGGTCAGAAGACCTCTGGTAGCGTGACGTTGCGGAGCAGCCACTGTTGGGAGCGCGTGTGCGTGCAGTCTCTGACGCTGGGCACCTGGCTGTCCTCCTCGCTGGCTTTGTCCAGACACTGGTTACTGTTGACGTGGACCAGAGTCAGCTTCTGCGCCGCGGAAACACAGGGAACGACAGAAGTCATCAGTCAGCAGGAGTTCATTAATACATGTGGATTCAAACAAGACGCAGACTCCCTCATGGGTTTTTTTTTTTGGTACACTGCAGCTCGGGTTGCTATAAGTGTTGATATAATCCGGCCCACTCACCACAGGATCGTACTCCCAGAGCTGGTTGCCTTTAAGGTGATGGCACTTGAGCATCATGACAGGTCCGTTCAGCTTGGACACATCTAAACACAAGTCGTCTGTCCTGATTTCCTTGTTAGCCGTGTAGGAGAAAACCTGCACATTACATAACAAGCATTTGTTTTTAGAATAAAATCCATAACAGCATTCTTCTTAGCAGAGCAGCATTTTCTGTCTGACATGCTCCACTTTAAAAAGCATCTTTCAGATATTAACATGTTTGAGAACCACTTTCTCTCCTCCTGTGTTACCTGGTTGCCTCCCATGCCGTGGCAGTTGAAAATGCCAACCTTCTCATTTTCCTTGCGGGCCATGTTGTCCAGACACTGGTTTGTCTCCACGTTACGGATCTGAACCAAATCAACATGTCACGGTGAGAAATGTGCGCAGAATGACTAATGTGCTCCTGTGTTTGTGTGTGTGTACCTCTCCTAGGGAGTAGTAGTGCCTCGGGATCTGGGAATCGGGATAGATGTTCTCCAAGTACCAGCTGAAGGGTTTGCACTGAAGTTTGTGTCTCAAAGATGTGCGAGTGGAAATGTCACCGTAGTCCACCTTGGTCACACCTGGAGACACAGACATAAACATGACTTGTATCTCTCTAGTTTTTGAAGTATGAGCTGGCTCTGTTTGTACAACACAAACCCAAGGCTTACACTCCGTCTTTGTCTCAGTTTACACTGCAATGCACAATGAGACATGAGCGGATGAAGATATGAGGTCAGCCTGAGCACAATGGGGGCAAAGCTGAACAGAACCAGCTGGATGAAGGTCAGAAAAGTGGAAGGTGAACATGCGGGGAAAGGTTACTGTGTTTCCTTTAAAGACCCACTCCAATGAAAATTGTATTTTTGCTGTTTTTAACATGTTCTTGTAGCATTTTTCTCATGATGGAGGACAAATACAGGTCACACTTTAAAATTACTACAAACTATGAAACAACTCCCACTTTATTAATCATTAGCAAGCAGCTTATATGTGTTGTTATTAACACTTTATTCATGATCAAATGATTACTATAAATTGTTTATTAATGGTGTGTTAAGACTTTTTTATTGGCATATAGAACAATTTAAGATTAAAACTGCATTTCTGAGTATTTCTTTATACAAATTCTGTTGGATGTGAAGCAGATGAAAACTGGCAGTTTGAAAAAGCTTAAGTTTGTGATGCAGCAACGGCCACAAAGTCTCCCTGCTCCACTCCAATACAGATACATCCACTTGCAGATAAATAGATCCATTAACGTCTTCATTTTAGTCATCTGAGCTGCCATCTTGTTCAAAACTGTACGTCTGCACAGCTCCGATTTTGTTATATATATATTTTTTGCTAAGCTAATGTTAGCTTGGGCTTGTGAGGGGCTATGAGCTAACAGGAGAGAGTGTAAACAAAGGGGCGATGGGAAAATTAGTGGAGCAAAATTCAACGCCAACAGTCCCACCCTCAACTCAAAGGGCTGATTTCTAATGCTGAAAATATGTCTTAAAAATGACACAAACTATTTGATTTGGCTAAAAAGCTGCATCAGGAATGTTTTTAAAACATGAAAATACAGCTATGGTGGGGCTTATTTGCAGAAGAGCAGTTATCAGCGGTGTAAAACTGTCTCATGAATATGGGTCTGTAGATATGAGGAAGATTTTTTGGGAGATTACAGTTGAGTAAAATTCTTATCACATCCAAAAACATGCGAGGTTTGGCATAAAAAAAGTTGCAGTAAAAACAAAGACACATTTCTTTGTTTCATCTACTTTGACGAAACTATGTAAGATCATATTCCTTCTTTGTTGCTCTTTGGACTGGAAACTACATTCAAAAGCAGCAGCACAAGTGAAAGTCTTTTTAAACTATTGCTAAGATACAGAACAATCAACATCTAAACTAATGAATCGACAAGTTCTATGATTGGCTCCTTGTGTTAGTGATTCTGGCTCCACACACGAGTAGAGTGTCAGCTCTGAGCATGTCAGGTCACGTTCACCTTTCATGTTGTGGTGTGCACCATGATGGAGTGTCATGCTACATGCAGGAAATTGAGCAGTACATCCTGTGTTGGGTAATGCATGAGGTCAGAGTTTTCAGACTCCAGCATGTCACACTGCTACAGCTACTTTTTTTTTCTTACTAAAATGCCATGATTCCATGGAACATACAAAACAGCTTAAAATACTCATTTAAAATTTTTTTTTTTACCATTCTTGAGGAGCTGTTGTGATACAGAACTTCTTGGCTACAAAGGATTTGTTGTGTCTACAATAACAGTCATTGAGATGACGCTGCAGGACAGAATAATTGACTTGTTTTTCTTTCATTCCACGAAGAAAAAAAACATTTTGGTAACAAATGTTGTTTTCGTGCTTTCGTGATTGCAGAGAAAACTCTGGAGATGGAAAACTTTCAGTTTAACTCGACCTCAAATGTATAATTTCTTAAAAGAATCAAGCGTTAACAAAAACAGATTGTTGGTGTGATTTTAGGCCTGATACGGGTGCTTTTTCTGACATAAAAATAGACAAATCTGAATTTCAATAAGCTTTTTTCCATTTTGTTTTGGTGCATTGTAATCTTACAAACACAAATTGATTCACCTTAAAAAAGGGAAACACAAATAAATGGACAAAAACTGAGTAATAGAGCAGTATTTTGATCATCAAACCATATCTGGAATATTTGTTCCCACAGCTGGGTTTTATTTTTATTTATGCACTAACTACTGCAGAATCCCACTGTCCATAAAGGGAACACCTCCACCTCCACACAAAACACACACACAGCTTCTCTGGGCTGTCCAGCTTACCAGGAGAGATGATGTAGAAGAAGTTTTTAAATTCATCCATCCACACTTCGGCCAAACGCCGGTTGTTTTTGTTGATGATCTGCCCCGTTCCTCCAGGAAACGTGTAGGGTGTTGCCTTTCTGAACACGTGACCCACATGAGAGCAGGTGACGATCTCCAGGGTCCCCCCACACTGCCAGATCTGCAAAGGGAAGAAGAAAAAAGCCTTGTCAACACGGAGAGTAAAACACCTCGTGGAAGGAGACATACTTGAAGACCTGATGGGTGAATGAGTAAAAGGCTGCCAGCAGACAGCTGTGTTGTGACAGCCTGAAAGAGTTTGATGAAGAGCCAGTCAAGCAAGATGACGCCCGACAAAAGTATTAGTCAAGACAACAATTTAGTCAGCCTTGAAGTGCTACATCTGCGAGGGTGTGTTTGTGTGTGTACTTTTGTTGAAGCGAGCAGATACTCCTGACCGCCTGCCACTGCACGGAAGATTAGAGTCACGCCAATTGGCTGTGTTCACTCACTCTGAAAGAGATTTCCAGGTTCTCTCCACCCCAGATGTCCATGCCTGCGTCATAAGTGCCGATCTCCTGGAAATAATCTCTGTCTATAGAGAACAAGCCTCCTGCCATGGTGGGAGTCCTGCAGACACAAGCAAAAATAAAGACCAAGCCTGGTTAGTGCCACTTCATTTGCCAGCTGCCAATTTTCTAAAAGGTCACATAGCATCAACTGATCCCATTAAAATTTGAAGTCTCAAGCATTTTCTTGCTTTTTTTTTATCTCTCAGTTTAGATTTCTGTTACCATGATGAACCTAAGAGTTTTATGTCCTAAGAAAGTCTTCTCCTCTTTAAGAACAACCAATATTTCTCCTGCCGGCTTTCATCTTACTCTACTGTCTAATCCAGAAACAGTATAATTAAATGACTGAGGGAGAAAAAAGCATATTAAATAGCTAAAAAAAACAAACCACAACTTGTTGAGAGAAATGTAGACACACTTGCATATATCAACTAAAGATCCTGTACTAAACAAGCGTTTTGTTTTGCTGTCACTTTTAAGTTCTTTTAAGGCTCCAGCTTACAATTAAACCACTGTTTTTACGAAATTCAAACAACACCCACTAATTCAAAGACAAGCTTTGATCCTGATTAAAGCCATTTATCCAAGTAGAGGCTGTCACAGAAACAAAAGCAGCCTCACAGCCTTGTGTGTTTAGCAAATCACTGATGCACAAAACCCCTGCTTTTTACAGAAAAGAAAGAAAAAAAACTTCACACTAGAAATAAATACGCAACTGTGAAAGTGCATTAAATGGTACTGAATTCTGCTTTTTTATGGATAATTTCTAAGATCAAGTGGAAACATTGTCTAAAACAAAAGACTAGTTCATGCAAAAAAAAAAGAGTCTAGACAGTGTGACATTACAGTAAATGATAAAGTAGATAAGCTCATAATAATCACTTTATTTGCTCAGGTTTCCTGCTCTGAGGCAACGTGGAAGTATGTCATAATGAAAGCAAAACTCTGCTTTTTCCCAGGGAACATCATAACCTGGCTGCTTCTAGTAAGTTCTCATGATAAATCCTACATTTGTGCCACTCATAGATAAGCAACTTTTTGACTGAAACTAAAGAGGGTTTGGGAAACGTATATAAGCAATTGTGTTTAACAGGTTAAGATAATCCTATAATAAATTAGCTACAGTAAATTGTAACTCATCTTCGTGAAAGATTTTGTCATGCTTGAATATTTTTACACAGTTTTTGTAATAGTAGAACTTCTGGTATTTGGATCCTCCTGTACTTTAATGGGTTTTAGAGTTTTATTTTTTAAATCCTGCTGAAGGAAAACAGATCTTTTCCACGTTGAGATTCTAAAATCCCTCTTGGGAATATAATAGTTTTCCTTTAAAAGATTTGAATAAAGTCGAAACTAAAAGCTCACAGAGAGAGCTTTTTTGGACTTAAAGGAAACTCATCCTGATGGTAACGTTTTGTAGAGTTATTATCTTGCTCTAATGTTATATAAGGACTTTAAACCCACTCTGAAGGGCAAAAACAAAGATCCACTTTTCTGACTTTGCAGCAGTCCCCACCCCCCCGCCCCTATACAGCCCTGAAATGACCTTGCTTTGGTTTGGCACGTTTTCTTCTGGGAGAACATTCATTACTCTTGATGACCTGGATATTTAGAAAGTGATGGATCAAGTGGGCTCCAGGCGATGGTAATGAGGGTGTGAGGGGGGGTTGCACAGTTCAAAAGTTAGTGGTCTTTGCATTTATTGTGTATGATGAGCTATTTGGAGATTGATTATTATTTTTTGTAGTCAACAAGATGTTAAGGAAATTTATTTTTTGCTGTAAAGCTTGACATAGTTTTTTCTGAGTTTTTAAACTGGGCAGCAGTGGATGCAGTTGGTTTTTTCCAGGCAGAATAACCTTGTGGTAATGTGTATGATTAGCCACAGGTATTAAGGTAAAACTAATTTTTTTGTATTCTTGCAGTGCTTTATAAAGAAAAAAATGAAAAAAAGGCTTAATAGTATATGATCTTAAAATAGTATTGCATGAGGTGTTTCAGACTATCTTAAAAAATTAAGGTGGTGTTAATGTTCTAAAATTTCAGATTATTGGCTTATTTTGGGCAAAAATATATTCCTCTACCACAAAAGAGGATTTAATAATTACTCTTTTAAATCTTAATATCTATAAATATCTATAAACAATCAGTGATAACTGTTCATTTATTCTTTTCTTCAGTACTGAACCCTCCATAAAAATGCAGTCAGAATCCAACTTTTTGCACCAGTCTCTGATTTGATGGGAAAAAAATACTTGTAAAATGGAAGGTATTTTTAAAAATGAGTGTAACTAAATCCAGTAGAATAATGGTTGCTGCTTTCAAGTCACCAAATACCAAAAATGTTATTTTGGTGCTTACTTTAATTCATTCAATTTACCTTGTTTTGAAAAACCAACAAAGTAGCTACACTTCTCCGTTTTCTTACTACTGTGAAACTGCAGAGCCTCTTTTCAAGAGTAATTTCATTGCCTCAAATTACAAACCGTTTACATTTTTTTAGTCCACTTTACAATACACCCTCAGGAAAAATCCGTCAAGTGGAACTGTGAAAAACAACCAACAACAGGGTGCAGGGTGTTAAATGAAATATACGACATCAATGTGTGACCTTGAATGGTAGTGCTAAGCGTGCTTAAAAACAAGAACAGGAAGAACAGATGATAGACAGAAATTGATGGGTTTTCTTGTTGTTTAGGAACTAAAGCCTTGAAAACCTTAAAGAATATGAACATTAAAGAATTAAAAAAAAATTCTGTTATTTCTGCTGGTCAAACATGGTTTAGTCAATAAATTATGACTTCCCTGTTTATATGTGACAAATTCAGACATATTGTAAAATAAATCTGTTTTCATGTTCATCTATTCACAATAGCTACAAGCAGTACTTAGGATTTCATTTTTAAGTGGTTTACAGAGTTAGTGCATGACCATGAGAGTCTGGTTATACTATTAAAATCCCTCAGTCTGGCTCTTGGGGCGAATTTTTCTTTCATGTGACCCAACAAAGACATTAGTGTCAGCATCTTAGCCCTAGCAGAGATGAAACTCTCCCGATCGCAGCTTAAGGTTGCTAGTGAGGGATGAGACAAACCTGACAGGGAGTGTGCGGTCTCCTTTACGGCGGTCCATCTCTCTCTGAGGCACAGGATACCAGCGGAAGTTGAGTTTCCAGTTGAAGCCTCCGTACGTCATGTCAGATCCCGCCATGTACTCAAACGTATCGTCACTGATTACGTCGATGATGGGACACACCACTGTCCTCCTGTGTTCAGGCACACGACCACAATCAACATGCATGTGACTGCAAATGTGGCTTTGTTTCTAAAGCTTAGATGCTAATCAACAACATTAATTGTTAACCAGCAACATGTGGCAACAATAAAGACTTCAAGTGAGTTTTTATGAGCTACTACTCCTTAATAAAGCAAAAGAATGTTTTCATGAGATAAGCAACAGACAGTGATTAATTAAACATTGAAGAAACATAGGGGCGAGCCCCCCCCAAGGCTCAACAGTGTGCTGTACTTCTGCGTACTTGTCTTGTTTGATGCGAGTTAGCAGAGGCTCCAGCCACCCCATGGTGCATTCACAATGAGCATCCAGAAAGGTTATGACCTAGAAACACGGAAAGAAAACATTAGGCAAATCCAGCCTGCTTAACACCCGCAGCTGATGTCATATATGTGCAAGCGCGCACACACTTGGCCAGTGGAGATGGATGCTCCCTTGAGGCGAGCGCGGATGAGTCCGGATCGCTGCTCCATCCTCACCACTCTGACAGGAACTTCTAACCTTCTGACATACTGCTCCAACGGGCGTTTCAGAAAGTCTGACACACGGGAAACACATTTAAAACTGATTAGTCGCACACACCAAAAGATGAATTACACAGGTTCTTTTTTTTCATGAGTGTCTGGGCCTTTTGCACACACAGCATCCAACGTGAACTCCCATAAGGTGAGGTCGTGCTGCCTCGCGATGACTGGTAGGGGGTGGTTGAGGGTAATAACCCAATGTAATCCCAGCGGCTGGCAAATTAAAGACCTAATCTCCCCCAAACAGGGATTACCAGCATTGCAGAGGGTGGAGCAGCACACACAGCGCTTGGACTGAACATGTTTGTGCTGACTTGTCTTTGGGCACCAACGCAGTCAAACTCACACACACAAATTGCACTGGGCAATCCAGTAAAATCCCACAGCAGATCTCAAAATATAGGTTAAACCTCAAACAAGAGGCAATGACGGAATTATCTGCAGAGTGTGTATTCATATTGGTGTGTGGTGTTGGGGCTGTGTACCTCTCTCGCTGGCATCGTCTACAAGGACAATCTCTTCCAGCAGCGAGCGCGGTGAACGGTCAATAACGGAGTGGACGGTTCGCAGCAGTGTGCTCCAAGCCTCGTTATGAAAGACAATCACCACACTGGTGCGGGGAAGATCATCAGGGTATAGCTTGTTCTTGCACCTATAAAAAACAGGGAAAAAAAACACGAGTAAACACTGCTTCTGTGGACCCATCCAGAGGCTCTTCAGACATCCAATTTAGAGAGCTGTAGCTGGAGAGGGTCAACAAAGGTTGCAGTCCAAGCAATTATGTTTCTACACCCAATTTTCGAGTGTAAAACCTCACTGCAATTACAGCCGAATGCACAGATAAAAAAAAATAAAAATAAAGAAATTAATTTCCCAAAAGCTGACCAAACTACAGTTATTCCCAAACAAAAGCCTGTCTAAATCAATGATTTACTCTATGAAAGCTGCAGCTTCTGCCCTGTCTGACAGACAGTGATGTGGACCGTCAACTGCGCTGAAGTGGCAGAACGTTTTCCTGGATTTGACAGCTACAGCATAATACTGTTGGACGCAATAAAACTCAGACAAACAAGAAGGCCAAGCCTGTCATTAATCCACTCCTTCAGCATGTTGAAGCAATATTTCCAAAGAATCCTAACCAACCGCTGCTATGTGATACATCGCAATGAAAGCCTTTCTAATCGGAATGTTTACTGAAGCGTGATTTGGGGTGAATCACGTTTGACTTTTTAAAAGCTCTGGCTTTAAACTTTTAACTGAACTAACCTGTAATATGTGATCTATGAGTTTAAAAAAATATATATCATATATATATATATATATATATAAATATATCCACACAAATGCATGAGATAAGTGACCCCTGTCTGAATGATTTATTGTGTTTTATACAGACATTTCTAAGAAGTAACAGCATTTTATTTGGTGCTGATATATAAAAAAAGTGTTATAAAAATTCAAACTAACTAATAATTATTTGGATTTAATAAAACTTATTTTAAAAAAAAGGCAAAAGCATGAAATAAGCAGAAAAAGTTTGTGCAATCTTACATGAAATGATCTATTTCTGATGTGTTTGGGTTCTTTTTTTGCACAGACAAACTCTACTTAGTAGTTCATTCATCAACCAAAGACAGAGCTGATACCATACTGTGATTTCCTTCCTCTGACAAATTTAACTTGCAGCAGCCAAATGGAATATGATAGCCCCAGATCAATCCTTCAAACTCCCCCTCTTCGTCAGGATCACCCAGAGAACTGGAGAGCTTTGTTTGCCTCTGTTGCTGATTAGGACAAACGGAAAGCAACAGAGACAGAGGTCAAGTATACACTAATTCTGAGTGTGTCCTCTGGAGTATGATATATATTGCTGAAATTCTCAGGCATGACAAGTGTGAGTTATAATGCTCTACAAAATAAGAGCGCAAAGGAGGATCTGCTGTGTAAATAGAGAGAACTTTTAAAATGTCATCATTTCCTGTAGCCATGTTTACCTAAGTTTTTTTTGGTGTGTATTAGATCACTAATGTTTTCATGCATGCATGCATGTTCAGACCCTGTGTTGCAGATTTAAAGAACAAGTTTTTGCTGTATTGCTGTGTTTCTCAACATACAGGGTCCTGGAATGCCTTTTGGCAGCAGCAAAGCGTGATAATGACTTTGAGGTTCCCACAGCGGATTGTGAGAATATTTACGATGGGTGTTCAAACTGCTTCGAATTAAAACAGCGTCACTATTACGACACCAGACAGCACTCGAGCCAAATAGCAAAAAAAAGGAGAAAACATCAACTCCTCCTCTGAAAGGAGTGGTCTTGGAAAATATTCTCTTATGCTGCAAATCCACCCAGCCACATGTGCAAACACATATATTCACACACACACATACAATGACCTCATACAGGTTAGTTTCATTATGTCTGCTGATTCTTACAAAGAAAAAAATCATTTAGATACAAGACCCTCATGTGAAACAAGCACAGAGGTATGCATGCTCATACACGCACATTTTGTTGACTCTGTCTTATCTCTTAATTGGAAAGGCAGATAGACAGGGGGTGGGTTGGGTGAAAACATACCTAGTAATCAACTCACTCGAAGACTGAAACCCATTTCACGGATCAATGTGTTTTCTTTTTTTTTTACCTGTCAGGTTTGCACATGCCTCCACCAGCCAGTCTTTTTCCCTCACACTGAAAAGCTCCTTCACTGACCCGGCGAGTTGCTTTCCAATTGGCTGAACTAACTTTGACTAATCTTTCATGCAGCACACTGGATGCATGCCTGCCAACTCATTTGCCTGGCCAACGTCTCGCCAGACACTTAGCAGTTATCACTTTAAGTTATTGGCTAATGCATACAAGTGTTTTCTGCTGTCAGTCTTTTATATCATCATACAAATCATCTTTAAAATATAACAGTCTTTTTTTGCACAAGGACAGATTGGTATAGCAAAAACATAAATTGATTCTGCAATTTTTTTTTTCTTTTTTTGCAACACGTATGCCATTATTTTTATATCTGTGTAATAATTTGTAAAGGAAGATAACTCAGATAAGTAAATTATGGTTGACTGGAGTCCAGTCACAAAAATGTGTTCTTAAATGGTCATAAAATCAAGCCCATGCAGCTACAGGTGCACTTATTTTAGCAGAACTTACAACCAATGTGGTTAACATCTGACTCTGTGTATAGTTGCTCAGTTTGGGACCGCTTTTTATACTCGAGCTGCATGCAAATGAAGTAGTTGAGGAAGTCGGAGCACACAGCAAAACATGTTTAAGGTTGCAGCCTCTCTTCAAAATGACTGACTGCACAGCGCAGCAATTGGGATTGAAGTTGTGGCCTGAGATCACAGGAAGTGATTATGATGAGGAGAACTGATAATTCTGACATGGGGTTTTTAATCCACACTTAGATCTCACAGAGGCCCAAAACATTCCACACCAAAGCTTTAATCAGAGTGGAGGCCAACAAGGAGCATTTGCTGTTTTCTGTTTTGGTTTGAAATATATATCTTTTAAAACACACCACTAAAAGACTGACTTAAGAGTTAGAAAATACAAAATCAGGTGGATGGAGATATATGAAAATGCACCAAAACACATAACAAAACAGGAGCTTTCTTTGGGAAAGGTTTGGCTGCTTGTCTGGAGTATATTGACAGTGACATTTTCAAAATGTCAGCTTGACCATCTTGCATCAATACTTGGCCGACCAAATAACCTCATTATAATAATACTAGTATTCATTGATTTATCTGTATGCTAGTCACACAGCAAACTTCAGAGATGGCATTGAGAGAATGACTTAATAACATTAAGCTTCTTTGAATGAGAAGTCCTGGATGTTTATCAGGAGCTTCTGCTTTCCCAAAGGTCGTTCCAGCCGCCACACCCTGACCATTTCATCAACTCGTTATCACAGTTTCATGCCCTCAGAAAAATGTGTTGTGCTTTTATCTTTTTTCCACGTGGTATGATTAATGGCATGTCCTACAATGTTCCATTAATGCGTTTGAAAACAAAACATTTAAAAATTAAAATGAAATTACAATTCCAGAACCCTCAATTTTATCATCTATGGCTCATGTTTGCTTAGGGAAGTGAGTCTTTTTTTTAATTAGACCTCAGTTTGAGGTTTTAAGCAACTTTTTTTTTTCCCAAGAAGAAAACAAAGAGTTTAGCTTAAGAAAGTAGCAGGAAAGACGAGTGTTTGCCCAAATTCTCACCCTTCCAGACGGACGTCAGGCAGCGAACGATTCAGAGCAATCATTTCAGAAGCCATTAGGTTGAACTGGTTGATTTTAAACATTTCCTTCATCTTCTCCTGGTTCTCTTTAGGGATGACCACTGGCTTCCCACCTTCACCGGGTCCGTCTCGCGGTCTGGACAAGGCGTCTGCAGTAGATGCCATGGGATTTTAATTAAACTTTCTATTGGATGTTTTAAAGTACCAGATAAAGCTATGTATGCTGAAATGTTTACGTACCGGCTCTCCCAGGCAATCCTCTTTCCTTCTTGTCGTCACACTTGTTGCACTCGCTGAAGTAGAGCAGAATGAACATGTCCAGCATGACCCAGACCAGGGAGGTGGCTAAAACCACCTTGCAGTAGGCAAACCTACGCATCCTAAAAATGTCAGATAGAAAAGAAGGAGAACAGGGACAGGGAGGTTGAGTTATGAGATGACACAAACCATCACAAAGTATTCCAAAGCGAGTCATCTTTGTTTCTTTACATGTTTGCTGCTATTTTAGTCTTCATTTCCCTCTTTGAGTGTCCTCAAAACCTGTTCATCTGTCAGTTTTTTTAGACTTATGCTTTGGCTTTTCACTCGCAATTATTTCTCAGCTTTTCTAGTTCCCAATCTTAATACTGAGAGTCTAAAATTTGTTCTGTGCAATGCTATATGTACATCTAAAGTCAATTCTAAAGAGAAGAAATAAATTAGGGACAGATTTAGCACCCCCTAAAGCAAGCTGAGTGTTGCAAATTCTGACAAATTCAGCTGACGTTTTATGGAATCTAGCAAACTGCTGAAGATGAATGCATGCAATTTTAAGGCCAAGTCCCCCATAGGGGCCATTATGTGCATGTTCCTGCAGCCTGCAATGAGCATATCAATCGCCTCTTTGTACATCTAACTTACGAAATCCCTGAGTGTTCAGTGTAGTGCGACACACATTCACAGGTAAGCGCGCACACACGGGGTAGAGAGAGAAACTGTGATAGTAATTGCTTCTCTTTGGTGGGCTGTGAAAGACAAGACAGCCACATTAAAATTCCACTGCTCCCTCCTTTTTCTCTCCTCCAGCACCATCTTGCAATGATCCCTCAAGTTGCAGCAGCACGAGCTGAGGGAAGAAAATTAATTTGGCCACAGTTATTTCTCTCATGCCCCTGGGAGAGAGGGAAAAAAAGTGTTTGTGCATTGCTAGCTAAGCTTAGCTTAGTTAAGCTTTGCTTAGGCAACTAAGGAGGATGGAGAAATGCAAAGCAGCAGTTCTAAATTCTCTCTGACAGGATTCTGGTAATATGGAATGTGAGGAACAGCAGAAAAAGTGAAAATGTGACTTTTTACTGGGAGTTTGTCTCTGTTTTATGAGCTTGTTGATGGAATAACAATGTCCTCACAGTACATGGTAAGTTTTTACAGCTACTACATACATTACTTGCCCTGCCGAGCCATTAAAAAGTCACCACTTTGACTTAACTAAGGAAACAGATAAGCACATTCCTTTGGAAAATGAGTGCAGTTACAAGTTTCAGTAGAAAAGTTATGAAACAATAGCCAACATCTTTTTTGTTTTAGATCTTTTTGTGGTTCCATATCGACACTGATATCACATCCTGTTATAGAGAAAGCGTTTGTAAGAGGTTAAATCATCAAAGACAAATCAAATGTTTGCAGCCTTACTGTTGCTTGCTTTGATTATTATTGATCTGGATTCGTTTTAAGAGTGATGTCTTCAAAGTGAAGTTAAAAGCAGTGGGATGGATTTTTCATAAGCTAGATACCAGCTCTGAGACTTAGATACCCACTTTTGATTTATCCTACGAGTTAAAAATCCCTCTCTGTCATGAATCACAGAGAAAATAAATGCTTTACTTGAAGCTAAATTGCTCCATATCTACTGAGATAACCAATAACGGAGTGGCCTCTTCGGTTGATTCATTTGAGCAGAGCCAAAGCTAAAGGAGAGCTAAAGAAAACTTAACTCCTGTGTCATTTTATCACTTTGTAGTTTTAGAAACTTTCTGCAGCGACAGCTGTGATTAATGAGTGTTTTCGCCGTCACCGTTTATCATCATTGTCTCTTCCTGTTTTATCAACAGAGACCGCAGGGACAAACACACCAGTGTCACACAATTTAAGTAATCTAATAATGTTGTTCATTTATATCAGAGCTGGAAGGGGTCTGAAATATTTATTATCTGCAGTGTACACTTTTTGTACACGTTTTGATTTTTAAAAATGATGTAACAAACTTGACCTGGACTCTTCTCCCTTTCTTTGTGTTTCTTAGATGTAATATTTGGAGAGCTGAACAGGTTGGAGCTGCACCACATGTATGTGGGGTTTCACCTTAGGAACCCTTCAAACCAAGTAAACTTGCAGTAAAAATAGCTATAAAAAGACTGTTGCAAATAATACACTGACTCTAATGGCAACAGAAGTGGATGTTTATATTGGGATCATTTTGAGGCCAAAATGATGATGAACACTAAAAACATTCTCAGCCAATCATAACAGTTCAGATAAAGTGGTCTCCTCTGTACTGCTTATAGATGGGTGGCTGTAAAACTGCTCTTCACACTGTTTTATTGTTACCTTTATGTTTTTTCATTGTAAACACAAATACCAAATGGAGAGATCCATTTTTGGTGGTTTTTACTCATTGAATGACAAATAATAATATACTTGTGTTTCTGCAATCTTACTATATTACAACTGTATTATAAACTGGATATCTCATTTACAATACATAGAAGATACAGATGATGCTGAGATATCAAGTTTTTTTTTTATTTAACAAAAGCATAGGTAAACACGTCTTCATGTCTGGGTTCATGGGGTCATTCAGAGTTGTTTTCCTTTTTTTTTTTTTACAGCAGTCTTTACCATCTACTTCAAGAGCCAGGATTCGAAGGGCTGCGTTTTTAGCAGTACTTTTGTGCCTCAGTAACCCAGTTTGATGGCTTTTTGTCCTGCATTAGTCCAAGGAAGGAAAAAATAAAAACAAAATGATATTTTAAAGTTCAGGAGGAGAACAATCAGATTCTCCTCCATTTTTGTTTCGGACGGTGCTTCTTCATCTGCTTTTCTGTCAGTAGCAAATACTAATGCACACACCGATAGTGTGTTTAGTAAAAAATAAAATAAAAATCACATATAGGTTGCTTTTGAGTACAAGTTGCACCCATGGCCAAACTATTAAAAAAAACACAACTTAAACTTCAAAAAATACAGTAATCATATTTAAAGTCTAGCACAATGGTTTTTAATAAAAAGACTGTCACTTTAAAATAAACATATTTAAATTTTACAAGATGTAGTTTTTGTTTATCATTTAACTTTCTAAACCAAAGCTGTTCTGACAAAGGAGACCCTCTCTTGGCATTCTTTAGTTGATTCCTGTTTTTACTGTCATAAACCTTCAACAATGGAAATTATCTTGAAGATTTTTTTCCTCTGGAATATTTTTAACTGTGAAATGCTAAAAACTGTCAGAACTGCGTCAGTATATTTTTTTTTATCATTGGCTGACACACAAGAAACCTATAAAACCAAAAGAAGATAGTATCTTTACTATAAATAAATGTTCACTAAATAAAAGCGTGCACTTTATTTTTTAACTGCTGTCTCTAAGCCAAGGCCCTCAGCTTGCAGGGCATGAGTTGAGAATGGCAGATGACATCGGTGGTCTGCTCTCTACTCACAGCAGCTTCTCCTCCCCGTTTCTGTGTGTGATTTCCATGTTAAAGTGTGGGTGTCAGTTAAGTTCAAGCTGAACACTGGTTTCTTTGAAGTCTTTTTCAAACAACCGTACATCACTGCACTCTCCCCTATCCATTAACATATCAGGTTCCCTCCATTTTTTTCTTGAACATCTTCATTCTGGGCATCACCCACACTCTCAACCAGCCTCAAAGCACCCCCAAACTCCACCATTTCCTTTCTTTCTTGGTGAAGCTGTCCTTCAAGAGTGGTTGCCATCACTACTTCCCCACAAGAACACAATTTCCCCTATCACACACTTCTCTGTCTCTCCTCATCTTCCTCTCCTGCTCTCTAAAACTTAATCCCCCTTTAGAGATTGCATAACCATGGTTTCTCAAAACCACTTGGAATTACTCAGCGAAAGGGCCCAGAGCTTCACATGCATAGCAATTTACAGATGAAGCTGGAGGGCCTCTCTTCTGGTGATTTTATGGTTATATCTACCAAAGAAAATTAAGAAGAACGAGGAAGATAATTTTCTGTAGGAATGTCAATGTGAGGGTGAATCATGTGCTCATCAACTGTGACGGCTTATTTGCCTGTTCCAAGACAACTATCTTTCATATTTTTTAAGAAATAAATGACTCTAATTTAACCAAATTCTCTGCTGTGAAGAACACTATCAAATCTGTAAAACAATTTCTGTTTGAAGTGCCTTTAATGAGAACTAACAACAGTAATTATGCCACTGAAGTCTGTGAGCTGTCCCGGTGTCATCTGAGCTTCATAGGCGCTATAGTTTCCAAGACAACACTGATGGGAGTGCTGATTTTCAGAGCAGTCATAATGTCTCTCAATTGGAGCAGAAGGTGCAGGCTAATACTAGAGGAGGGTGAAAAAGAACAAGGTGGCCCGAAGCCCAATCTTTATGGCCCTTTATGGAGTAGCTGAGACATCTAGCCAATACTAGCAAAAAATTTAAGGTCACTTCATATCATGGCATAACCTTGACTGCTGAGTGCATAATGGTCCCATAGAGGAAGTAAAACTAGACACAATATGAAAAAGGCTGGGGGATAGTAAGACGTGCTATCAGTTAATAGGAAAAGAAATAGATAATGTACACTACTCAGTAGAAATATTAATAGACATTTGTTAAATGTGTAATTTGACCGTTTTGCCATTGACATACTGTTTTGAGTCAGTTAACATACACATAAAGCGTTCAATATTTACTTGATTTCTTAAGTTCTTGAAATTTTCAAGCAACATGAGGGCAGGATAATCTGTTATCCTCAAAACCCCTGACGACAGTCATTCAAAATACATAAAATTAGCACATGTAAGTTTCTCTCCAAAGAGTATATACTTTTCTGATACAAATATCCATGTCTTAAAGTTGAGTCAACAACAAGAATAATTACTGGTGGTGCTGTTGACCAACAGGGTACCAGGGGAAATTGAACTATTATTGATGGGAGAAGAAGAGGAGGAAGCTGTGTTTGTAAGCAGAATGAGAAAATGAAAAACAGGAGTGCAAGACTTGGAGTAGGAACTTTATAATGTTGGAACTTTGACAGGGTAAATAAAGAGTCTGATGGCTTGACGGAAAGACAGGTGAATATACTGTGTACTCAAGAGACCAGATGGAAGTGGAGCAAGGCTTAGAAATTTGGACCAGTTTCAAGCTGTTTGAGGGTAGATATTGAGGGTAGATAGATGGAAACAAGAATGGAGGAGTGATCCTGAAGGAGCAGTTTGCTGAAAATGTGCTGGGGGCAAAGAGAGCTTAGATAAGGTGAGGAGTCTAAAGCTGGAAATTGAAAGTGTGATGCTGAATGTTGTCTGTGGCTATGCCCCCCAAATAGGATGTGAGCTAAAGGAGAAGGAAATATTATGGATGAGGTGATCCAAAGTACTCGTGGAGGGGAAAGAATTGTGACTGGAGTAGAGTTCAATGAACATGAACATGAAAAAATCAGAGATGATGAGGAAGTGATGAGGAGCTTTGGTGTTCAGAACAGAAATGCAGAAGTTGGTGGACATTGCTAAAAGGTTGGGCATGGCTTTGGTAAACACAATTTTCCAGAAAAGAATGAAACATAGGAAGTAATTTAGGAACAGAGGGATGAGCACCCAGATTGATTGTGCAGATGGTGTAATGTAAAAATAAGATCAACATCTGCCAAGCTGTGGCTGCAGAGAATGTAGCCAGACAGCATAGGACAGTGGTGTGAAGGAACACTGGTGGTGATGAAGATGAAGAGAACAAGGACAAAGAAGAGGATCAAGTGGTAGAAACTGAAAAAAGGAGGAGTGTTGTGCAGCTTTTTAATCTTCCATGCATTTTGGCAGAGACCGTTAGATTGCTGTTTTGTGTTTTTAGAAACCTAGAAATGTTTTTATCACAAGCAGAGGGAATTGCCTTCATTCATGCCAAGAGCAACACCACCCAGCTGGAGAGTGGCAGTCCCTCTTCAATATCAACATCTAAATTAAACTTACATACTTAAGATTTAAGTTAGGCACAAATGTTACAGATTAAAAAACATTAAATGTTTTTACTAACTTTTAAACCATTTAATTTTGATGTATTCCACAAAGCTAAAAACCAGACCAATATGCCCAGCCTGCACTGCTGTGTATACAGTCCAACTCAGGATATCACAACTCAAATGGGAGGAGACCAGCTGCTCCCTTTTCAGTGATTCCAGAGCAAATAGAATAAGGAGAAATGAAAACCGTACTAAACAGAAACCCCCTTCTTAAAAGAAAAGGAAAAGTATTGTTTTTATGAGTAAATAAAAGAAACGTTGGATAGTTGTAAAACTAGCCTGCAAATGTAAGTGACTGGTGGTCTTCTGCATCTCTCTCATTCTATTCCTGAAATGCTGACTTTTTTTTGTTGTACTCTAATAGGCTAAACAATCAATATTGACCTTTTCTTTTGAAGCACTGGTCAATACCATTTTGGAGAGCTCAGTGTAAAAAAACGTAAAGCGTAAAATAGAAAACTGCCAGTGGCAGTACAAAAGTCCCAGTTGAAATTGATTACCAATTCAAAACTTGGCTTGGGAGTGAAGCGGAATTAAAAACTTCAATCTCCAATTACTGGGGCATTTTTGGCCAAAATCAATACACATTAATGCCACAGCTGGTGTTCCCTGAATGGTTGAAGTGATTGCAGCTGCCTAGCAGCCGTCACAGAGTGTACGCATTAAAAATCAATAAATTACAACTGACATAAGACCGCATAAACCACTGCGTCATGCCTACTAGTCTTTTGACACCACTGCACTGTAATTGCTTATTTAGCAAGTTTGTTTTTTTATCTCGACTGTGTAAGTACAAAGCAAAACTGTCGATAACTGGATTAGAGCAGTACTACATAAACAAAATATACAAAGACTGTGCATTGATTTGTGGTTAAGCACTCTTCGAAAGGAATAACACTTTGATCAAATTTTAACATTTAGAGCTCTACTAACCAGATTTTAGCCTGAATTTTTGTGCTTGGCCAAATGACAGCTGGTCTACAGTACCATCTTTAATACTTAGCATTCTAATATTGTTTCTGTTATAACTTGTGCAAACCAGGCAAGATTTGTAAAGATTTTGTAGTGAAGATAACAGCAATAACCAATTTTTGCATTCTACTTCTTGATTTTGGCCATAACATTGACAAAAGACCTAAAATGTCAAGGGTATTACACTATTATCTCTGCAACAAACTTCCTAGAAAGGCTAACTCACCAACAGACTATAAAAGATGAAAGTTGAACATCTCTCAATCAAAGGTCTATCAACAAAAAAGTGTTTAATCTACATCTGGAACATTTTAAAATAACACATTATATCAGTAGAGCATCAGGAAACTTTTGTCTAAAGTTAATGAAAGATTAAATGTCTGATCAACAGATTACCCACTATTCTGTAAAGAAGCAAAAAGTATTTTATCTTTAAATGGTCATTAAAAACCTTCCATACTCAAAAGTACAAACAATATTTAACATACAGTGTCTACATATTGTTTTCGTATGCATTTATAAATAGTCCTATTGCATTACCTGAATTTACTGGTATTTGGAAAAACTATGAATAGTTTGTTGACGTGAACACGGGCTCTGAAAAACAATGCAGCAGAAGGACAATACGATCACACTTGCCAGTCACTAAACAAAAACAGCAGTATTTATTCTTACAGCTCATAGCAGAAAAGTTTATTAAAAATACAAGAACAGTTGTCTCTTTGGGTTGCCAAAAAAGTTATTTGTTTATGCAAACACAAGTACTAATTTTCCTAAGTCTTTTGTTTACTTTGGCCAAAAACACCCAATGCTTTCGTAATTTTATTTCTATTAGTACAAACCAAACTAGCTTCTTTCCAAAATACTGAATAAAATATTAAAGAAGACAAATGTAAAATATGCCAATAAAACACAACAAACGTTGATTAGATATATGACTAAGTTATAAAATGAAACTTTTTTTTTTACAGTTGTTTCTACATTGTTTTAACTGAACAGCTTTGTTAATTGAATCTTGTGCTTCCCCCCTCCCACAAACATTTTGAGATTTATGTCATTCCTATGATTCAAGTGCCCAGGACAACATTTGTTGTATTATTAGTATTCCTTACTTTTTAATTATCTAATGTAGAGAATTAAAGTAAATGCAGTAGTATAAACTTTATACAGTAGTATAAAGTTCAGGAATCATCTGGAGTTACATTTTTGACAACTGAATTTAACCTTATAGCTAAAATGACCGCCAAATGTATTTAACTTTCAGTCTTTAGTGTTAATGGACTTTTTTTTAAATTTTCAACAATCAACAAAATGTGCAAACATTTTATGATCAAATGTTTCTTATTAAATTTGAATTCCCACTTGTGTGGATTGTTGTCGTCCAGCAGGAACATTATAGATAATTTTGTTTACTTCTACAGGCTAAAAGCATAATTTTCTCGACGAGCACAAAGAAAAATTGCTTCATTTCAAAAATGAGTCATTTTGTAGATTTATGCACTTTTTGATAAATGGATACATTTTTTTATTGTGGATTCCGGTATTCAAGAACAACACATTTTCTAGGTGGGTTAACTGATCTCTTATCCGCTGACTGTAAATCTTTTTAAACAATGTTATGTCTGCAGTCACAGATGTATCCAAGATGTTTTCACGCACAGTATTTTGCTCTATGCTTGTTTGACAGATCTTCAGCAGTAGCTTTTTAAAAACAGTTCTTCAGCGCATGTTTTGCTAGAAATGATGTGGTGTGTTTCCACAAAAAGGTAAAAAGTCATCAAATTCAGAAATGAAGCCCAATAGCAGTGCTCTGACCCCTACTCGGTGTTCACACAAGTGGGAGGACAAAGTAGTGGTCATGGACTAAAGGTACACCATTTACCCATAAGCCCCTCTCTGTCCTGTACGATCTTGCTCCACACTGATTTATGGTGTTTACATTTCATGCCTTTGCGGGCTGTGCCTTATTTTTTCAAACCCTTGAGGCCTTGGTTCCAATCCTGTTGACTTGGGCAGTATTACAACGTGATCAGACTCCAAGACACAGCTAGGCCAGAGAAAAACATCACAAACACGTCTGTTGTTTATTGTCCAAAGAACAGCAACTATGGATATTTTCAGTCCAAAACATCAACAGAACAAAGCTGCCAGAAGTTTTCGTTGGCTCCCTTTTCCATTAACCCTTTAACATTAACGCTTTAGCTCCAGTGTTGACCTTCTTTCACCAATGTAACTCTTCAAACACTTTGCAATTAACAAAATTAAATTAAAAGTAAATGGTATGTTAAGGAGAAGGTATTATTTAGGTGTCGCAGGCAACATCGCTGATGTTAAAGGCTTGAAAAATAATAATTTAATCATTTGGTTTCACAACTTCATTGAAAACAGTAAAAGTGAGACTAAGTAGCACCAAAACTTCCTTGATTTTCTCTATTTTTTCTCCAGTGTTGTAATAAGACACAATCAAAACATGGAGTTGCCAGATACAATACATGAAAATGTTGATGGAGTTTACCCTGCCTATCTATGAAAAGCCCTTTAAAGCTAGATTCTAAGTGGTCAAAGTGTCCAGTTCACAACCTATAGAAATCCCAGATTTTTTTTATTTCTTCTGTGTCAGACTAATCTAAGATAATCAAATGCATTTATATAAATTATAAGTAAGACAAGTTAACCCATAAGAACCCATGTTGACATCAGTGTAACAGAAGAACATCAGAAATGTGTTCTGTGGTTCACTTGGTCTGTGGTATCTCACATCATTTTCAATTAAGTAGAAATGGGTCTGGACTCTTATGGGTTAAGGATCTTTGGCCACTTTGTTACTACTGATACTTGTGCTCTACACAGCATTTACAGAAGAAGCCATTAAAAAGGACTCCTTAACAGACCTTAAAATACCCTACATGCACACTCAGCACAAACAACATCCAACCAAATGATTTAGGAGTAGTGATACAAAAGAAAAAAAACAAAAACAAGTAAAAAAAAAAAAGTATTTTCATTTACCAAAAGGTTTTCAATTGGAAAATAACAGATTCTTAGGTCAGAATTCCTTTAAATGTTCATAGGAATCAAATTAGCAAAGAACATCCAAAAAAGCACAGAGCAATACAATGATAATGTTTTTAAGAAATAAATAACTACACTTAAAATCTACATGCTTTGGAAAGCCATTAACAAGCACAGTAAATAGACTACTAAACAAAATTTAATGAAAAAATAATAATGCAGTTGCCTAATTTACCATGAAACTAGCTTATCATGCAAAAACAAAGTGGATGTGCCCTGTTGTTATTGTTGCTGTGCATCCTCTGTCAAACAGTGCTGATGATGTCTCGTAATTTCAGAGTCAGATATTTGCCAATTTACCATTTTTTCCTGCATTAATGTTTGATAACATTTTTCATAGCAACCTAGATTCAAATTAGTTGCGACAAAAATAAATAAATATGCAAGGCAAAAATAGAGGTGATTGGAATTGTTTTTTTTTTTTATGTTGTTCAATTTCATCCTATTTTTATGGTCCAAACTATTCAAAAGCCTTCTTGAATTTAAATCAGTAAATCCTGTGTATTTGCTTACCAGCTATACACATTCATATAGTATCCTAAAAAAAACTTCAAATCAGACTTAGATTACTAAAATAAAGCAACTTTAACAAAAATAAATGTTTTTTTATTTAATGGGAAAAATACATTTATAGAGATTACAGTAGAAAAAAATCTATTTTTTTATTATATGATTGCAGCAAATAGTTCAATATTGTATATACTTTAGACAAATTTTTTTAAAACATTTTGATACTCCCCAATTAAAAAGGACATGATCACTGAAACACATTTATTAAGATTCTTTTTAGCCATTGTACATGCCTGCTTGTTGCCAAAAGCCCACTGGTAAACATGCTGCATAAATGACAACATCACTTATGCGTTATTTCGGCTCAATGAGCTGAAACAATTTGTACTCCTACCTTTTGAGGTGAATGAAGGGGTCTCTGGTTAGATGTGCAGGATCCTCCACCAGCAGGGGGGCGGGGCCTCAGAGATCCCACTTCTTGTTCTCGTCACTCACACATGCTTCCTGAAGATACACGACAGACCAAAAAATACATTTTCTTTATTTACAACAAAATGTAATGGTAAAATGGAGATAGTTGGATGTAACGATCAACTTTAATGCATGAAAGAGTCATCTGTTTTTTAAACTACCCCATGAAACACCTTCTCTTCCAGTGCAAAGACAACAATGGCTTATTTACAACAAAAATAGCAACAAAATCTATGAATATTTCTGCAAACATTTCACTTTAAAATCGATGGGAGTTAGTGGATCATAGATTTAGAAATTATTCACTAAGCTTCCTCCTCTTTTTGAACTGTGCTGTAAATGTATAATCTTCCCTTCTTCCACACCCATCCACAGGTCAGACCTAACCAAAGGCATTGTGCCAGCTTAAAAGCAGGATAAAAGGACTCAAAACAAGGACTATGGGATCTAAGGCTATGCAAAAATAGGGATGGACAACTGACAAATTCCCACAACTGCTCACTTCACTTGATTAATCTGCTATTTTTGAAAAATCCACAGAGATGAGATGAGACTAAAAAAAATGACTCAGAGCAGGCTTATGTGCATTTGTCTGTGTGGGTTTGCAGTTCGGCCCTTGGCCTACTTTAAAGCCAAGTCATCATCCTGGGACACCATATTTCCAGTCTGTGTGTAGTATATGAATGTAGGAACTTTGTATTAAAAGACGAAGTGTACCATCAATTTAACCGCCATCTGCATTAGTGACTGTGATGACAGTGTACTGCAGTGCAGGTATGCATCAGTTTGACAAAGATCCAGCCACAGTAAAGGCATCAGTCTGTTTTACCCCTGGGTAACTCGTCAATTATTACCTCCATGCTATAATATTTTGACGATTTTTTTTACCCTGATCCTCTCTACAGAAATCATCAGAAAATTTGAGATGAATGAAACCCCATCTGCAAATTGGATACGAGACAAGCGAGAGCTTTAATGAACGCTTTTCTATAAATACTCACACGATTCTCATAACAGTCACAAAATGAATTTACAAAAGCATACTGCAGTGCAGATGGCATATCTGCAGCACAAACCTCTTCCTTTCCACTCTCTGCTTTCAACCTACAAGTGTTACTCCGTTACCTCAAACACATTCACTCAAAATGCAAGAGAGGTACATAGAACTAAAGATAATGACAAAAGAAGCTGTTTGCGTCAAGGTTAGCTAGCATTGTACCTAATTACTGTCGAGCAACTAAGTTTTCTTTTACAGTTTTAATAGTGATACACATAGACATGTTAACATTTCGATACACATCCCTATGTGTGTCTAGGTCTCAAAGCCACAATGCCACAAAGTTTGAGGCTGTGTGTGTTTCAATAAAAGGGTGCAGTAGGACATCTGTTCCCAAGAAAAGCAGAAAATCTTTTCTGTTCATTTTTAATGTAAGAATGAATTTGTTCCATCTATAAAAGTTATAATTGGGGCTATGAAATAAACAACTAAAATAAAACATGATTGCTTAAGCCAGTGCTCAAACACACCTGCCTTTGATGACTGTCATTGTCAGGCTTCTGCAGAGCCTGATGATGAGCTGAATCAGGTGTACATAAGCAGGGCAACATAGACAGTGTGTCTTGAGGACCAGGGTTGGGAACACTCCACAGAGCTACCATTGATCAATAAAAAAACTTTCATTTTAGATGCACAATACTGTATCTTCCAATTTTGTCACGTGTATTTGTGTTGTGAACCAGTGTGGCGATGGCCAGGGCTACTGGAGGCAGATATGTGGTATGAGCATTCATCTTTTAAAAAGTGGATTATTTTTGTGGGAGAAATGCAGACATGCTGCCAAAGATTCTAGGATGACGTCATGAAATGGGCGGTACCCACACGCAACGGCAGGCGGAGGTTCAGGAATCAAGTCGTTTTACTTTCGGGGAGGAAAAAACTCACAAAAATAACTATTTCAAAAATAATGTGTTTTTTAGTGTTCCAAGGGTAATACATGATCATATATATGAATAGAGTTTACTCTGAAAGGCTTAAGAAAATCATGGTACGGCCCCTTCAAATATGCCAGTCACCATATAAGACTGTTCAATATGTATTGCATATGAATAATTAGATTTATTTGATGAATTAGGCAATAAAGTGCTGAGTTTCTAAAGAAATCCATTTCTATCACTTTCATTCATTCTCTTTACTTGAATTTGTTACTTCAGTCTGTGACCAGCTGTGGACCAATGCAGGAAATGCATCATAGTGGCCAAATGGCAGGGCTCTGATCAACCCACCCCAGTCTCGCCTCAGTCCCTGTCTGAACACAACCCTCCCCGTTATTACTCAGTTATGTTTGAACAGCCTCTTCTCCCATGAAGGCCTCTTTCCATTTAGCATGTGTCGACGCAGTTCCTGTCGTAAATTCAGAACACCAGTGACTGAGGAGCTTTAATGAGTAAAAAAGTGAGGAGGGGCTTACCAGCAAACAAATTAAGTATCTGCTGATAGACAGCGGTTCTTTTTAAAATGGAGAAATGTTAAGCATTTAAACGTCTATGGCCAGACATTTCTACACTTACCCTATCCCAAGATAAAAGTGTAAGTCAAAGTGGCTGAAAAACACTAGGGGCCTTTGAAATAACCTTTGTTCTGGATTATTTAACTGGTGGAGTGGGCAGAAATAAATCTCCCAGTTAAAACAGTCTTTCACAAATCTCCAAGCTCAGTGCAAAAACTGTGCGACAAACCAGCCATGTCTAAGCACTAAACCTAACAGTTCCACTCTCTTTCTTAATACGGCAAGGGGGAAAAAGCAAAGAGAAGGAGACACTCAGACAAAAGACAGATTACTTCATTTTTTATAGGCTTTAAGACTGTGTCGTTTGATAGCGTGTTTGCATGCAAGTCTGCTTCCCAGTGAGTATTATTGTATTTTTTGCGCAGCTCCGTTTGCAGCGTATGTTGAAACAGAGGGAGACCAAAGATGACATCTTTGGAATTAACAACTAACAGTGCTGTGCCAAGCCTGGGCAAACTGCACCTCCTCTCCTCCTCTTTCCACTCATCTCTTCAACCTCTTGCTCTGTCAGACCTCTCATGTCACCGATAGTGTGGGACATGAAGGCTCTGCAGGGCTCGAAGCCCTCTATAGCAGTACATACATGCACCAAACACCAAATCCCCGCAAGATTGAGGCTGGAGGAAAGTAAACAACACATGACAGCAACACTGCTACGGGCAACTGAAGTCATTGCTCAATGCTTCTGACAGCTTTCCAGGGGAAGCCCAGGGAGGAAAAACAGGAATGCCAGGAATAGAGTATGCAAAAGATAGGTAGGCAAGAGCCGATTTCTACTTCAATTGACACTCCACACTGTCACACAGTTTGGTTCATGCAAGAACTCCAACACCACCCTGTTTGACTTTACACAATCGTCACATCTGCTTTTCCCTAACTTGATAGATAGATAGATGTATCAGCTAACGGTGGCAAGGAAGGAAAACGATATATAGGGAACAAAGAAACAGGCAGAATGGAGAGATGAAAGGAAAGAAAAACAGAAAGACAGAGTCAGCTTCCTGTTTATAAAGAACACAGAAGGCAGGAAACAGAGCAGCAGGACAGTAGATCACGGCACCGATGGTAACAATGTTACCCAAATGACACACTACACAACCGGTTCATGCAAACACACATTGAAAATTTGACACATGTAACCGTTTGGCTCTTGTTGGGTTTTGGTAACACTGTGGTTTGCAGATAAATAATCAGATCATCAACATTTCAGCTGTAATCAAGTTTCTGACTATTCTGTAGTAAATAAAAACATTTACATGTAACAAAATTCTCTCCTTTGGAAAAAATGTCTTGTTCTGCAAGTCTTTTCCTACACAAAAACTCAGCGAGTTTGTCTAGATTTAAATATTTTACACTTAAAAATCCTTGTCTAAAGAGACACCAAACCAAAAACATTGTCTGCTGATGTGAAAGACTTTTTTTGGCTGAATGTTTTGCAAATTATTCTTTGCCAAGCTATGTTACAACACAACATGCTTAACACAAGTCTCCACAACCTTAAAAAAATAAAGATAGGAAAAGACTACACACACTTGCAGAGGTATATGGTTGTAGCACTGTTTAAACTTTTGACTAAAATAGCAGCAAAAGCAAATGAACAAGATGAACTGGAAAAGAGGATCTCCTTGTACTACAACGGAGAGCATAACTGCAGAGATCACTGGAAATGTCATGGCACTCAGCTTACACCCACAGAGTGAAAAAAAAGCCAAAAACCCCGGATTGCTTGACTGCTGCAAAACACAGAAAACATGTCTGAGATGGTGAGGAGATGTTATCAACTACTTCAACAGATCAAATACGAAGTTAGGGTTACCTTTTTTAAAAAAAATCATGGCTAGAAAAAATAGCGCTCAAATCTAATAATAAACAACTGCAAAAGAAAATTGCAATAGGAAATACAAGGACAGAGTACAGTAATACAGAAACTGGAAGCAGGACAGTACTTGTTTCTGTTTGAGTGAAAAAAAGAGAAAGGTGTATTTAACAGATGTTTAAGGACAGAAGGCCCATCCATGCCTACCTGTTTGACTCTTGGCAGTTAATTTCACTATGCAGTCAGCAAATTTTAATACTGAAGCGTCGAAAATTGTGTGAGAGGGCAGTTTCTGGTCTTGGACCGGGGTTTACTTGGGTGAACTCAGACTGAAGATGTGTTCAAGATTAAGGGGAAAAATGAACTCTGGTTTACTTTAAGCAAACTAAATATGTCCAGCCTGAATACACCCTAAAAATATAAAAAAGCTGTATGAATATAAACTCGGGTACATACAATTTCTAATCAAGTTAATGAATTCAATAATTAAGTCCTTAATTTTAAATCCGCAACACTTTGAAACACTATAGAAACTTGAATGTGCCTTCACTATGGATTTTGACTGCTCTCATGATTCAAGACACTTCTTTTAGCTCAAGGCATGACTAATGTGAGTCTTTGTGTAAAAGTGTTCACACATTCACTTTCTCTCGTCATATCATGTCTCAGTAGACTGATTTTGTAAGATCTGCTCCACACATATACCAGGAGCTCTGCTTTAGTTATTTTCACAATTACTTTTGTATCTACCCTTCAACAACAAAAGTTAACATGATACAAAAGAATTAAAGTATCATTCTTCATGCAATTTAAGGGGTAGATTCAAAAAAGTAAAATCTCAAGTGCTTATTTTGGTTAGAACTTTTAGTCTGAATAAACTGCCTCAGAAATTATACTGCTGTAGTTCATGTCCACATCTTGGATTGATACATCTAAATTTCAAATTGGCTAGATTGCAGCACATATCAGCACACACAATATAAGAACCCATGACGACAAACCATTTGATGTTTGTTGTCAGTAGGAGACTAACTTCTAATGGGACAGTAACACCCACCCTTATTCAGAAAGCAATTACTGGCAACTTGTTGTGCTATCCATCGACCTTACTGTAGATATGGTTATCAGCCTGACTAAGTCTAAACAAGTCCACTCAAAGTCTTCTGACAAAAAAAAGAAAAGAAAAAACACTCAAAGTGTATCAATCTGGTGGCAGATAAGAGCTAGAGATGGATGACTGTGTCAATGTGTGCTCAAACGATGACCTACTAAGGTCAAAAGAGATAGTCACAAGCCAATGATGTCTTGACTTGATGCAAAATACAACTGTCTAACAGAGGCCATAGTCAGACACGCACAGCGTTTGTCAGTTCTTGCAAAATCAATGATGCATCTCTGTATTTTTAATTAAGAAAGTGATTCAAGTTATTCCAATGATTAGATCTGCAACAAAATTGCCAATAAGCTTCTGTAAAGAAAACATGTTTACTCTGCAATAAATATAAAATGTATTTGTTAAAGCTTTGTAGCGACTAAATGAAAGCAAACAAAGGAATCACATTTGTGGCAATATTGCTCTTCTACTGACTGCGTGACGATATTAAAACGATTAAATTGAAAACTATTTTAGATGACAAATACAGAGTTCAAGTAATTTAACATCAACGTGGGCTGAATAAGACAAATTAAATGCTTTTTTAAAGAAATATTCTTAAGTTAGTGGTTTGGATTTTAAGGTCACAACTCTATCAAAACTGGCTCTTTTTTGTGCCATAAACATATTTTATCAAAGAGAAAGGAAAGAAAGCTGGAACTGGGCTGTTTGACAAATTGTTAGGAGCATGTTCTCCTGTAATCTATAGCCATATATATTTTTCCACCACACCTTCCTATAAAAGACAAAAAAAAACACCTTCGCCTAAAGAGGTTACAGGCAAAATGTTCATGCCAGTGGCAGCCCTCAACACAACACTGTAGAAAAATGCAAAACCATCACTTCTCTAAACCAGTATAAAGCATTTTACTGTTCCTGTGTCAATCTTTGTACTTCCACTAGCTCGCAGGAGTAAGAAGTGTGTCACTTCCTACGGGAAACAAGAGTGTGAAGTCACCATGAATCTCAACTAAGTTAAGCTTTTCCAAAGTGTAGCAACTCATCAGCACGTGGGCAGTAACATGAACCTAAACTTGTTTTTTGAGTGTAAACAAACTGGTCTGTTTACTTATTGCTTATCTGTACTAAAGTAACATTTCTTTCTTTACAAATACAGAACGTTTAAGTGTTTCTTTCTCTCTTATCACTCAAGAAAGTGTTTTTAAAGAACTGATATTTCTCTCACCTTGTGCCTGTAATTAGTAAAGTGCGTGTGGTGACATGTCATTAACTGACACATCACTAAAGTGAAGTGTTTTCAATATAAAATAATAAATGCTTGCCCTACAATACAGAATCTTGGCAAATGGTTATGAACATCCTACCCCCACAAACAGACAGCAAATTCTATTTTCTGCCAACAGGCTAAAGACTCAGAGAGGGAGAGAGGAATGACAGTGGTTTATTTGTAGTCCCAAAACTTTTTACATGTTTTGTGTTTTACCCTTTTCCCTTTAGGGGGAACCACAGCAAACCCCACAATCTGCACAAGTGGTTTGGTTTCAGTTTGGCATAGAATACTTAAAAATGGCCTGATGTGCTAATGGAGAACATCCAGGACTTCTCAATGATACGCTTTTTGATCTGAATAACTTTAGCAAGACCCTTCTTGCTTCACATATATTAAAAAAAAAATCCCCCAAAGAAGGGCTTACAATGAAGCATCCTCTTCAGACACAGGAAGTAAGGATCTGTGAATCTGGCATCTTATTTAATAATTGAGTCGGTCCTTCTTCATGCATTTTTTTATTTATCCATTGTTCCTCACTCTGGCATCCCAGCAAAAACGATGATAAAATGGTTTTCATAATGCAGCCTAACATGTGATTTGCAATTTCAAAACAAGGTTAGCTGCAATGGTAATCAAACTTTTGATGTGTAACAAATATTGTAAAATTCAAATTAAACTTTATTTGTAGACCAAATGCTAGTACAGGGTGTTTACGTTTGCCTCTCATTTAGGTTTGCTCCGGAATGTAGTTGATAAAATATATATATATATATATTTGTGTTCCATTTTGTTACAGTCCAATTTGATAAACGAATAATACTGTAGTAAGAAAAGAAGGAGAGCAGGAGGACAATAAGGTTAAGGGTTCCAGACTGGAGCCAAGTCTTGCTCTGACTAATGAGAACATTCCACCTCGGTGCATTATGTGCTGTCAGTTAGCATAGCTACCTAGAACTCTGCAACTCCTTTACTGAATCCTTTAAACCTTAACAAACAATAAACATTTTGATAGGATAATTTGAAAGCCCATTCACCTGATTTTCAAAGATAACACTGTGACTGGATATTTAAAGAACCATCATTGTATAGGTGTTTTGAATTGAATAGCAGAAGTATGAATGCTGTTTTAGAAGCAAGTGTTTGAAGTTTTTTTTTAATCTACTTTCCTCAACTAAAAATTCAGGATATTTTAGTGATACATGGGAAATACAGTCTGTCGAGTTTGGCAATGCTGTCTCTTGCAAGAAACAACCAGTGCTCTTGAAAGAGCAGCCTTTTAGCCAGAACTCTGTGTAGCTTTCTGTTTATTCAACACCCACCCACCTTTAAACGGAAGACTCATGATAAATCTGCTAAAATTAAAAAAAAAAAGTTTTACATCTTGTGGACTTAAAGATCAACAGAAAAAACAGGATGAAGCTCTATTAACCAGGCCACAGCTGTCCTAGTCAGGTCGGTAGTGAAATTAGACAGGTAGTACTACAAATTACAACTAGAAGCTGTGATACATAAACGTTATTTCTTGTGATAAGTTGATGGCATTACCCTTTCATGCTGCTATATCTGAATTTATTTTACAAGAAGAAAAACAATAGAGACATTACTGCTTTAAAAGTGTCTTTGGAATGTTTATCAAACAACAACAAAATAAAGCTCTACATAATATTTTTGGTTACTTGTTTCCAATTTTTTCCCACTTATCAATGAAATTATCAAATTATTTCTCTAAAGTTGTTTTTTTGATCATCTCTTGTATACAAGCAAACAAGAGTGAGCAGTAAGTGAATACCCTGTTTCAACTTTAGACTAGCTTTAAATGAATGCATGGGAATCATTTATACAAGAATAGCTAATATAATGTAAACAGTAAAACAGGCCAATTTTGTGGAAATTAGATATGGCTGCTGTGTAAAATGTATACATAATATAATGTGCTCTATTGAAGGATAACATGAAAGATGCAGGGATAGAAGGATCTGCTAAAAAGCATAACATTTCAAGCACCATTACCAATCTTTGGCTGGTGAAAATCTTTGATTTTACCTCTCAGGCTGCCATAAATAGACATTCTAAGGAAGTGTCCTTATATTGAGATGGATTTATTATATCTGTTCTTGAAAAAAAAAATGGCAGCTCGTCCTTTAAACCACAGTATCACACCTTCCTCTCTAGGCCACTTAAAACTGAACACTTGTCTGCAATGCAATAACACTTTGTTACACTGGTAAGCATTTTGGTAAACAATTTCCATTTACAAAAGTATTATTTTATTTGCAAACTGTGTACTGAACAAAAGTAATTTGTAAAAGTTACAGGGAAAGAAAAAGTTTATCAAATCAAACATATTGATATATTTCAATGTTGCACTCATAAATTACAGTTAACAGTAGTTTCTTTTTTTTTAAATGATACAACAAAAAAAAAATCACACAAAAATGTACCTTTACTTAAAATTAACTAAGTCTGTTTTGATCCAAAGCAGGTCTTTATCTTCTACTTTGCAGACGTTAAATGTGAATCTTTTAACTGTAACTTAATCTGAACATAAAATATGACTAGAATATTCCTTTTGTCTTATGTACTCATAATGCCATCTCACTTTAAGGACATGGAGAAACACGTTTAAAAAAAAAGCTTGAAACAAAAATAGACCATTATATCCCTCGCAGAAAAGAATGCAGAAAACAAGAGACTGCAGCTATGAGTTGAAATAAACCTCTTCTGAATAGTGTCCAAAATCCCATTTCCTTATCATTAAGCCAGCAGAAATACTGTGTCCATCCAGCTGAGACATACAGAGTGTGACAGCCTATGAATCATCCGCAGAGCTTTATGCAGTTCAAACATACTGTGCCATACTGTAGCTTAGGTTTTACAGCTCTTTTTGCTTCCTCAGCTGCAACTCTTCCAAGAGCATTTGTTTTTTTTAATGAAGAATTGAGTACAGTGAACAAGCCAGACACGATAGGTCACTGAATGACAAAGATCTAAGATAACACCATTCTAGTGTTGTTCATTAAAGTTTGATTGTACACGAGTTAACCTTTACAAGAAATAGATTCATATATGATTACATATGCACACACACACTCAAACGTATGTGGTCTTTAGTTGATTCCGGTCTGAGGTAGTGATCTGGCAGGAATTCCTGGTGGCTCAGGCTGACCCACTTCAATGCAACTCTATCCCTAATGTGACCCATTGGAGAGCAAAAGGACACACACGCACAAGCATGGATGGATTCACACGTACAACTTAAAAGTGTCTGCCCGACCAATCCTGCAGGAATGAAAACTAGCCTCTTAAATGCTGCCAATGCGCCTTTTCTCTGAAGTCACTGCTATCTGACCTAGCTAAATTATCCAAGAGCCTCCACCAGAACTTGCTGTAAGCTACACAGTAATTCTTGACACCATACTTCAAGTAAAGCAAAAAATATAATGCAAGAAAAATACTTGGGAAAGCTTACTGGACAGAAAACAAACATGTTTTGCTCTTTACACACTGAGCAAAGTCTTTGTTACCCTTTGTTTCTTATACTGTGCACTCAAGCTGTCAGGACTTTGAAGTAAATTTGGCCAACATTTTTTTCTGTCTTTCTGAAAAACTGTTTGCTTTTTCACTTCTCAGAGGACGGCTAACTTTTTATTTCTCTGTGAACAGAACTAGCTGCTCCCATGAGTTGGAAACCTGTTTCTGTTTTGAACACACTTAGGTTAGAGTTAAGGTGATAAACAGGAAAAAGGGATATTTTGTTGGAGAACATTTTTGGATAAAAAATAGCTTTAGTTTTGTCCTGAAAACTGAATCTTCAGATGTTTACTGTCCACGTATGATCCTCTTGATGACCATAACAAATTAAGAATAATACTTTTCTTTCTATTTTATATAAATTTTGACTGACAAATGACAAATTGAGTGCCTTACATCAATATCAAATGCGCTGCAGCAAAAGTACCAACAATCATGGCAAAAACAGATGAAATTTCCCTATGAAATCCTACTCGGATCTCTGTCCTTGATGCATCCTAGCTTTGTTTTTTTGTTTTTTTTTAAACAAGAAATCTTTATCTTAGAAGCAAATACTACTTCAGGGTAAATACACATTTCCTTAAGTTTAATCTAAGACTTT
This sequence comes from Oryzias melastigma, assembly GCF_002922805.2. Lineage (NCBI taxonomy): Eukaryota > Metazoa > Chordata > Actinopteri > Beloniformes > Adrianichthyidae > Oryzias > Oryzias melastigma. Next base: position 9,164,486 of record NC_050527.1, read on the forward strand.
TTAAGACCTTTTTAAAACCTTAGATATAAAAAATTAAGACCAATTTCTCTGCGTAAGTCCCAGCCATATGAACGAAGAAAAAATAAAATCCTTGCATTTCAGAACAATTATTTGTCAGTAACGGAGTAACACAATGAATTATGGTTCAAATTTCAGTAATTCATTTTCAGAAATATGCCTTCTTGACTGTTAATGAATTAAGCGTCCCCAGATTACAAATCCAACATACCCTGTAAGATGTGCATGTTAAATGTGTTTGTTTAGGGAAGTGACAGAATTAGCAAATAAAATATTGTGAGAAAAGAGATGTATATCCATTTTGTAGTGATGGGGAGACACTAAAAACAAAAGACACACGAAAATGATGCGATAAAGTGCTGCCTGGTTCACAGTTTAAGAGGCATCAGCCTGTAGCTGCTTTTGTATGACTGTTAAAGGGGCCATACTATGAAAAAACAACTTTTTGAGCTTTTAAGTGTTTTATACTATTCATTCTTCACTGTAAAGAACGCTAAAGCGGTATTTTGATCCGTGCATGTATGTCTGAGTAATCCTCTGTAATCCTCAGTGACAACCCCTCCAATACTCATTAAAACGAGCGGATCCGCACGTGCTGACGTCACAGAGTGAGACAGCCCCTTTCAGGAAGAGTCTGCTCTGACAGCACCACTCCCAGTCTAACACCAACATCCAATGTCTCCATCGAGCTAGCAGTGATCAGCAAAAATACTTTCATTTTAGATGCACAATGCCATACATCTTCCACTTGTGCCCCGTCTTCAATAAATTCCATGTCAAACAGGTGTTCGTTACTTTTGTTTAGACGCGGGGGCTCCTTTAGCCCCACCCCGGTCGGCACAGCCAACCACAAATACCACATACAGTATTTGTGTTGTGAACCAGTGTAGTGATGGCCGGGGCTACTAAAGGCAGATATATGGTATGTGCATCCATCTCTGAAAAAGTTTTGATTATTTTCGTGGGAGAAATGCAGCAGCAGACACGCTGCCAAAGGCTCTAAGATGACGTCATGAAATGGGCGGGACCCACACGCAACAGCAGGCGGAGCATCAGGAATCGAGGAAAAAACTCCCCAAAAATAACTCATATTTCATAGATAATTTGTTTTTTAGTGGGCCAAAGGTAATATACGTTCATATATATGGATATCGTACACTCTGAATGTCTTAAGAAAATCATGGTATGGCTCTTTTAAAGCAGCAAATATACGAGACACAGCCGTACATAGTACCTCTACCAGATCTTATATCGGTACAAAAGTACTGGTCTGAACCAGTTTTCTCTCAGCCCTGGTCACAACTAGCATCTCATCTCCCTGTACTTTGCGCTGTGTCGTAAGGCTGATGCAGGTGCTTCTTTTACCCCCTTGTTCTTCTTCGTCTTCTTTTTCTATCAGCGGTTGACATTCAGCATGTTGATACATAATGTGAGTTACTTGCATAATCGTGGCTGAAAATTAAACTTTATACCAGAAAAGTCATATGGAAAAAGTTTTAAACTGCACAATTTTAAAGACCCAAATATCCAAATTTAATACTTTTAAAGGGCTTTTTAAAGCCTTATTTCCAAATGTTCATGTTCAATGCTTTTAAGACTTTTTAAAACCCAGCGGGAACCATGTAAGATGTGGTTGCCAGAATTATCATATTTAGTTCAAGCTTATTTAGTGAAAAGTAATAAGCTGGAATTAGTTAAGAAAAATTAAAACATCTTGACTTCAAAAACAATAAAGCCAAGGAAGGCTAAGGCATCAGTTGCTTGTCAAATAGACTTTTTTTATTTTCCAAAGCAGACTGATAAGCAGCAGCAGCATTTTTGACAGGTGGAATAGCAGACATTTATCATAGCTAATTGCTTACAAAGTAACAACAACAAATTCTGGGGCTTCTTTAGGATACTATGAAGTGAAAATGTGTCTTGGGATAAGACAATAAACATGAACAATGAAAGGAGATAGCCAGACAGTCAGTGGTCATACTATTAATTTCTGGTTTATAGGTGACCCCTCTATACATGGCTCAACAGGTGGGATAAGAGTCAACACACAGCACATAGCTAATTAACATATCTGCTTATCATCAAAGCTAAATTTGACCCCATTATACATCCTGTAGGTGTAAATATACGGTTCACTCATCCAAGATTTAGTCAACAGTGTGTTTTCACAATGAATTATTGATAACATACATCTGTCAGCCATGAAGATACATCGGTGGAGTCGTTTTTCCTTTCACAACACGCCCTTAAACACACGTTCTATCTCTAGTTTCAGTCATGTACTGAGCCATTGCAACTTTTTTAGGTTGTATAAAACAAGTTTAGAATTAGATGTCAGTCTTAATCTAAAGCATGCACATACTGTATGTGGCATAGTCAAGCTTCACCAAGTCTTCTAGTCTTCAAAGTCTGCTATTATTTTAAATTTAAGTGAACAACAACAATTAAAGATGAAATGTGTGACTGGTTTTGCGGACAGGTTGGTTTATGTTCTTCTTGCGTGTCTCATTATAAGCAAGTGCGTGTGTGTTCGCGTGCGTGTCGGATCTGGACATAGCCTGGAAGCCGGAACAATGGCATTCCTGTGTTTGGAGGTCCAGGTGGCTGTGGAAACCCAATCCTAAACCAAGCCTCGCTGGCACACAAGAGTGCGGGGAACGCCGAATGCTGCTGCCTGCCTCCGGAGACACCGGCCAAAATAGAGCTATTGTTCCAAACCAGCAAGAAGCACTAAATTCAACGCAGTTATGTTGGCTGACATATGCAAATAAAAATACCAGTGGAGATGATGTTAACGACTTTCATCTTCAACTTCTATCCAATTGAAATAAGTAATCCAGGGAAAGTTCATGGGAATATACCTACAGTAAAAGCCATTTACAAAGTGCAATACGTTTCTCCAATAATATGATTGAAAAACTGATAAAATCATCATACCTATGACAAACCAGCCACTTTGACTGGTAAGTATCCTGATGGGTTTGAACACAGAACTTGAAGAAGAAAAAAGGGGTAAACACGTATGTCCACACATCAGCTCATTTGACCTAAACAGAAACTAGCACACGCAGCGCAGGAAGCAAACCAACTGATTCCACGGCCTTGAAATGAGGAACATGATTCATTTCCTCCAAACGTTGGACAGTCCTGCTTTAACTACAGTCTGAATGGCAGTCAGACAACTCAGAACACAAAGAAAGCAAGAGTTCAAAACCAGGCATTTTACATAAATTTCAACAGCTATTCCTCTGTACATTACCAACCCTTTTGGGGGAGGTTGGTCACTCTTTAATGATAGGAGCAAAGATCCAACTACCATACAGCAGCACAGTTTTACTGCATTACTGTACACTCCACACACACGTGGTGTATATTTAACAAATGCGCCATCATTTTTTTTTCTTTCAAGGAACATATCTGATTAATTTAAATTGCTTCCTGTCAATTACGAGGCTTCACCCCTCTGTCTGTAGCCATGACTCTTGCTGGATTAATAGTGAATCCATTTTCTTATCACTCCAGATAATTACAGTTTTGTTAATGCACGCTGACTGAGGCACAGTCATTCTCTCTTCTTATTCACTCAAGCAGACTCTCTGACATGGACACGAAAGTCAAGACACGACTGTTTCTAAAGACTCGTACAAATGTAGCTCTTTCAGATAGGATTCAAGTCATCTATGCATGTTTACTACTAATGTTCTTCTTTTTTGTAAGTATTTCTTAAAGGGTAATGTATTTTAAAAAATAAATTGAAGAAGTAACACAGATGTTTGACTCATCTTGACATGCTCCAATGCAACTATGAGGGGGGAAATGAGAAAATAAGGAAGAGGGCCGACTTTTATCATGATTATTCTTCTACATACTTTTTTGCATTGTTTCTAGATAGCTGCTACTCATTTGAATTCACATCACAAGTATTCATTCATTTGAGGCTAGGCAAAAGTGGTTAAAATGCGGGTGCAGTTAACCCGGAGGTAGCTCATTCACTGCAAAACAGCAGTCAAGGTTGAACGCTTACGATGAAAAGCCAATACGGAAAATAAATACGGAGTTGTTGAAAAGAGGCTACTTTCTGTTTCAGTCAATTCAAAGCAACGCTGCGGTAAACTAATAAATAAATAAAAGCAGGTAGTAGCATATATACACGGTGGTGAAGTGACAGTCGGTGTATCAAAAGGCGAGTCGCATCACGTTCCCGTTGCTTGGCTGCTTCTGTCAACAAGAATCCCTGCCATAGCGCCCAGCCTGCTGCTACGAACCGTTAGGGCTTCACTTTGGCCAGAGGCGAACCAGCGGTTCACTCCGAGAATGGCAGAGGAACAACCGTGCCGTGTTTTCGTGTGTAGTTTTCCTTTTCCAACTCACCTTTTAAAGTGACGGAGTCGCCTCGAACGGTCACCGGGGCGCCAAGGACCGCAGGCTAGCAGCGAAGCGGAAAACTGACGGTTCAAAGTACCACAGCTAAGTTAGCAGAGTAGCTAGCTTAACGAGCTAACGATGGGGGAAGAGCGGCTCCCTCTGTGCTGTCGAGATAAAACAGTTACCTAAAAAATGAAAAATAAAAAAGGACTATTCTGGCTATTAATGGAGCCCCAAGAAAAAGCCCTTTTGTGGAGAAAAACGGTGTCGGTAGTTTATACATCCATTTGGAGAGCACCGAAATGAGGCTGCTGGGAAATTCGGCGGGGATACTAATGCGGCGCGAGCCGTCTCTGCGGGCGGACGTGCTGCCTCTGCCGCTGTCTGTCTGCCTGAGACAGTGGAGCCTGCCTGCCTCTGCTGCTGCTGCTGATGTGCGGAGCGAGCACAGGCTGCATCTCTGCTCATCCCTCCCTCGACCAACTCAACCCGGAAGACATTCCACGGCTGACCTCATCTTCTCTTACAGCCCGGTAATTAATAAATCATGGATCCGAGAGGCACAGGAAGCAAACAATCAAATCTGACTTAGCGTGTGAGCAGAGGCTTTACGAGATGTTAGTGAAGGAGCTGGAGCTTTTTAACGGACTTAAGAAGTACAATCACAGGCCATAAAACACCAGTCCTGCCCAAAGCAACTGAGTAACTAAAGAACTGTCCAATAAATCAGAGTATTATCATCACAGTCCTTTAGAGCTACTCCTCAGTATTCATAGTGTTTTTATTTATACATACATATATACAGGGGCGGAGCTACAGGGGGACAAGCCTCCCCATCAAAATGCTTTGCATCCCACTTCCCCCCCAACTTTTGACTCAATATTAGTATTATAATTGACAAAGATTAAGAGACGAACATTACAAGTGCCTTCAAAAATTGCAAAAATAATAAAACAAGCAATATTTTTTGAGAAAGTGACTATTCACATGCAATTTTCTACATACGTCTGAACTTCTTACTTGGCCGGAGGAAGTGTTAGGGTTTAACAACCAAAAGGGCTCCTGCGGCTGTGTCTGCAGCTCACCCCTCCTCCAGAGAATGGGTCAAATGCAATGAGTAAATTTCACACACCTAGGTGCATGAAAATGAAGAGGATTTTAACTTTAAGTTTAACTTTAAATACAACAAAATCCAGCCTTGGTCACACTTAAGCCTAGTGCTCTCTTATGGGGTCCAGATGACCCCGCCCTTATATTGAGGTGTGATCCCTCCCATGACAAAGGTGGACAGGATTTTATGTCTACCACGGACACCAGTGAAGATAAAAAATCCTTGGAAAAAAAAGTACAGAGTTACTCTGAACTTTTTGTGGGGTCCAGATGACCCCACTGTTAATGTAAACATGCCTGGGATAGCACTTGGGTTACAATATGAGTGGGTAATGTGCATCTTGACTGAACGTATTACATGAAGCCAGCATGAATTTTTATCAATTTCCATCATGTAAATTTTCTTGCTCCACCACTATATATATGTAACTCAGTTCCACAAACTTTATTGTTTCCATGCATTTTTACAGTAATTTACTAAGCAAAAATTCTGTCAAAATTGCACAGAAAGCTATTTACAATTGAACAAATAAGATACAAATACGTAGTTTGAGAATTAAACTCATCCTGCCTATTGCGATGATAACTTTACAAGGATTTTTCTTTTTTGTATCTGTATTTAAAAACAAAAAATCAGCTTCAGAAAATCAGTGTATTATGAATAAATATTTATGCCTTTCACAACCTCTGAAACACTGATTGCAATTATTTAGATGCTGTGTGTGCATGCATGATCTTTTCAAAATAGGCTTTTGCAAAGAAATCAAAAATGAGGTTTTGATTGAAACACATTTACATTTCTGTTCATTTTACAAACAAATCATCAATCCAATAAGGCTTGGCTAAAACTTTTATAATGACTAAAGTTTAACAGAAGAAAACAGATAAAACATTATTTTTGACATAAATCCTTGCAGACTGATTACAACTATTCCATTTTATATATTTTTTAAATATAATCCAGATGCAAAATGAATATGAAAAAAAGTATTTGAACATTTCATTGTTGATTCAGTTTTTACTAAATTTTTATTTGAAACGGTTTTTTGGAAAACTTTTAAATGCTTTTATTTTTTAAGGATAAATCATTTAACTGCGCTGTTTGAATGCTTCTTCTTTGATTGTGAAGCATTTGTGTTTTATTTTTAAGATGCTGATGTAACATATTGCTCAGGCTTTTAAAGGAAAAAAAAGATTCATATTTCTTGATGGGCGTTCAGGTCAATAATGGCACTGCTTGTGTTTTATATTGACTGAAGCTGCTTCATGAGGTGCTTTAACCGTGGTTTTATCTGCACCAAAAGAAGAGTAATGCACTTTCATGTGGGCTGGTTTGTTTCTATGCTTTTATGGAGTTTTTTTTTCTGTTTGAATATGTACAATCAAGCCTCAGTGCACTTGGGAAGCCAGAGCAGAAATACTGTTAAATCTAAGGGGCAATAACTTCCACAGGCAAACAAATCATCAATCCAATAAGAAGTCAGACCTGGCATAAGGAGTGTTGGTTATTGCTGAGGATAAAAGCCAGCCTGAAAAAAAAGAAGGTATAAAGAAGATGAGAAAAAAAGCAAATTGCCTCCTCTTTTCTGCAATAAAGAAAGTAGAGCTGTTTATGGCAAATGGTGAAACCTCTGTTACAAGAAAGCTATAAACAAGATGTCAACAGTATTGCTCACTGTTACCTGTTCTATCCAGGGACTGCTTAGACGCCTTGACTGGAGGCACAACTTTTTTTTTTTTTTTTTTTTAATTTACGATCAGAATCAGACACGCTTGGGAATGCTCCCCCTTAGGTGATGCCAGGCAGTAACTTGCCACCTGACTCAGACTTCATTTTATTCCACTGTTACCAATTTAGCGGATCATTCACTGGGGTGTTGTATTTTGTTCTTGATTGGCAATGCAGTCCCTGGTGCAATTTTCGCGGAAAATTTATGACCACAAATGTATGATGTTGAAGTTAAGGTACTGGCCCCCTTCATAGTGTTGAACATGCAAATTGTTTGTGTCAGCATCACTGCCAAACTCCTGTTGGACTTGATGAAGTCGTCGAGGAGCTGTTTTTCATTTTTACAACCGTGCCCGCACAGACGCAAAACCCTCTGCTTCGACTGGATGAGATGTGGGTAAAAGTATGTCGGCGCTTCCAGGTCAGGCCTCTAAATGTATTCAGGAAGAATGAGTCACAACAGCAAAAAGGTAAACATGATAAACATGACCTATTTTCATTCTGACAAGTATGCAATATGTTAGTCAAATTTATGGAAAAAAGTTGCAGTTTTTACTTCAGTTTGATCTATTTCTGGTTAGAATTTAGAGGCTTAGAATATTTCATATTTTAATCTTAATATTAGTTTGATTCAAGTAGTTAAGTTCTAACAATCACCACATTTATAACATCAAAAAGTAAAGTAGACCACAAAAAATATCAATAACTGAGTGTATATTGTTGCTGTAAAGCTAGAAGCTATACTGTCCTTTAACACAAACAAGACTGAACTTTTAAATTAAGATGAAGTGAAAAAACCTCGCTGAGTCATCTTTTAATAACTGACACTAAAGAGAATTGCATTGCTGTGAACTCAGCAAACATATGCCTTTTATTCCAAATCCTGCATCCCAGAGATCTCCACATGTGTTCATTCAAATGAATGCTCCGTCTGAAACATGTGCGGACAGTCTTTACACACATGCCCGCTCACAAAGAGAGCTATCCATTCACATTACAGACATCGACAAGTATCCAGCACCAGTCAATGGCCTGCTGACACGGATCAATATGCCCTGCTCCAGGCTGAGGCTTACATGATTACCACTGAAGCCTACCGCAGAGCAATCCAGCATCTGGCTTTTATACTGAAACATCCCTGCAGCATGCACGCTTGTGTGAATTTTAAATTTGAGTCTCAATAAATAAAAAAAGTAAAAAACAGCCACAGAGGGTCTTCTGTGGCAACTAAAGATGATCACAGAGAACAAAACAACACAACATCACTCATTTGTACTTTAATATTTCAATACATATAATTATAATGCTCGAAACAAAAGATCAAACAGTTAAATAATCTCACCGTCACAGTTCATATTTCATTATTTTAACCATAAAACATTCATTTCATATTGTAGTTCAGTGCAAGTCAGGACTTAGAACATAATTTATTTATAAAAGTCGCAGCAGTGTGGAGGAAAAATGAACACAGCATTTAGAGAATCCTTTAACTGAATCAGCATTTCCTGTGAGAGAACATTGCCCTCAAGGAGAGCAGAATCACACTGATGCTTCTCACAAAAAGCTTTACTTATGCAGCTCATAAAGTTTTATTCAGCAGCTGCAGGAGTGCTCAATGTAGGTGAAAATAAAAAAAAAAACACCACGGCATGTGAGCTAAACTGAAAGGTTCGTCCCAAAGACTCAAAATTCTCCATCAATGGATTTGGTAATTAATTCAAATGTGGAAAAACAACATAAGTCAAAGGCAGTGCCTGTGGACAAATATTGACTAAAACATTAATTTATTGTCAATGTCTTTGTAAGTTCTCAAAGGTGTTAGTTCTTTCCCTTTCCCATCTATTATTTACCACACAAGCGCAAAAACAAGTACTATCACCTACTACTGTACACCACTGTCTAAAAAAACTGACATTTTATTAATTTATCTTGTTCATTAAATTTGCTGGAACAGGAAATTACACAAACATTTTTTAACATTTCACAGAAGGAAGAAAAAAACATACTGCACTTCATTGGCACATTCACTGTATTTCTGTTTGAAAATAAAGACCGAAAAACTGATGATTAGTTTGTAATATTTCATTACTTATAAGGAATGTAGTTCAGAATTAATATTTGTGTTTGTATTCAGAAAAACATTGTTTAATGAGGCAACAGAAAAATATCAAAGACCTCGGAGAGAAAAGCTTGTAAAGACTGCTTGTTAATGAATAACTTTTATTTATGGAAACCTTTTTAGCTTCCTCTGAGAATACATTTGTAAAAATAAAAATCTTTTGTAATTGTGACAAAACTGTCTACAATTTAAAAGAGAAACAAGAGATCAATTTTCTGAAGATAACTAAGAAAAAAATGGAGTTATCATGATTTATACCCAACCAAAAAATAGAAATACAATAGTAAAGTGACATACTGTTGTCCACTCACCCACAGATTTTACTCTCCCCATCACTTCCTTCAGCTCCTCTGGAGGAATCCAGATGTTTCCATGCCAGTCGAGGGCTGTGGTCTCTCCAGTGTGTCCTGGGTCTTCCCTGGGGTCATTCTGGTGGGAAATGCTGCAAACACTTCTCAAGGAAGGGGGCAAGGATACAGAGATAAAAAAAAAAAAAAAAAATTAGGCTTGACCAAAGAATAAAGTAATTTGAAATATGGTATATAAACAAAATCAAAATATCATATACTTCTCTCAAAATTACTTTCTAAGAGATAAAACAAATAATCTATTGCTTTCACTTCCTTTTTAAAAATAAATTCAGAAGAGTAAACAGTTCATAATTGACAGATTGATCGGTTTATTAATTCAATCTTCTTACTTTTATGGAGTAGAAACTTACATCAGGTATGATTATTCAGAGGATTGTAAACTGTTTTATTGGCAATAATGAACAGCAGTCTAAAAGGAGAGCACATTCATTATTTAAAATTACTGACCCACACTTGGGTCATAACATGAGTCTAACTAAAATGCTGTAGTTTTCCATTAGTGAGTAATTCACACTTTCACCAAAACTATTAACAGTCATTTTCCTGTTAAAGTAGTAGGTTGTTCATTTATCTGTTTGTTTGTTTATTTATTAAATCTACTGAAACACTTGTGTGTTTAGATAATATATGTAAAGCTTTCAGGGTTTTTTTAATTAAGTTTTTTATTTTATTTTTTTTTTACCCATGAAAAACAATGCATGTGTTTCTGAGTTGATGAGATCAACTATATTGGTTTTAAGGAATGGCATAGCGCCATTTTACACAAATAAATCAAGCATGTCACACTGATTTAGTTCAGTTTTTGCTGTGTTGTTTACATGAACAGACAGATAAATACATTTTCATGCACGTTTTATTCTAGTTTCTTTTCAACAAGAAGGGAATGGAAAAAAAAGCAGAGCAACCTCACAATCAAGGAGCTTTTCAAGTGTTTCAAGTAAGTGATGTGCTTGCAGATCAATACAACGCCATAACATGAAAAAATAATGAGGTGACAAAAAACACACTGCTGACTCGGAATCTTTGTGGAAGGTTGCTTTATTGTTTTATTCAGAGATCAGCCCAAAAGCTATTATTTTAAAGGTATTGACTTTCTTTTACCAGTTTCAATGGTTCAGTGCTCCTTCTTCTTCTTTTGGTGTGCAAAACCCCCACTAAACACAAGGGGGAGGCATGACTTCACTTGAAAAGAAGTTGTTAAAGATACTTCTCTCTTTTTTGTCATAAAGAGTGTTTTAATTATTTGCAGCTGTTAAAGCTTTATTTAAAAAAGCTATATCTATTGTGATACTTATTTATCAACAGCACAATCACAGGTTCACTTACCGCACAGTTGACCGTTTTCTGCTTCTCCATTTCAAACACTCCTGATTCTGCTCATCATATAGTTCTCCAACCGTGATAATAAAATATATCAAACCTGAGAGTGTTTTAAACAGAAAATATATTTAAAAAGTAAATAAATAACAATAATAGTAACAAATAAATGTAGTTAAGTGTGCCTCGATGTTCAAGAGGGGAAAACACAGGTCTGTCTGTGTAATACTTGATAGGAAAATTCTGATGCTGTATGGCTGCTTCTATTTCTCTTGCATAAATATCAAATCCTTAGAAAGAATCAGGCTGAATTTAGAAAATACTTTCTAGGAGGTACATCAACATTAAATACTAGGCATATCATGCCTGGTAAGTTAATCAAAAAAGTATTTTTAGGCACAGTTCAGGGTATTATATGCTTTTGTAGTTACATAGTAGGCCTATCCAACACACATAAGTACACTTGAAGTTTATTTCATCGAGTATACTTGAATATTTTTAGCTAGTATCCTGATTGTGTGTATGTAGTTTATGAAGTATAGCCTGCTAACTAAATGCTTCAGGAGACTAAGTTGAAACATTTTAATTTCACAAAATAGTACAGACATGTAAAGAAGGTAAACTTAAAATATATTGCTTACTTTTTATAAAGACTATATAGACTTTTTATACACTTAAATAGACAACTCTGTTAAGAGAAAAGCCAGAGCTTGATCAAGAGCAAAAATACAGTTACTTGTCTGTTGGCTAAGCCACGGCCTCCTTTAGGACAAGAAAATAAAACGTATTATAATATGTGGGTTTTAGTGTAGCACATGGTTGCATATATGAAAATTTAATGTTAATAATTAAAAAAAAAAAATCAGTGAATGCACTTTATTTTTGCAAATATTTTCCACACCGGAAGTTGACTTCTTCACATCCGGGTCAAGTGTTGTTTACAACTGATAGCTATAGTGGCATGCTAAGGCTAAATGTTGAGACACCACAACGGGTGACTTTACTTTGTAAATGTGTGCAACATTCGTTTAAATGGCGTCGCAGATTCCCATAACCGTAAAGACACCGCTATCGGTGGCCGGTACCGCCGCGGTCCGCGGGAAGAAACGTCCCGGTAGTCCGGCGGTTCTGCAGCCCGCCGGGAGCAGCAGCAGCACCAAGAAGAAGAAAGGACCTTCAATAATGACACCTCAGACAAAAGTAATTTTAAAATTTTGTCACTTACCAAATAGTGTCACATAAATGCCCTATTGTGTTTTTTTTTTCATTGAGATGTTGACTTTACATGTGTGTTTTTTACAGTACATTTTGGCGCTTGAATTCATTTCTCAGAACAGTATTTTGCTCCTGAAACTTTTTTTCTCAACTAAAAGGAAAAACATTAACACAGATCTCCTAAACAAACATGTTTTAGCAGCAAACAATAAACAAGACTAGAAGAAAAAAAAATCCCATTAAGTGTGACTTAGTTATGGTTACTTTTTAATGCGGTGTTGTCAAAAATAACACTATATTTTATTTTGAAATATTGTATATTAGTTTTTAAAGGGCATAAATTTACTGTCTTTGAAACATGGAACAATAAATAAAATAAAAGCATTTTTTTAGAAAGTGTTCTCATAACTAATTGGTGTAAATAGCTAAAATAGTGATTATTTGTATTTGCACTTGTTTTCTTTCTTTAATTTAATATTTTTCAAGGTAACAGCAACTGAAGTGATGCCTGAAGTGAAGGCAGTAGAGTCAGTAGACGGTGGTCCAGCTGCCACAGAGTCCACAGCAAAACCGCCTCCATTTAAAGACCACACATTTATGGTGAGTGCCTGTGAGAGATGAATTTTAAAAGATTTGTGGCTGTTGTTTATTATTGGTTTTTGTTTGGTAACCACATGTTGGCAGCACTCAGGGATTGGTGGTGCTGCAGCGGGAAAAAAGAACAGGACCTGGAAGAATCTTAAGCAGCTTCTGGTTTTAGAGCGGACTTTACCCTGGAAGTTTGATGATCCAAACTGTAAGTTTACCTGTTTTCATTTTTAGATCATTTATATTGTCACATTAAACTACATTTATTAGGGAGTAGAAGGTGCCTGCTATGAAATGTCATAGAAAGTCCTGAATATTACAAGTCAGAGTTTGATGCTTTTCTCCTCCTAATTTCCATAGATTACAACATCGACGCCCCTCCCTCCCTGAAGCCAGCCAAAAAGTACTCTGACATCTCTGGGCTTCCTGTGAGTAATCAGTCGAACACTGCTTTCTCTTGTGTAGAGTTCACAGTGAGTAACCCTGAGCTTCTCGTCAGGCGAACTACACAGACCCTCAGACCAAGCTGCGCTTCACGTCCTCAGATGAGTTCTCCTACATCCGCCTCCTCCCTTCGGATGTCGTAACCGGCTACCTGACCCTTCGAAAGGCGACGTGCATAGTTCCATGACAGCTGAAAGCCATCTTAGAACCCTTTAAACCCAGTTTTTGGGATGAAGTCAGTGGAGGAGGCTTCTGGGCCAGAGATGAGAAGAGCGAATACTCCTAACGCAGGACTCAAGGATCAGCTCTGCAGCTAAAAATGCTGAATCTGAACCACTGCTGTGGAAACGAAAGTCTGAGTCGGCAAAAGGGACATTTGTTGTTCTACTGTTGTAAAACACAGTTTGAGAAAGTGCTCTCTTAATTTGTAAGAAAAACATTTCTTTAAATATGTTTCAGTTTTCTTTGTAAAAAGGTGCTTCAAGATAAAGCAAAAACAAATGTTGGCTGATACGCATTTCCTAAAATTATGTCTTAAAAACTGCAGGATCTGGTATTTATCAAATGCTGTATTATCCTAAGATGCTTTTATAGCCTCACAAGACCTCTGGTTTCTGTAATGTGAAATTCATATGCAGGTGTTTTATTAGGTTGTTTGAAGGAATTCATTTTTTGTTCACGCTTTATGGTTAAGTTTAATCATTAATAATTAAGAAAGAGTCCCAATGTCGTGTATGCTTTTAATGTAGGTGCATACTATCTGTAAGACGATTAAAAATGCATTTCTCAACTGGAGTAAAGTAGAAACTATGAACAGAAAAAACATTTTTTTTGGTAGTTATTTTTTCATTTTTTTAACATTCGCATTATGTCAGTGTGTTTACTCTAAGTTCCTCGGTGATGTAAAGTGTGAATGTAATGTGTTTTCTCTCTTTTTTTTAAATTGTAGATTAGTTTTTCACGTGATTACTTTACTGCAGGAAGTTACAATTTTTTTCTTAAAATAGCTCTCTAGTCTGATTAAATGAAGACATGATGACCCACAAAGAGGAAAATTATAAAAAAGCTTTGTTGAAATGTTCAGATAAAGGTCATGTGACCTGTTCAAAGTAAACTCCTTCCAAAAGTTAAAAAAATGTATATTTTTTTTCATTAATTCTTAATGGTTATTGATCAGAATATTTCAATAAAACACAAATTCACTTTTTATTAACTGCAAATGATGCATTAGGATAGAGAACATTGAATAGAAGAACAAAAATGCACAAATCCTGCAAAGACAGCTTGCTTGTGCACCCAAAGCGGTGTATATTTTCCTCAGAGAAACCTCCACTGTTGTCTAAAAGCAATTAAAACACACAAATGAACCACACTGCTGCACAAGCTGTTCGTGTTCCTGCAAACGCCCAGTCTTCTGGTGACTGAGTGTTACTTCTTCCTGCTCTGAACTCCAGTCAAGCTGATGAGGGCAGAATAGTATATCTATTAAAATCAGACCGGCATTTCCATTCCTGCTGTGGCATCAAAACCTCAACATAGTGATTAATGAACAGCGTCAGGGCCTTCTGCTACCCAAGCACACAACCCAGCGGACTGAGTGTGCGTGTTTGCACAGACTCATTCTGCAGATTTGTGCACTTTCTGAGGTTTCCTTACTGCGTCTGTGTGGGCTGCTCCCAAGCTGGGGGTGAGAGTTTTTATTTCCAGAATTCACAGAAGTCCCAGCAGAGGAACATATGTGGTTAAATTGGCATCCATGCATGTGCACGTTTGTTTATGTGTCTCAGTAGAACGTGCAATTATGGTCAGTCCTGCAACTGAAAAACTCCCGCAGATCTTTGAGTCCCTGCACTCGCTTCATGCTACCACGTGGGGGCGCCAGAGCTCCTCTCATCTGCCATTCAATCCTGCAGGTGTGCTAGAGCTTACCTGAATCCCACAAAAAAAAAACAAAGGGCCTTGTAAAGTTTTAGTTAAAAATCAAACTTATTCTATATTTACCTCTTTCTGCACATCTGTGGTGTCTAACACAAGTGTTAACCTTTGATAAACCTTATAAAAACTTAAGGGTGGAAAAAAAGAAGAGTTGGCATGGTGGTTAGTGCTCTTGTCTCACAGTGAAAAATCACATCCTGGCTGGGACCTTTTTGTTCTCCTTGATTGGTTACTCTAAATTACCTCAAAGTGTGACTGTAAGTGTGTGATTGTGTGCCCTGCGACAGGTTGGCGACCTGTCTAGAGAGTACCCCGCCTTTGCCCTAGTAGCTGGGTTAGGCTACGCCAACCCCGGCCTCAAAAGAGATACAGCAGGTTAAGAAAATGGATGCAAACTAATCTGAAAAGTCGAATAAATTCAGAGCAGTCTTTGCTCAAGCCATTGCAGTAAATTGGTAAATGAAAGATTGTTACTAATTTTAGTAGAAGAAAAGTTTTTAACTTTGCAAATTGCAATGTGTAAAGTGCGGGGCTTCTGTTCATTAAAAAAAACATTTATGACAGTTATTATAACTCCTACAGAAGTCATGGATTGGTTGAAGAGTTAAG
This sequence comes from Oryzias melastigma, assembly GCF_002922805.2. Taxonomy (NCBI): domain Eukaryota; kingdom Metazoa; phylum Chordata; class Actinopteri; order Beloniformes; family Adrianichthyidae; genus Oryzias; species Oryzias melastigma. Next base: position 9,180,306 of record NC_050527.1, read on the forward strand.
CATCACAATCAACTCAATGCAGTTTTTTATTTAGGTAAAACCAAATAAAAATAAATGAAAGCAGTGAATAAACAAAAAACTAAAACACTACATTTAACATTCAAAACTCCACAGATTTAAGTATATTAACAAAACTCCTAAAAATGCTTTTTTTTTCTTGCATGTATCTTTTTATTCACTGCGTTTTACGTGAGTCTTTGAGCCTATTTACTATCTGCACTTCATCCAGCAACAGATGCATTACTCACTAGACATGTCTCACTTCTGTAGGAATACAAGAAAAATCCATGAAAGCTACCCTCAAATGTCAGGTCAGTAAAATGGACCACCAGCTCTGCTAAATTGATCAATAGACCAAGTCCAGCGCCTGCAGCACCAGCGTGGTAACGTTCATATTTATGCGTCTGACCTACAGAGGAAGAAATGAGGCGGGCTTCTTTCAACAAAGACCGGGTAATCTTTACACTCTTTGATAACGCGTCAAATTAAAGCATTTCTTTGCAGAAAAATGCATATTTAGTGTGGATTTTAGACATTTTTTGCTCTTTAATTTTGACATTGAAGCAAATAGAATGATAGTTTCAACAGCAAAACAATTCGGAGGATCATAACTTTTACTTTTACAATACCGTAAAAAGGTTGATTTAGTGTTTCTCATTTTTTTAAAAACAAATGTACAATCTTTTTTCCGAAAATATGTGCTTCTGAGTGTTGTTTACACTTTCCATCATGTCCAAAGTGCTCAAACTGAACTTTTATAGCACTTTCCCTCTTTGTTCAGATTTGGTGGGAGATGGAAAGGTCAGAGTCAAAGAGAAAGAGTGAGACTTTAAATGGCAGCAGAAGGTATAGAGGCGAAGCAGATAATGATAACCCTACTGGCAGCAATGCTGTCAGCTTTCACATTTGTTCTTGAGAAAATCTTTAAAATTAAACACTGAACTTTAATCTCCTGCCTGTGGTGTTTCATTTTAAAACAGTGACCTTTTTTTCCCCCTAAGAAAGTCAAATTGTCACAACCTGTAAGACTGTCCAGCGTCATTCCTCTTTTTTATGACTGGCGTGCAGCATTGAAATAACACACATCTTACTTTCTCACAAATACACATATATTGGTGTAAAAGTAGATGGGAAAATGTATAACAATTTACCTTTTTTCCCCCAAAATTACTTTATTTGAAGGTATTTTCTGTTTTC
>NC_050527.1:9181779-9182254 GCF_002922805.2 Oryzias melastigma
CACAAATACACACAAATTGGTGTAAAAATAGATGGGAAAATGTATAACAATTTACCTTTTTTCCCCCAAAATTACTTTATTTGAAGGTATTTTCTGTTTTCAGCATTAGCGTTTTAACTAGGGGTATTGGCAAGAGTCCAGCAATACGATATGTATCGCGATACTTGGCTCACAATATGATATGTATCCCGATACATCCCAAGACTGTACCAAAACTATTTTTCACTTAGAGAGAGAGAGAGAGTGAGAGAGAGAGAGAGAGAGAGAAAGAGAGAGAGAAAGAGAGAGAGAGAGAAAGACTTAGAAAAAAAAAATTCTCCCTTAATATTGATACTGCTTTCATGTTAATTAATAAAATCGTAAAATTAATTGTATTTACAGATCACAACATCTAGCACCACAATTTTTGCTTTGATCCAAGCAAAGTCATGTTTTTATTTTTTGGAAATTAAAACAATATTTTGTCTTAATGGGA
>NC_050527.1:9182346-9190871 GCF_002922805.2 Oryzias melastigma
GCAACCTTTTACACTTAAAGAGCCATTTGGGTCGATTTCTCACCAATCACAACCCAGTAGGAGCCACAGATCCTTTACAAAAATAAGAATTTCTTTTTACGTTATTGTTATTTTTATGAGAAATATCAATTAACAATTATTTTTTGCCGTAAATAAGACTAACTTTGAGAGAATATATGATTTTTTTCCCCCGAAATTTGAAACATTTTATAACTTTTAGCAGAGGTTCACAAGACTTCCTTTCAAAATAAAAGACTTCCTGTGTCATACAGGAACATCGGAGGAAATCTAGTGGAAGGTAATTAATATTATATATATAATATTTGTGGTGTTTCTTTGTCAGAAATTCATAAATCTAATTTCCAAAATCAAAACACAGCTATTAACTATTTTTGAACCATGAGGCACGCTTAAAACACTGGAATTTGACAAAATGGTAAGTTCTCGATTATTGAACCACTAGGGCTACTGTACTTTGGAGGCTTGCAGAGAGATAAGTTATTTGACTTCTTTTCTTTTTTTTTTTAACTTCACTTTACAGTTTACAGGCTTTGTATTTTTCTTTAACCAGAGCGCCACAATGAAGGGGTAGAAGATCCAGGCCTGACTCTGGAGCCACAGGTTGCAGACTCCTGTTCTAAAAGTTTGACTGAGGATATAAAATGCTGTTCATTTTCAACATTGCTAAATTCAGCTCATCAATAATTAAACAAATGTCAACATTTTAAATCGATACAAGTATCACCAAATGAAATCTCGCAATTTTTCACCAAATCGATTTTTCCCCTAGTCTTAACCCTCAACATCACAATTCCTTCATGCATGTGGCCCTTTTTTAGAAGCTCTTTACCATTTGCCACCTTCATGACTCCACTGTGTTGCAGCTTTTGCGATTTGTCACTGTCTTAATAGGGACAAACCACATGAAAACTGCCTTTTAACCAGAACTGATTGTGCCTTTGCAGTCCACACAGTGTCACTGCTCCACGCTTCATTAAGTGAAGAGAAGAAAAAAAAGAACACACACTCACAAAACAATGATTACTCCCTCAAGGAGGTCTAAAGTAGTTCTTTTTCACCCCCTGTTTGATCGGAGCGAGCGAATGCTGTGAGTTAGCAGTTGTTCTTGGGCCTGTGGAGGTCAAACAGCACAGTGTCATCAGATAGCTAATCAACTCATTCAGGTATCATTACACTGGGCTAAATCCCTGTTAATCCCGCTGAAGATTCAATCAGTTTTCCCTCGCAGGTTAACTTGTTTCTCCCTGTGTGTATGTGGACTCACATGGAGGCATAAGGGACAGATAGAAAGGTAATTCTTCATGTTGATGGACAATGATTGTCCTTCAGCGGGCCATATTCACCATCTCCTCTCTGTCCTTCTCCTCGTTTTCCTGTCCTGTCCGTTCCCGTCTCCCCACCTGCTCCCTCCTGCCTTCCTTCTCCTCAGATCTCAGTTGGCTAGCGCTCTGCCGCAGCAGAGTCTGATTGATATGCCTTCTGTAAGTCAGCTTATCCGACAGATCTTCCTTTTTTTTTTTTTCTTTCTGTCCACCTTTGGTCAAAGAAATACGACGGCAAAAACAGATTTTATTCGTAGTTTTTGTCTTCAAATGAATAAAGGTCAATTCAGATTTTCTTTTTTATGGCGAAATGGAATTTTACAAATGTAAATTCACATCTGTCCGCATGCTCAGATCACCTCCATTCATCAGGCGGCCCAACACTGGAGCGAATGAAGTGTCAGTGGACAGAAGCAGAGGTAATAGTAGGGGATGCGACCCTGCAACCTTCTCCACAACAGATGGAACCAATCTCACTGCACAAGACAGACCATCTATTCATACCGACATACCACCGTGTGTTTGTGTCTGTGTGTGTGTGTCAGATGATAATACCCATCCATTTAGACTGCTGCTGGTGATGCAAGTCAATGTCTCCTCGTGCTTAAAAGCTGTTACGTGTCAAGACTGAATTGTGCGCTTTCAGATGTGTTTGTGTGCATGTAGCTTCAAACCTGGGTCTCAGAGCAGATATTTTATCACCAGCTCATCTCTGAGAGACAATTTACTGTCTGTTGTGAGACTTTCAGTTGCCATCTGGAAAAATGATCTTTGAATGAACTTCAATTTTCCAGGAAAGACCGTTTTTAGACCTAAAAACACAATTACTTAGAAAAACTGTACAAATTAACTAGTGGAATATCATATTCTATGACTTCTATGACTAGAGGGAAAGGGAGATTTGTAAATATATATAAAAAGTAAGTGCTGACTATAAAGTGCTCCACAGTACAGCAGTGGAGAGTTTATCCTGATACTGCAGAGGCTTTATGAGGTACAGGTTCTGCAATAACTGCCTCCCCCCGTACACAGACACACACCTTTTACACACACCTTTACAGCCAGTCTCCAAACTCTTTTCATATACTGGATGCACCGCAGAGCAAAGAAAGAGATAATTGTATTGACTTTAGGAGTAAAACAAAAGTCACACACTTAGTGTGTGCCCACACTGAGCTTGTAGCTCCTTTATTTCCCTACCAGCTTGTAAGAACTCTCCTCCATTTTGGCCTGGAGGAGAATTTAGTTCCACTCAACTAGGCCAGATACGACCTCCGTTTTTGGTCTTCAAGTTCCTTTAAACCTGAATGAGATTTGGGTGTTATGTTCAGATATATGTGCGATTGCAAACATCGAGAAAAGAGTGAGCCAGAGAGAACAATAAGTGAAGACAAAGAGCATTCTTAAGTCTCAGACGAGAAGTGTTTTGGGCGAGTGTGACGTTAAATGAAGCGTGAAATGAAGAGTCAGAGATGTTAGAACATTCTCTCCCCAGAGAACCTCTGATCCAACCGACACATACTAAGTAGAACAGGACGGACAAAACCAACCCTTCCTGTCCATTCCATGAGCACGCCTCCTGCTGGGTGAACCTCTATTCTTCCATCTTTCACAGCACATCAGCATAAGAAATGTGTTTGTGAGACATTTTTACTTCCTAAACTATCATGTTATCATTTTTGAAAGTCCAGAATAAAATAAAAACAGTGTCGTTTTTGCCTACATCATAGAGCCTGGTGAAGAAAATGTATGCAAATGAACAAATATGGTGCTAAATGAGATTTAATGTACATTTTAACTTTAAAAAAGCTGATTCCTTTTATGGACTTTATTTCAAACATCTCATTAAAAATGAAATGAGGCATGGAAATGCTATAAAATCAGAATCAACAATTAAAAATATATATTTTTGTCTGCTTTGTTGGTGATCTTACAGCTCAGATTCTGAAATAAATGATTTTTGAGCACAATTGATTGTCTAATTTTTGCCACCATCCTTGACTGCAAAAAGAACATAAATTTAGAAAATGGTTAAAGGACTGTCAGACAGATATGACCTTAAAATATCAAACCATGGCTGTCATTTCACAGACTTCAGTGGTGAAATCTGGCTGCTAGATAATCAGCTTTCCTTAAAATTACTATTTTTGCAGGTTTTGCTGGGTTTTCCTCATTATGTGAGCAGTTTCTCTTGAACTTCAAAACAAACAGTAAGTAAAAGGCTAGCTGGTTTATTGCTTTTATCATTTAAGTTGGAGGAAGAAACAATCTGAGATGATGTCATTGGTGAGTTTCTCTTAATCTTGCTTGATATTTTCCGTTATGTCGTGACATGTTCTGGGTGTTTTATTTCTTCATTTTGTTACCCTAATTATCACATTTTTTGTTATCTTTCAGTGATTCGGGTTTTTACAGTGTGCATGTGTGAGTCACACTCCAATCATATTTTGGGTTAGTTTAAGCATTCCCAGTGATCTTATATTTTATGATTATGTCATATTTTCTGCAGAGCGGGCAGAAGTTTATTAGAAATTTGCCTCTGAGTTATGGGCGGAACTGTTTGTGCCGAGTAACCCCGAGGCCATCCACCTGTGTACACACTCTCCCATTAGCTTACAGCCCCTCACAGCCCCAACCAACCTTACAGTTTTGAGTCCAATGTCAGCTCAGATGTGGAAAACGAAGACGTATATGGATCTAGTCGTCTACTAGTGGACGTATCAGAATAGAGCAAAGCAGGGAGCTTATGGCCCACCAATTGTGGCACTTACATCACAGCTACAAGCTTTTTCCAATTGTCTTATTTCATTTTTTTTTTTTTTTTTGAGAAATACTCAGAAACGCCATTTTAAGCTCCATCAAGGGTGTCCAGTTTCAATGTTAAGTCAATGTACAAATGCAATCAGAGGTTCGATGGCGAGATTTGAGCGTCAGATTGAGTTTGAGTTAAAATATTGGAACTATGGTGAGGTCATTGTGTCAACCAATCAGTGACTCAGCTCTGGATACGTGACGTGTTCAGTGACTCGATCAGCAGATGGACAAATCCAACATGGTGGATTGATCTGAGCGTACTCGTCCTGAACTTTATGGTATTTTCCTTATTTTTATCGAGACAAGAATAAAAAAAGTCCTCAAATTTTATTCCTGCCTTTATTTTTTCCCTCCTCTGACAATGAGGGACAGCAAGTCATCAAACTGGGTCACAGAGAGACGGAAAAGCACCAGAAAGTGACTGTAATTCAGAAGCAGTTCTTGCAGTAAGAGTAAACCTCACTGTACTAGGACAGTCTCTGAATGATTGATATGAACCCCAACAAGGAGACAAGATGATCACTGGCTTTGTAGAGTTCTTTAAAATAAATAAATCCGATCTCTATGCATTATAAATTAGGTGTACGAAAACACTGCTCCATGTAGCGATCAGGCGAAAAACATTTGGCGGTAGCTCCTCCCACTCATGTCTGGGGGGTAACAAGCTTTTAAACACATTTTTGACACGCATCAAGCAAATAAAAGAGTCTGACACAAGTTTGGTGTGAACGCAACATTAAGTTTAATTTTCTTCCTACTTGTCCTCCATTGTGAGAAAATGGGGCAAAAACACCAACATAGAACTTTAATTGGAGGAGGTCTTTAAATCAGATGTTAGAAGGAAGTGTGGGAGTTTATGATTTGCACCAGAAAGGTCTAAGCTGCAAAGGTTGGAGGGATTTGTTGAACCTTCTATTCTTTATTGCCCTTTAATGCAGAAGAGACAACATTCTTATTAATGAACTCAGCAATAAAACATTCCAACATTTAACTATCTCCGATAACAAAGACAGGGTAACAGGCAACAACACAGACCTCCGTCATATGTACACCCAACACTCCTTTTATCTCCTCTTCTAAAATTATTATCCTGTTCCTGACTGATGTAGCGGGTCATTTAATTCTACTGTAGCCAGCTCCAGCCTTTCTCTAGTCCACCAAAGTCCATTATAATCGGGTCTTATCTCCTCTAATATGCAGTGCTGTTAATGAACAATCAGTCCTGTTAATGCCCTGCTAATTAATGGCCCATCAGGCTCTTCAGAGTGGTAATTAAGTGCCAGTTGAGGCGTCTAATTGGCATGATTTCTGATTGGATCGAGTCGCGCTCGACCCTCTGGGACACAGGAAGTGAATTACAGCATGGTCATCATTGCAGTGTGGACTTTTGTAAAGACTGCTGACATGCTTGTTTAAGAAATAGAATTATCCTGTTCACCTGAATAGCAGTGAAGTAACAGTTTGAGAGGGATCAAACCCAGAATCAGTGATAGAAAACTTCACAATCAGAAAATTTAGTGATGGAGCATCTTAGAGACGGACACAAATGATCATTCAAAAGGGTTTCCTTTCATTAAGGACAGGCTAAAGCCGCTGTGAGTCGTGTCAGTAAGTAAGGCTGCCACAAAAGCGTCACAAAACTGATGGCGAGTTCCTTCCCTAATTGGTGATGAGAGAGGAAAGAAATGCCCGAAAGAGAACGTTTGGAGCAAACACGACTTCAATACCAGTCGGAAGTGTGAGCTAGATTCAGACGGCTGGTCGCCAGCCGTTAAATTAATTAGCTTGACTGTTAAGAAGAACAGAAGCAGTCAAAGGTTTGGGGCAAACTTTAAGGCAAAGAGCAGACTCAATAGAACATAATCTAACAGTGTGAAGTGGCAATTTTCACTCACATATGGCTGACTGGTTGCTTCAAGCTGTTGGATAATGAGCGGGAGAAAGTTAAGGAAACATTGGGGGAAGGTTGAGAGATGAGCAAAGTTGGATAGGACGAAAAGAAAGGAAAGGAGGAAAGAGGAAGATGAGACGAGTTGTTTGTGAGTATATATATATATATATATATATATATATATATAATGAGGGGACAGAAGAGGAGACAAACACCTGAGTAAAGAATGAGAGCGAGAAGGTTGGAGGCAAATAAACTCTCCAGTTGGCAGTTACTGTAGACGCACACACACACTTACACTCTGATGCACACGGTATACCGGTTGCTTGGAGCAGCTTGGGATAATAAGAAACACAATAAGGTGGTTTTTATAATGAGAAACAACAGCTGAACCACCGATGGCAGCGAAGAGAGTGAAGAGGGTTGCAGGCACTGGACAGCTTTACTTACTGTACTAAACAAGGCTTTACAGAAATAGAAAGTGGTTACACGATACCTGTACTTTCTGAAACTAAAAAAAAAAGAAAAAAAAATGGAGGGTAAGCGGTGAAACATAATGCGACCCTGACTGAAAGTCTGACCCTGCGTTAGACAGGTTTTTTGATGGAAAATTTGCCAATATATTGCTTTAAGCAAACTATGTTGTGAGCTGGAAAACGAACCTCGGCGCAGGAATATTGGAAAGCAGCTTCATTTTTATCATTAGGGAAAAAAAAGATGAAGGTGTCGGCCGCTCTGAATAATTCTGAGTTTAAAGTGGAGTGTTGCTTTTGTGGAACTCTCTTGTGGACTGATGTGCTCATGGGGAACACAAATTAGGCCAAATTGAAAATAATTTGGATAAATATTAAGAATGAAACATAAAAAAGATGTTTTTAAACAGAAACTGTCACCTCATAATGATAAAACCTTGGTTTGAATTCTGGCTGGGACCTTTCTGTGTGGAGTTTGCATGCTCTCCGTGCGCTTGAGTGGGTTTTCTTCAGGCACTCCAGCTTTCTCCCACAGTCCAAAAACATGCTTCATAAGTAATAATGTTTCTCTACAGCAGGGGTGTCAAACTCAATCGCACTCAAAACACATGTTAGGTCGCAGGTCGAACAAGATAAACATTTATTGAACAAACTAAAACTACATTTTTTAAAACTTTAAAAATGTAACTTTTTAACACAGACCGAACCTCGGGATGCAGCCTGTACCGGTACCCTAACCGAAGCCTGGTCCACATCTCCGAATCAGAATCCTTTATTTGTCGTTGTTGAACAAGGAGCTTGTGATACAACAAAATATATATATTTTATATATAATTACCCAGAGTCCCAGATCCGGCCCCCGGGCCTTGACTTTGACATATGTGCCCTAAAGGGACATAGCGGGCTAAGAAAATAGATGTATGGGTTAAACATAGAAAAACACACCTTTTTTTAAAACACAATCTTCTATATGAGTCAATTCACCCATTTATACACATCAGAAGTTTTGACTTGAACAGTAAAAAAAATAAAAAATAAATCTGACAATAACTCTTCACAACAACACAGACACTGACAGTAAACAGGAAGCAGATGAATGGAATTCATCCATGACAGGTTTTATTGTAATGTCCTACTGTCACTTGTCAAAAATAAAGAAATCATTTACCAAACGTAATTGTTATTCAAGCAATACTGCAGATGTTTCCAGTCACACTGATAGATATATTACAGCAAATATGTCTGCATGACACGAGGAGAGACAAATGCTGTGATGAAAAACGAAAGAGTCGCTTGAGAAGTTAAGAGGCTTTCCTTCCTGTTTTACACTATACACAGTGGTTGATAACTTCTGAAGTGTGCATGTGTGGGAGTGTGTGTCTGCAATCAGGGAGCTCTACAGCCTTCCTCGATTTTTTTTCCCTGGATAAGCACTTTGTTGTCCTTGGGAGACTGCTGGTGCTTGGCTTCCCGTGCACCATCGCCAGGCGCTGTTCCACTGAGCACTGAGCTGTGCATGTGAGGTGACCTTCCTTTGCCTCTGGCACAGTCACGCTTTCGTGCATTGCGCACTCAAACCTACACACACGTGCACGCACGCACACTCCTTGAGGGGCTTCACTGTGACACATGCAGACTCCTGCGATGTTTCAAACTGACATTGGGCGCCGTTTCCTTTAATGGGCCAATAGAAACACAAACTATCACATTTGCACACGTGAACCACCACAAATTACCATGCCCTCACATCACTCTCTCTCTCACACACACACACACACACATGCTGTTGTGAGCCATACAGATGTCCAGATCCAACCACCTTGCAAAGGAAACACTCAGCCTTTCAAGGATTTCTAAAGAACACTAAATGTCAGACAAAAGCACAATTCCTCCCCCTATAGCTACATTTTTATTACAAAAATTGGTGAACACTGTTGTATTGTTGTGAAATAAATCCTATCCATCCTTCAAAACTGCTGTTGAATATTTCATGCTATAAATAAA
>NC_050527.1:9191195-9196665 GCF_002922805.2 Oryzias melastigma
CTTTCAAGGATTTCTAAAGAACACTAAATGTCAGACAAAAGCACAATTCCTCCCCCTGTAGCTACATTTTTATTACAAAAATTGGTGAAAACTGTTGTATTGTTGTGAAATAAATTCTATCCATCCTTCAAAACTGCTGTTGAATATTTCATGCTATAAATAAACACCATTTACATCTGCAGAGAGCTAGCATTAGCTGTAATGATTATCCATGCTGACATGCATTAAGCGTAATATACACCAAAGGTTTGAGACCAGCAGGAAACAATGTTGAGGATATTAAGCCAACACTCATGACAAGTGTTTGGTTGCAATAACTGCACAGCATAGCCACACAACTGTTGGTGGAGACAGCATGAAAGGAGAAGTTAATGCATGTGTGGCTGCACAGCTCTGCCTGAGCTGAAGCTTAATCCCTTAACACCACAACAGTCAGTGTTTAGAACATGAAAGACTGGAAAATGGCTTGAAACTGACAAATCAGGATGTGGCCTCGAATTACTTTGTATGACCTGAAATATGATTCAGAGATTTATAAGATTACAGAATTGTATTATTATTTACATTAAAAAGTATTGTCATGTGCTTTATTTATTCTTAGTTACTAAATGTTTTTTTGTTGTTTAGCTTCACAACCAGTTTAAACCATAAGGAAACAGCATGGAATTTAGCTGTTTGGTACTTTAACATGAATCCTGAAGCTTTGTTTCAAAAGGTTTACACCTCTCCAAAAGCTGGGAGAATGACCTTTAGCAGCTGTTATTTGGAGTAAATTCAAGTTTTTGTTGATTTTTTTACATGAACTCATTGATATATTAAGGTCGGGATCTCTGATCTCTTGGACCATCTAAATTTATGGTATTTAAATGGTACAGAGATATAATTATATATTTTTGATCAATTATTAGAAAAAAAAAATGAAGAAATGCAAATTCACTAATAATCTACCTCTAATCTAGACTCCATTGAAGATCTCACCTGGTGAGGTACAAAAGATCTTGAGAACAGTGAAGAAACAGAGCAGAAATACACCAGAAAAATGGTCAAAGACGAGAAGAGAGCTGAGACCAAAGTGAAAAAGATGCCCCTGCTTAAGCTAGCAAATGTCCTGTCCTGTCTAAAGTTTGTCAGAGACCATTTGGATGATCCAAAGAAGGATTGGGGAATGTCATGTGGTCAGATGAAACCAAAATGGAACTTTTTGGTATGAGTGCCCTCATCTTTTTATGAAGTGGAAGAACACAGAGTTTCATCTCAAGAACACCATACTCACTGTGAAGCACGGGGGTGGAAACATCATGATTTGGTGCTACTTTTCTGCAAAAGGAACAGGATGACTGATCCACATTAAGGAAATTATAAATGTGCCATGCAGTGTATGGAGACATTTTGAACCTCCGTCCATCAGTGAGAACATCGAGAATCATGGCTGGATCTTCCAGCATAACAAATTATATCAAACACATTAATCTGGCAACTAAAAAAAAAAAAAAAATTCAATGTTCTGGAGGGGCCTAGTCAGTCTTATGACCTCAGTCCAGTAGAAAATCCCTGAAGTGAGTTTAAAGTCAGCAACAGATCCAAAACATAACAGCCTTTGAGAAGATCTGCATGGAAGAATGGACCAAAATACCAAAACAGCACCTACAGTGTGTGCAAGCCTGGTTAATACCTTCAAGAAACGTCTGACCTCTGTCATTCCCAACTAGGGTTAAATTATAAAGCATGGAGGGAAACTTTTATTCTTGACAAAATACTTATTCTCTGCTCTTTTTTATGGATACATTCTTTAAAAACTTGATTTTTGAAATAGTTTTTTTAATATACATTCTGTCACTAACAGTTTTTCCGTCATGTACATCACAGACCTCTCTTAATTTTTCAAGGGGATTGACTTGCAGAACCTGATGATTGATGCCCCACTGTTTATCCAATTTAAACTTCTACTTTATATAATGAAAAGGTTTGGAGGTTCAAGACTTTTCAAAGTTTCATGATGGAGATATTTTGCTCTCAATGGTGGGTCACTAAAGTGCATTTCAAAAACATTCAAATAAATACAACAAAGACCTACTTGGCCCACCTGACTAAAAGCGGGCTTTTTACTGGAGCCAGGCCTCAGGGAGAAGGTCATAGGGGATTCATTTATACCCATTCTACAGTTCTACGCCACTGCAGGAGTCACTGTGTCCGGCTCTCTGTGGATGAAGTGGTGGTCTGTGGTGTGCAACAGGCTTTCTGACTTTTCAGTTGTTGTTCTGGGGGGACTTCCATGAAAGCAACATGGTGACGTCCATCAGGATGGGTTTAGCAAAACTGGCTTTTATGGGTTGAACCAAAAATGATAGTTTTTGTGTATCAGTATCTGACTCATGAGAACTCACATAGGTGGATAGTAATGAGTTACAATCACTTCGATATTGTATGTATTTTTAAACAGTTAGACTTCTGAAGAGCAATCTTCCACATCTTTTGTTTTTACTTTTACATGGTTATATAATATAGAAGCATTTAATAAAGAGAAACCAGTACGTAAACACAATAATGATAATCTTTCTCTGTCAAGCTTTTTTTGTATAATTTGTACTATTTTTTCAAAAGATTCACAGTTTCAGTACACATTGGTAGATTTCTTCAAAAAGTAATAATTTTCTTTTATAATTTCTGCCATGTTTGCAATGTAGTTTGGCTTTGTGTACAGCCCCACTAGGAAAGCAGAAAAAAACATTGTGTAGTGGCAAGAGTCTAGCAATAGGATACATAATTATGATACATGTCACAATATGATATATTCCAATATGATTGTAACAGAGACAATGTTTTGAAATTTTTGTGAAACTGAAAACTTTGTCTTAATAATAATAAACCTTTCACACCTTTCAAACCTTTTTATTCATCAGAACATTAAGCACTGCAGCTCTATCTCACACGAGTTGCTTTCACCCAACTAAATTCCACGTGCTTTTCTGTAGAATCTTTTTTTTTTAGCATTTAGCTTTGTCTGGTTTCCACCAAAAAATATTTTTCAATACAAAAAAAAAAACAGTACATGTTCCTTAAATAATAAGGTTCTACTTTTGTTAAGAAAATAAAGTGCTTCACATTTCCAACATAGCCTAGAAATACTTTATGAGGTGGCAGAAGCAAACTTGTATAATCCCACCCCTACTTGGAATGGAAGGAGCAGACCCTGCTATCTTCTAATTCATTACAATATGAATTAAGTAATACTCTGAAAAGCAATTTTAAACTCAATTTTCTTCATATATGTCCTCCATCATGGAAAAAAATGCTATAATTGTGTTTTAAAACACCATTTTCATTGGAATGGGTCTTTAAGTGGAACACAAAAACACCGAACTTGATATATGCTTGCAAGTGCTTAAAAAAGGTCAGTAACATTTGAAATCAATACCAGTGTTGCCAACTAAAAATAACAAAAAAAAAAATTTTCTATTGGGATTTTTGTCTTTTCAAACAAATAAAAAAGGAAAACGACTGGATGATTGGAAATTATGAAAAGGGAAAAGGAGAAGAAGAAGAAAAAAAATCTGTTTGACAAATGTTGATTAACTCTCTGGTCTCTCAAAGTAGATGAGCTGACACATAAATACACTGAAGATGATTAACTAAATGAAGTCAGCTGTGAATAATCAGCAACTTGAACCTGGTGTGACTGTGACAGGAGAAGGAACAAAACTGAGAAGAAAACAGTGCAACAACCAAGAAAACAAACCAAAACAAAATCAAAATCCTCACAATTTCAGATAAAGGTGGTTGTTGTATGAAGTTCTGCAGGTGTGAATAGAAAGACCATCATGAATTCAATTAGTAAAGCAAACACCTCCGAAAATGTAAAAAACAAAAGTATAGATACACAAAATTCAAAGTTCTGAATCCTATTAATCTATAGCCTTCAAAGTTTATGAATCCATATAGGTTTTGTGAACCACAGGTAATAGTGTTCCATTTATCTTCTGTGTTTGCAGGTTTAATCAAAAACACAGCAGCTTAATGCAAAGAGAATAGATCCTCATTTTAAAACCTCTGATTTTAGTGCTTATTTAATCGTTTTGACTCACCAAACATGTATTCCTGTTTAAAAAAGTGAAAGCCTCAGGGAAAATTTTGAAATGAGATTTTTTTTTTTGTCTTCTGGCATTTTACACAAACTAATTAGAGGGAGAGGTATAGAGAGGATTATGAGAAAACAGACAATTATGTTTTATCCTCTAAAAAAACTACACTTTTCTTAATCATTTCTTTAAATAGGAAAATAAAAGCTGAAGATTGTTTTATTTATTCACTAAATTTAAGCTGAAAGAAAAAAAAATGATTGAAGAATCAGATGGGATGATTTTCAATTGGCATCAAATAAAAATGGAAATAGACAAAATAGGCTGAGAGATTTACCACATTTAAGATTTTCTTAGACAGGGGTTTACAGGCCTTCCATATGTAGAACTCGCAGCCAACAGACAGCTGGGTGTAAATAATCCTCGGGTGGATTCAACTTTTTATTCATGGATTCAGTTTATTTTGCCGGATCATTGTTGTGTCTGTTGCAGGCTCCTCCCAGGAGGCAGCGTGGCTCATTAATATTAATGATGTAGATCTACATAATCACATGCGGCGTTATCATAATAAAGCCTTACTGTATATTACATCTTTGAAAGCTTTGACCCACAAAAACATTAGCAGGACTCTTTAAAAATGGCACAGATAAGCAGAAACTTTATTTTTTTTGGCATACGGGATACAAAACTGGTATTTAATTGAGCTTCTTTGTGCACACATAAATTTGAGACATCCCAAATAAACGGTTTTGTTTTTTAAGCTTATATGTAGAGTTTTGTTGAGGTTTCTTAGCTTTTTTTCTTCCATCTAAATCACAAACATGTCATTTTTCTTCACGTGTATCTAAAAACTACACAAAGAAAGGCTCCCACACACACTCGCACACACACACACAAGCACAGACACAGAGTGATGATAATTATCTAACCCACAGGGGGCCGGCATGCTTTGAATCTGGATTTTAATGTGGTTTCAGAGTGTCATATTTACTGCAACACTTGAGCGTTTACTGATCAGAGCTTAGACGCAAAGAAAAATCACACGAGTACAAAAAAATTTCACATGAGCTCACACGGTCAACTGACTTGCACACCAGTGTGGAAAAGTACAAACACACATGAAAAGTATACAACAAACACAAAATACATGTGAGAATAATCCCCGTAAACCCCTCCCTGTTCCAGTGTCTCTCTTACACACTCCTTCTTTAACACACATGCTGCCTGGCTGTGTCCTGTGGTCTGCGTGTGCTGATAAGGGTTTAATCCTGATTGGAGCCTCAGTAAAAGGCTTTGTTATGAACACTAAATAGACTGGCCCTCGGCGAGCACACTGGGACACTGCTGATAACATATACACATAAGCATGGACATGCACAAAAAAAAAAAAAAAA
>NC_050527.1:9196689-9235458 GCF_002922805.2 Oryzias melastigma
ACGTATTTGTGCCCACAACACAATATCTTAGTGCACCTGAAGACATATCCCTGCACAGTCATGCACACAAACGTCCTCGCCTGCAGACAAACGCATCGACAAATGCACACTCCATAAAGTCTTGATGAAATTGGTGCACGTATGAGTGTAAATGCATGTGAGGAGTTTATCGGTGGCTTGATAAAGCTCAGGAGAGCAGAAAGCGTTGGCAGACTCCAGACGGAATATGCTGTAAATAGACTACTAATAGAGAGAGATTAGAGGAGTGGAGGAGAGGACAGTAGAGGAGAGATATGAAAAAAGAGAAGGGAGGAGATGGGAGAGGAATAATAATAATGTCAGATGAGGCGCACTTCACTTCTGAGTTGAACCAAACAAAAGGAGGAGTCCACTCAATGACTCACCTGTAGAAGAAGCTACCTGAGCTTTTCTAGTCTCCCATAAGTGATGTCTCACAGCTCAACGGTAAAAATCAGACACAAAAAGAGAAGATATTCAAATTTAAAAGCTAAAACAGCTGTAATTTCTGATAACAGATCATCCTTTTCAGTGTAGAGTGAATGTGAAGTACCATCAGGTCATCCAGTTGATCCATTAGCCCTCTGGGGTCACGGCTCTTGGCTGTTCCGAGGTCACACGTGTCCCAGAGGACACAGCCTGAGGTTACGGAGGCTTCCGGCGGTCAAAGGTAAGGTCTGTTGTTGTCTTTGACTCACACTTGCGCTTGCCCTTCTGTTGTAAAAAATGTTCAAAAGCACATATTTGCTTTACGTTGTCAATATCTTCAATCCTTGTTGGCATCACTGAACGGAAAGTTGTTTTGAAGTCGGCTTTTCATGGGGCACAGGGACACAATGTTTTCAGAGGCTTCTCTTTAAAAGTGCAATTTGATCTTTTCTTTTTCTGCTCTTCAAACCGTGTACCGGAGCTGCAGAAACTTTGGAAACCTGCTTGCGTCAGAGGTCTTTAGATAACTAAAGAAGTGTTCCTGCACTTTTTACATTTGGCCATTTCATTGCAAAAGACAAACATTTTCATAGAGAATGACCCAAACTTTCGGCGTTCACCCCTGCATTTTAGCATAATTTTCCCTTTTCAGACTTTCTTTTCTGATTTTATTTTGTCCCCCCCCCACTCATCCCTTCCTTTGTGTAACCTTGCAGGGTAAAGCTCCATTGACATCTGCCTCATAAGTATTCAAGACTCAGCGCCTTTGACATTAATCAGCCTACAGTACATCATCTCCCCACTCCTCTCCTGCCCCCATGGCCCCCTCTTTTTACCTCCTGCTCCTCCTTTTATCTCCATCACCCCTCTTTCACCTCTCTTTTCTTCTCCCCCTTTTGCCTATCTTTGCCCTCCTTTCCTTGTTTCTGCTGTCCTTACCCTCTGTGTCCTCTGATCACATCCCTCAGTTTTACAGCGGCTGTTTTCTTATCAAGGTATGATAACAACAAGAGGAGAAAGGCTATTAATATGTTTGTATGTTTACCTGATTGTCTCCCCACCAAGATACACTCTCTGTGTTTGGGGAATAGTGAGAGAGAAATATTATTGGTGCAAGATTAAGAAGGAAAGCCAGTAGAGGCACCCACACATTTATCATATCATTGTCTATACAAAGACTAAACTGGGATGGCTTTTTTAATAAACATGCTACACATATAGTACGTCCAACCGGAGTGGACCGAAGAGCTGCCTTCCTTCTCGTTCAGGACTGTTAGTTTTGAGGCTTCATCACAGAAAACACACAGAAAAGAATAAACAAAAAGTTAAAGCACATATTTGAAGATGACACAATAATTTGATGACAGTAAAATCTACTGTGATAAAGATTCTTTAGGTTAGTTTCTTTGGCATCTATTGTTGATGTGTTGATATATAGAATAGGTGAATTCTTTGTACATCAACTCACTAATAGGTGCATAAGCAACAGGTTATCATAGATAAAACCAAAAAACACATCATTCAAACGTTATATATTTTCTTTACTTTTTCACTTAAATGCTCAGCACTCTTGTTTTATAGTTGTTTAATATCTTTAGAGTCCAAAAGTTTTTCTGAACTCCAAGACGAGTTCCAGTGCTCACGGTTCATTTCCTGTGGTCTCACTGTTTTGTGGATTTTTTCAGTGTAATTGTGCATTCTTTTTTTTTATTTTTTATTTTTTTTATAGTGCATCTTGTTCTGCATCCTGATTGGTTGTAAACCATGTCAGTCCACCTCCTCCTTAATCTCCTGTCGGAAGTTTGCCAATCTACACAGGTTTTCAATCACAAACAGATCTTTGTTGTTATTATTCTGGACTTATTTTTCTATTGAGTTATAAACTTTGAGAGTTTAAACTAAAGTGTGACAATGTTCACGTCTGTCTAAGAAAAGTTAAGAAAGTGTATAGTGAGGAGTTTTAAAGCCTTAAATCAGGGGTGTCAAACTAAAATTGCAAATCTAAAACATACTTTAGGTCACGGGTTAAACAAGATAAACATTTATTAAACACACTAAAACTAAATTTTAAAACTTTAACATCGTAACTTTTTAAAATGACTATGAAAAAAAACAGGACGAATATTGTTCCAGAATAAATCAATTTAAACTTCAAATAACTTTCAATATTCTAACCTCCTTAAAAATATTTTATCAAAATTATACAAGTTAGAACCAAGCACAAGATAACATTGAGCCATTAATAACAATAAAATAAAAATGATCTGGAAGGCTCCTTATATTTACCCCAGGCCTTGACTTTGACACATGTGCCTTAAATCATCTGTAATCCTACTTCACAGATTTCCTCTATCCACGATAAATGATGGAACATCGTATAAGCTGTTTTTGTTCTTGTGCACAACAACTGAGAAACCGCCACACTTTGACACATGGGAGCAGGAACGGAACCTACATCTTCCAATCAGAGGTCGACCACTCTACCTCTGTACCATAGCCGTTCCACAACAGAGTTTTTAAAGTTAATGGATGAGTTGTAGTTTTAGCCTGAATTGCTTTTATTTTTTGTTAGTTACAGCTGATGTACGTATGAAGCCACTTATCACAGTGGTCACAGTACAACAATACTTGTCTGATGTTAAACTGTTAAACTGAATTTTTAATAAACTATCATTTGTTAATCTCTCTGTAATCTGCAAAGAAGACCATCAATCTCATCCTCTTTGGTCACATTAACAGAAGCTCCAGAAACTACTTCTGTTACTTGAAACAAACTGTTTTTTGTTTTTTTTCTTCAGCCACCGGGGCAACATCTGTTTCCTTAGATGATAAGCGGCCTCTCCACACTTTAATGTGCTGAAAGTGATAAATCACTGTAGCTGTTTTTTTCTATTCAATGCAACTGATTGCACAGTCAAAATTTCCCACTTACCATGAGTTAGAATGTATTCAGAAGGATGCTGTATGGAGAGTTAAATGAGATAAAGCAATATTTGCAAGCAAAACTTTCTCAGGTGCATCAGCTCATGTCACAGAGGCTGTTTAACGGTTGAACTTGTTTCCTTATTTACCTTTAAGTGTCCAAGGAGAACCAATTAATAACTCTGAGGCTCCTCTAAATTGTTTTTCAATATTTTTCTTTTCTTAAACTGGGGTTGTTTTGTTCTCCTAGACTTTTAAATGGCCCAAAACAATAAATCTGTTTTAATTAATCAATTGAAATGAATTAAATAATGTAGAATACTGCATATCCCCTGTTCCCCCAAAAAGTAAGAATTAAAGAGAGGATATGAGTTGTGTTTTTTGTTAACTTTGTTTCTAATTCATATTTTCCAACAGCCTGTGACATGACAGAGGACAAACCCACAATATAAATGAGTTTGATGTTAAATTTACAACAAAGTGAGAAATTATTGATGATGGCTGTTTTTGAAAAACCATCGTCAGTTATTTTAAAAACAAAGATGAATAACAAAGCATAAAAAGTGAGGAAATATGTGTTAGGTAGATTATTTCTTTGTTGTAACAATGCTTTTTGGCAGTAGTCTTATATTGTTGGAAAGCTTACGTTTCACCCTTTTAAATGCTGCCACATTTGTGGGGAACAATCCTTTGTGAGATGAGCAGGAGGCTGACGGTAGCACCCGTGACAAATTTGCCAATTCTTCTCTGCCAAAAAGCGTATTCTACCCCTGACTCTTGCTTTGTAAAATACTTGATAAAGTTTGAAATAAAAATAAAAAAAACACTTCAGCAATCGGTCGGTGATCTATGAGGAGAAGAAGACCAAATAAAGGGTGGATCTTCAAGGTGGATATTTGTATCCAATCACCTGATTTCCAAATACCTGGACCAGTGCAGGACAGGGGAGGGCAGAGACCAGGAACACAGCCATACGGCCCAGGGCCATAACACAATTTTTAACATTACAGTCTTTCACTTGTTCAGCTTGTGTTACAGTAACAAAGAAACAAGTCTTTATGGTTCTCTATGTGACCATTCTAGACCAAATGTTGGATGAATGCAGCCTGTTGTAGATTTTTTTAGGTAGAGAACTTCAAACCTCATCACTTGCAAACCTGGAGTATAAATTGGTAGAAATCCTCCAGCCTCAAAGCACTGAGAATGATGAAACCATCTTCTTGGTGTGTAGTCACTTTATATATGCCTCATGAGGTTTACTCAAAGCAGATCACTCAATCTGTGCCCAAAGTCTAGCTGATCACAAAGTACAGATTATGTGGTTGCTCTACACCTCACATGTGGCGTGAAAACTAACCGTTCAGTGGACGTGAGGCTTAACTGAGTGGAAACGCTCGCCAGAATTAACTGGACAGTACCGTACCACTGGACCTCTCATTGGAAACGAGTTGGCAAAAAATAGAAAAAAAAAACAAAAACAATTAGAACTGTTGCAAACATTCCAAACAAGATTCCAAAGAAGTCTATTTAAACTGTAACCACTTACTGCATCCAGGTCTGTATAAGATGCGGATGAGGTTGGATGGTAAGGAGTTTTTGACTGGAGTCGAAGATGGCGAGGAATCAAACCCTCATCGGGTTATCTGCAAAACAACAAATGGAGGGTGAGCTATAAAAAGGCCTTTAGGCCTGCTAGTAATTCTCTTATGAGATCAGTCTGGATAATGTAGCTCATCCAGCACAACACATTTACAGTTTAGGCCCATTTATACTTACTAAACAGCACAATGTCTGTTTATGATTTGAAGATGATCCTCTAAAAATACTTGCATTACATACAAATAACAGATTTTAAAGAAGGTGTTGAATGCAGCATGGTTTTACTCATTAAAAGAAGTGCACAGAGCAAGATGCTGCAGGCACCATCATTCACAAAAATGATTAAAAAAACGGCAAAATATGCAAAAACAAAATAAATAGAGATTAAAAAACTGTAAGAGAGAACGAATGGATCAAAAACATTTTTTTAAACATTTTAAATGTGTATTTAAACAACATTACATCATCAGGAAATTGTTCCCATCCATCCAGCTGAAGCAAACTCATTCGGTTTAATTCTACCTGCCAGCTACTTTTAGGGTTATGAATATATGACAATGTTTTTAGATCATATATGCACAAAACACAAACATTAAAAATCCTAATGTGGAATTTTAAGTAAAAAAAAAAAAAGTGAAAATAAAGCAGAAAACTAATTGTGCTGCATTTTGCAGAGCAGCTCCAAAGAGATCAACCCCTGTTTTTATTAGAAATAATGGCCTTGACCCACATAATGTCAAAAGCCCCAAACAGAGACTAAAATAGGTCTGTAGCCATAGTTAGTCACATTATAGTCATCTAAGCGTCCGTGTTTCAAAGAGATTGAAACACCAAAAACTTTGAACACTAATCACCCGTACATCAATGGACTGTGCCCATGGAACGGTTCCTCTCCGGCATAGAGGAACTTTAAGGTTGGAGCTAAATCATAGTTGCTTTAAGACTGACGGGAGCGTGTCCTCTCAACAAGTGTGGCTTGTCTGCATTACCACCAAAGCAGCTGATACAGCGAATATCCCAGGAGGAGTAGATTATGTGAGAAGATGAGGACAAGGCGAGGTGTGTAGCTGTCAAACAGCCCTCAGATTACCTTGGCGGTATGATGTATGCCTCTGCTGCTAGCTAACTAGGGATTATAAAGCTCCACATAATCCTGAATGGGTGGGTTGGCTCAGGACTCTCACTGTTGCTGCATTAGAGTGAAGCATTAGTGGTGTCCTGGCATTAGTGTTTTCAGCTAATAGTGTCCCAGAATACGTTAATAGCTATTAATGCAATGTTGCAAGATTAGCATTAAGTTCTTCCAATGCCACTGCATGCATCATGAATGTATTCCAGTCAGTGCTCACTTAGTGTGTTGATGCATGCACTATGACATGAGATGAGTGCAGGTGTGTGCAAGAATCTACATTAGCAGATGAGAGAAAAGAGGGAATCAAACAGAGCAACAGCAGAAGGTTAGAAAAGACGGCGAGGACAGGGGCGGGGACTCTGTTGCAGCATCATATGCACACATATTACACGCACAAGGTCATCCTACAATAGATATGTCGAAATCTGGCCACAAGGTGAAACGTTCAAAAAATGTTACAATTGAAATCTGATTATTATTATTTTTTTCTTAATATAACGGTTGATAAATTTCTTAAGTTTATGTTTTTCACTCAAAAGAATAGTGGATGATACATTTGGCTTGTTCAAGTTACATAAAGTTCCACTCCAGTTATCTTTTGATCTATTTTAAAAGTGTTCTCAGTGGCCTTTTGATCATGATTATGCTGTTTTTAGCTAAAAAAACCCCCCCAAAACTTGTGTCATTTTCTAGAACATTGTTTCTACAAAGTTCATTAGAAACTTGTCTCTGAATTGCAGTTGGGTTTGTTGGTGGACAGTAAGCCCGCCCCCATTTCCCATCATCCATCTGTTTAATTTCCCTCCACAGTCCCTCACAACCCCAAACTAACATTAGTGATGCAACAAATATAGGGAGAAATATTGGAGCTCTTCAGATGGACAGTCTTGAGACAGATTCCAGTAAAGATGTAAATGGATTTAGTCATTTATAAGTGGATCCATCAGAATGGGGCAGGGAGCTTGTTGCTATGGAAAGAAAAAAAAACTCACCTCAAATTGTACGTGTGTAATTCTTGATTTGTGCATAACTTTGGATTTATGTGTGTGTAATTCTTGGTTTGTAACTCATAGAGTACATTTTGTGCATAAGTACAAAAATTATAAAATTCAAAAAGGATAGAAGTAAAATATATATATATAAAATACAGTTTACAGAGGCACAACTTAAAAAATACAATAGAATTTAGGGCTGATTGACTGTCTGCTCTTTAGGTGTCAACGAAAACCTCACACCGCCAGCTCGCAGACGTGGCGAAAGCGATGCATGGAAAGCGCAGCTTCAAAAAGGCGATGAAAAAAGAGAAACTTTATTGTTGAGTGTTTTAAAGATGGATACCTGGCCTTTTTCATATTCATTTCCAGGCATATTTGTGTAGGAAAGTTTGAAAATGTTAAGTTTCATCAGATATTTTTTACAATCTAAGTTCAAAGTGTCTAATAAGAAAACTCTGATGACCCAGCATTTGAGCAGCATTTAAACGCACCACTTACACATGAATCTTAGAGACATAGAAACGGTTTGTGCATACATATGGTTTTGTGTGTGCATAACAAGCGATTTGTGCGTAACTTGTAGAGATTTGTGCGAAAGATGTTTTAATTTTAAGTTTTGCATGTGTAAATTGTATTTTGTCCTTTTTTTATTTCGTAATTTTTGTACTTATGCACAAAATATACTGTAGGAGTTACAAATCAAGAATTATGCATGCAAAAATCCAAAGTCACACACAAATCAAGAATTACACATGCACAAATCAGGGTGATACTATATTCTCTTCATATGTGGCTAGCTGTTGTAAAGGAGTGCCCAAATCCAGGCCTTGAGGGCCGGTGTCTTACATGTTTTCCTTCCAACCTGCCATTGAAGCTCTTAAATTGGGTAAACACACATGATCCAGGTAATCTGCAGCAGATAAGGCAGGATTTCTGGAAAACCAGCAGGAAGGTGGCCCTCAAGGCCTGGATTTGGGCACCCCTGCTTTTGTAACCTGTATCTTGCACTTGCAAGCTTTTACCAATATTTTATATTTTTTGTCTGCTCCTAATTCACCACAACTTAAATGAAGAAATACTAATCCTAATTTTCTTTCTGTATGTCCTTCATCATCAGAAAAATGCCACAAGAACTCCAAAAACACAATTTTCTTCTGTCTTTAATGAGAAGCTTGGTGTTAGAAAGCTACCTTAGAATTTTAAGTGCAAAAACACTTGGATGAAATAAAAAGAAAAAAAAATTGTCAAGAAGAGAAAACATTGTCTACCTATTATTTGAAAATTATGCAGATAACTCAGTTAGGGAGGTTTTGCCGTCTTGTTAGCAAAGTCGTGACTCTTCCGCTTTTATTCCAAACATTCTTCTTTTAGAAATATTATCAAGGCATTTAGAGGTCTTGTTATTGCCCTGGAAAAAAAATGAGCAAAGCGCTAATTTAGCAGTTTTCCTTCTTTTTTTTTTTTGTATCCAAGCGTGCTCCAAAGTAGCAGAAAACCACACAAACAACAAAGACAGATACAGAAAAGATGAAAGTTAGAAGTGAAGTCTGTAGATAATGAGCTCCAGAAAGGTCAATGAGGGAGAAGGCAGGTTGGAGTCCAGACAGTAAAAATGAGGTGGAGGAAACTAAGAAAAGGGGAAAGATAATAAGAATTAAAGCTGAACGACAGAGCAGGCAGAGAGGGGAAGTGTGGACAAAATGCAGAAGGGGAAAAAGATAAACACTTCACAGAAAGAGGTATAATCATGCAGCTATTCAGCAGAGTCATTATCTGGCTGCAGGCTGTTTGGTTCTTTACAGAATACCAGCAGGGGTTCAGAGGAGCCTCTAAACCACCCACACGAACACACAAAAAGAGGTCCTGCCAGCCACATTGCTATCTTTAGCTGCAATTTTAGGAGGCATACCATTCAATATCAGATTTTCTACCAATGACCTGGGGAAGTAGAATCAGGATTTGTGAACTTGCAGATTAAACTGTATATTCCTGTGGAGGCGTTGAGCTGCTGAGAGCGTAGATGTTGAAGTCTAATACAAAAAAAGTAGCAGACTAAAGCAAAAAAAAAAAGGAAAAAAAAAGATAAGTTGCTTTTTTTGGTGTCAGATGTTCAAGGATAGCATATGTTAATTAGTGCTGGTAATGATGCCATAGATTATGATGTTAGCTGACACAGGACGGCTCACAGCTGAGACAAAGGGCAGCGGTGCACGTGTCCCACGGTCACCTCCCGAGGTGGTTGGAATCACAGAGCTCCGAAAAGTGTGTGTGCGAGAAAAATGGAAAAATCCAGCGTAATTGCCCTGTCTATCCATATCCGCCCACAGTGTCATGTGGGACCCCGGCTGGAGTGGCTGCAACTGCTTTGGAAATAGCTGCCTAAATGGCTGAAGGGAGTTGTAAAATACCCCATTGTCTCAATCGGCAAACAGCTCGGTCCGAGGGGATTCATTTACTCATTCCCTCCAACAAATAGAGGGCACGGAAAATCTTTCTTTGTAGGATTTTCAGAGAGAAGGACTGTGGAGAGTCCTGGTTGAATTTTTTCGAGAGTGAAATCATTTGGGTTCCAACTTTGCACCGAGGAAGTTTCAAATAATCAATGAAAATCTCCAGTGCCTGGCCTGCCAGGCTGGAACTGAACAATCTGGTTTTCTACTTTGATAAGTGAGATAGCATGACATTTTCAGTCTGCCAATCAGAGAATGGGATGTGGAGATATTAGTCCAACAGTAACGAGTTTGCATTGATTGACTCCAAAATAAGAGAGACAATTCATGTTATTTTTTCTGTTGTTGTTTTCTTTTCCTTCTATTGTTTTAAATTTGAGAAATTTCAAAAATTAGAGAAATTGTTTAATTGGCTGGAAGTAGTTGTCTTCCAATCATTTTTATAAGATAGAAAATGAAAAAAGGAAAAGTTTATCCCTTTGATTGTACACTACCAACAATTCATTTCATCTAGCTGCTCATTTCACTGAAAATTAAATTTTGACTTCATCCAGGTAATGTTTTTCAGTGCATTTTATTTTTAGTTCCATGAACTTGTTTTCCTTTTGATTTTTTTTTAAGTAAACCCTGCACTTCATTCAGTCTTTTAAGAAACAGGGACTGTGTAACCCTTGTGCTATCCTAAGCATGTTTACATTAAAAGTGGGGTCATCTGGACCCTACAAGACATAGAATCCTGTCCACCTTTGTCATGGGAGGGATCACACCTCAATACAAGGGTGGAGTTAAGTGGACACCTTAATATAGCACAAGGGTTAAAGGTAAGAGATAATCAGGAACAACTAATAAAAAAAAAAAAAAACTGATTTTATAACCTTACAGGACTCATCTTTAAGCAACAGTATTCAATTTTCCCTAAACAGACTTATAACTTAGTGAATAATCTATGAAATCACCCAGAAAATTCTGCAAGCAAAATTTGAAGTGGAACGATACATATAGAGTTTACTCTGCCCACCTCAGCGACATTCAAAAAATAGAAATTGGGAAGAATATTGTTAAATATGAATCTCATTTAGGCTCCACCCACCTACAAATCCAATCGAACGTGCAATTTGAGCTCTTCATCAAATAAAATGACGTTTATGAGTTAGTTTTCTTTCTGACACCAGCCTCCAGTGGTCTTTTGAGGAACTACAACATATATATTTTCCTGGTTTGCATTTTATTTTGAAAATCAAAAGAAGTGGGAGAACTATGATGGACTATTCGTGCATTAAAAAAAAGAAATTTAAAGTTACAAATTTACGATTTTTCTTCAAAGTTGTAATAAAAAAACATTTTTGCTTGGATGCATCTTGGAAACCTTTGGATCTGCAGCTGACGCTTTACTCCATGTTTGGATTGTGAAGCACAGTTATGGAGGACCCAAGTAAAACTTTGAAAAAACTTTATTAGTTTTTTTTTTATTAGCTGCAACATCTGACAAAAAAAGCTCAAAAAACTTCTTAGCAAATGAGCTAAAACAAAGAGTAGAGATGGAAGTAACCTTCAAATCTGAGCGATAAATCTTAACAAGCTAAACTCCAAAACGAAATAAAGCAAAACTAAAGTCTAATGACACTTTGAGACACTTACCTTCCACTTTTACAAGTAGCAAAAACAAAGCGTTTTGCACTTATCATTTTTTGGGTTGTCACATTCGCCGTGTTGTTTAATACTTGTAGAATATCTCATGCAGCCTGTTTGTTTAGAGAAAATCCAATTACAGTTTGCATTTAAAAGTGTACAGATCCATTCGTCTGAAATAAAATCATTCTTTCTCATTAAGACTTTTCAGACACCTCTATTGTGTGCTTTGTCTTCATATGCTCCTTTCTCATTTTTTCCAGTTCTGTAAATTAACGTTTGTTCTTGTTTTGTCTCCTTTGCTGTGGACGCCTGATGTTCCGCTACTAGAAAGCCCTCCTACACACGTATCGAAACCTCCATCTTTCTTTCTGAGGAGGTTCGTGCGCTCCTGGTTTACTTAAGAGGAGGAGATGGTCCATTCGCATAATCTGGATGATTATGCATTTATTGAACATCAGCGCACACTCGCCCGGTTTTTAGGAGTAATTAATCAAATCCTGTCACCAATCTGTAATCATTTACATTACTGATCCTTACTCTGTCTGTCTGGCAGTTTCAATTTTGTGTGGGTGTGTGTTAGATAGTGTGTGAGTCACCTCCACCATCTGGAGTATCGGAGTGTGTGTGAGACCATGTTGCAGCACAGAGGGGGTTCTCTGAAAACACAAACACTTTCTAACATCCCCCTCAAGCTGCAATGAATAACACACACACACATACTAACACGGACAAGTGCATACAGATTTATGCATTCATTATTAAATGTAATTCTTGGCTACATCTCACACCTGTGCTCTTGTCTCTGTTACATGCTTGGAGGTGTGCAAAAACGCTTGTGTGTCTGAGTGAATGTGAAAAGTGCTGAGAAGGGAGGCTCTCATTACAGCACAACAAACAGAATCAGCTTTCATTTTTAAGTGAGTCAGTATCAATTTTGTTGCTGAATGGAAGGGGAATGCAACATCGCTCCACTGACTCACGCGATGGAGACGTGGGGATGTTGGAAAATGATTTGTGGACATAAATACTTATGGTTAAAGGAATATTTGCTTTGCACAAACAAAAAACAAATCACTCAAGCAGAAGAATTATGTTGTTTTCAGGAGGCATGGTGGGGGTAGTACCATGGTGTGGTTTAAACTTAGTTAGATTGTATTTTTTTTAGGTTTTGTCAGGCTTTGTGTTTGGATTTCAGTCAATTAAACCTAATTTAAGTTAAAATAATTATATTTTAATCATAAAACGATCATGAAACTCTTGTGTTATTCATGTTGTGACATTATTTTAGGTTACTTTTTGGAACAATACTATTTTTTTGAGTTATGGTAGTTTCATGTAACCCATTTTGTATTATTTTCCTGATTTTTTTTTTTCTGAGTTAAAATAATGCAGAACTGAGAAGTTGGGTTAAAAATAACCCAATTTTGTTTATTTTTATCAATGGAATTTTAAGTGAATATGTCATTACTAGTCAAGAAAAAAAACAAAACAGTACTTCAGTACCTCATTAGCAATTCATCTCTAAGTTGTGGGTGGGACCATTTGTGAGGGACAGAGCTGCTCAGCTCAGCTCCAAAAGCCACGCCCCCTCAGAGGATATTTTGGAAACAGAGGCTTCAGATCAACATAAAAAAGGGCTTTTAAAGACATTTAGGTTGTGGGATTTTGGTTAAAAACTGCATAATCATAATTTAAACACTACTGGGAATGTTTTTTTTAAATAAAAAAAATTGTCATAGGGGACTTTAATTTTCTTTATTAATTTCATCCATCATGAAAATACATTTTAAAGCACCAAAATCACAATTTTCATCAGATAGTTTTTTTTTAACATACTTTTTTCAGTTAGGATCATACCTTCTTATCTTCCCTCGTTTGTTTTAGGTAAAGTTATGATATTGGGATTGTAATGTTTAAATAGGTTCAATATTGCTTTAAGTTTGCGTATTAAATTAAGTTCCAATTTACAGGACTTGTCTCTTGAGAATGGGTCCTACTCCTCTATTTCTGAAATTTATTGTAATTGGAAAACAAAATGAATGAAACCAATAGGTATAAAGGTAGTTTTGTTTTTAAAAAAGAGGAAGTCCAGCTTGCTAAGAATACTGAAATGGTAAAACTTTTTTTTGTCCCACAGCTTCTTTTGTTTAACTAGATTGAACAGTATGTCTAAATAAAGTTACACCTCTGAGAAATATGAATAAGCTGTTTTTCTGGATAACTACTAATAGTTTTCTTTGAATAATATTATAGTAACAACATTTTGTTTATTTATTTATTTTACATTTTTTCTCATTTTTATAATCATATTTTTGCAAACCTAATAGAAATACAAACGATTTACAAATCTTAATGTACCAGCTGTTACTTAAACAAACTGGCATCAAGAAATATTTGGCAGTTTGTCACACAAACCCAAAATATAAATACCCCAGTCTGCTTTATCATCACAACTTTGGTGGAATCACAGAATTAATTGTGCTTTTCTGACACGCGGAAGCCCTAAACATCTTCAAAGACAAATAAAATGAGCAGCTGTTTTGTGCGTGTGCACAAACAGGATTCACTGGCTGTGTCGCGCAGACACTGGAAGTTTGCTCACGGATAATCAAAGAGATCTGAGGTCCTGAAAGAAATGCCTGCTCGGCTTTAATTTAGTGAGTTCCCATGGCAATAAGAGGTTTAACATAACGAAAAGATGCAATCTGAGACGGCGTACACACTTGAGGACAATAGCCTTGATCACGGAAACTCTTCAGAGTTCATTGCTGCTTGAAAGTGTGATTCATGTTTGAAAAGAGCATCTTTCACACGAGGCAGAGAAACACCGGAGGATGCAGGAGCTGCAGCACAGAGGCAGGGGTTTCCTTTCAGATTTTTCTTTGAGAACACACGTCGTTACTTTAATCCAGGGACATCTTTGGGAGCGGTTTCAAAAGGGCGAGCTGCAGCTGGGATGTTTCAGATGCCTTAACTGGAGGCGTGTGAAGATGTTTGAAAATGAGAGAGATGGCCTCAATGAGAGCCCGACACATGCTGATGCTCTTCCACATTCATGTTCAGTAAGTGAACAAGGACTCATTTATCCATTGATGGATATCTGTTATTACCAAACAACTTCAAATGTGTCCAAAATCCCTTTTTTGGTTCTTTTTGTTCATCATATACGTTGAAAGGTAGACCTACGCAGATCTGCTCCCTGCTTTTGAGGTCTTTTGTGCACGTGTGGATGTTCATTTTCAAATGTGCATGTGTTTTCTCCACCATTGTTTGCTTGTTAATCCAACCGATCCTTTCACCAAACCCCCTCAGAGCTCCACAGGGGTCCTGCGTGTGTACGTTCACAATGTGCACATCCAGTCAGGAACATACAGTGACTGTATATCTCTCCATTGTGTTTGACCCCCCGTGGTCCACCAATTATATCGGTGAGTGCTAAAGCAATCCTCTCAGTTCAGCAGAATGAACAAGACTTCCATATGACATCAAAGGGGGAAAAAACAGTTGGTTATTCCTTTTTTCATTCAGTCATGGAGCAATAAAAACAATATATTTCATGAAAATCTTCCATCTTCTGCATCGTGAAGAATAAATTATCAAGTAAAAAGTCCTGGTTAAAAGGCAGTAATTTAAAATGTAGACTATAATAAATCATTGATTGCTGCAGATTTACTAAATTCAATTCACTTATTAGTTTAAAAAAGCACCAAGGTTGTTTTGAGGCAGGGAAACATGAAAGTTGGAATCGTTTTTAAATATATGTTTGTGTTCAGTCCAAATCATTATAAAAAAATAAAAAAAAATAACAGCAGATTTGTACCCAATAACTCTTATGGAGAGTTTCTGTGTGTTTCCCTGCACTGTGCAGTTTCATGGACATAATTCTGAAGTAGAATTCAAATATATTAAGTAAAAACTTTATTAACACTCAAGGGGAAATTTGAAGTTGTAGTAACTGTACCGTTTCTAAGTCACTGCAGGTTACTTATAGCTGTTGGCAGAAGGAATCTCCCATGACGGTTAGTGTTGCAGCAGATCTGAAGAAGCCTCCAGCTAAAGTCCTTCTATTGTGGAGTTATTGTGTTATGGGAAGGGGAATATGTTTGTCGTTTTGCATTTGCAGATAAAACCACCTCAATGTTGGTGGATCATTTCACTTTTTCGTAACAATATATAAGAACAGATGGTGAAAAGTAAAGAAGGACAAACTTTATTCTTTTGTTTTTTAACAGCAAAAGGGATTAAGAAGTCAGAGTTTTGATCAAAAGTCACAGCTATTTGTATATTTCTTTTTAAAGTTTGACCAATATGTGTATAAATCTGTGATAATCCGTGAATATGAATATAAAGTACTTCAATGTATTTTTTTTTCTTTCTTTGAATGTAGAATTAAAAAAAAAATCATGAGCCCAAGAAAACATTATCAGTATATGACTAGAGCAGGTTTCAATTTTTTACTATGACTATAAATTTTTATACGAAACAAACAAATAACTAAAATATGACATCTATTCCATCGAATATATGTTTGCAATGTTTTTAAAATGTTTTTTCATTGAATCTAAGGCTTTTTAAAATGCCATTCTAAACATAATAAAGTAACATTAGTAATTTTGTAGATAAATATTGTGGTTCAGTTTCGAGAAAATAAACCAGACTGATTTTTAAGTTTTGATAATCAAAATGTTGACAAAATTGTATTTTATCTAGTTGTTTTACTGATATTTTGCAGTATATACACCTCTTTGCATTAAACGGTTATAAAAAAAAGTAACTAAAAATATTAAGATAACAGTTTACAACTTTGTTTTCCAGACCTAAATTACAACATTGATTTATAAAATGACACTTTTGTCTCTACAAACAATTTATGCCACTGCACAATGATTTTTATTTTAAATGATCAAAAATTAATTCAGTTTATGTATAACTTAACTGCCAGATTTACTCATGGAAATCTCATAGAAATCATATATCTGAGAAATAACTGCTTTATTGACACTGTCATTTTTTTGGTTACAAAATGAAACAAAATGAACATTTGGCAGAAAGTTGGATAAAAAAAATAAAAAAAACAACTCATATGACCTACATTTAGGAAGAATTTGAAAATAATAAGTGACACATTTTCTTCTGAATGCGGCTAACAAGTTAAAGAACTTTTGTAGCTTGCACTGACGTTTCAGCAAACCTGACAACTCACCAAGCAGAACAGCTTGCTAATTGGCCTCTCCACTTGTGGTAACTCTGTTGCTTTGTCATTTTGTTACATCCCACACAAGTTGATGAGAAAACTCAAACTGCTGCTACATGAAAAAAGAAAAACACATTTTTTTATGCACCACATGGTGAGAAGAAACCATTTATTCTCCAAAAGGTACTAAAAGAAGTGGAAACTTAACGCGACACCCAGAAAATGAGAAAGTGATCCAGACGAGAGAGTAATAGATTTGATGACTGCTGAGAATAAGGGAGAAACAAAATCAAAGAGCATTAGCATAGCTACTCTTTGTCTTCACTTTGTCCTTTTACCCCTTGAATCTAATGAGCATCCAATGGTCTGCCTGACAGAGATAAGGTGTGTGTGTGTGTGTGCAGTTCCAGTGTCTAGTCCAATCTCGTCCCAAAGGACTGCGGCCTGACAGCGAGATGGATGCTCTGCTCAAACACCAGCTGATGACTGCACATGAACTCAAAACAGCTGATCAAAGCTGAGTGACCATGTGTCAAAGAAGCTACGGGCATCATCACTGTTGTTATCTGTCATGTGTAAATAACAGACGACAACATAAAACTGTTGTTTGAACCTGTCCCGGTTTGATGTATGTCAGAGTTTATATCAAAGTACAATCGACGCAACATGAGCTTTAAGGCAGGTGATGTTGTTTATTTTTGCAAATGATGATAAAACCACTTCTGCTCCAAACTTACCTTAATTTAAAGAGGATCAAATCTTGATTCCTGTCATGCAATCAATAAAAAAGGGAGACAATGGCATTGTTTCTTCCCTAAAACACTATTGCACCCTTCTAGAGTTACAGACACTTTGGAGCACCAGCATGTGTGACTTTGCATCTTATAAATGTACAAAGGAAGATGATTTTTAAAAGAGCCTCAAGCGACTTGTCAGCGGTGTGTAAACTCTGTTTTTATTCCAGGGGGATGAGGAGAGGCTCCAAAGCTGTTTGGTTAATTAATTTAGGTTTTATGCTGACAGTGTAAAAAGCTGTCATTGCATTTGAGGCCTGATGACAACCGAGAATGAAAAACTGCACGTCTGTCACTGATGGAACACATTCTTCATCAGTTTCCTCAAACTAACTTGAAGAATTTTGAAGAAACAGTTCAGACAAACATGTGTCTATATTTTTTTTTCAAAACATCTTTAAAAAATGAGTTTCTGTTAAAAAATTAGAATTAATTTTGGCAGAATAAATGAGAAATCTTTAAAATCTTAAAAAGTCTTTGTGGTTAAATGCTCATATGACTTTTTGAATTGTGAATGTATTTAAATTAAATGACTTTTAATAATTAATGCTACATATTTAATCTCATCGTTATTTGTAAGAAAACCATATAAAATCATATTTTGCCTAAAAAAATTGCTAAAACTGATAACTGTACACTTGTTTTTTGGTTAAATCAATAAAAAACATGGACATTATAGCCTAGAAAATACATATAAAAAATTCAAGTGTTTACATTTAATGTGGTGTAACATTTTCACAGTGCTTTTACACAAAGTGCTGCACAAGACTTTAAAGGAAAGCCCAGACTTTGGAGTAATAGCTTGGTTTTAATCATGGAAATTCAAAAGGATGATTGTGCAATTAAAATCTTGAAACATAACTTTAAAGTTTCTTGCCCAGCCTTTGGTTTTGGCTAAAGATAAGAACCTCTTTTTTTTCCTCTGGAATTTTAATGGAAGGAAGCCAGATGCAGCACAGATGACCTTTTCAAGTGAAACTTCAAAGTAATTTAAGACTTTTTGGTGGTAAGTCTTATTTGGTAATAGCAGAAAAAAGTTTCATCTGAAGAAGCACCACAAGTTAGTATGATTTTTGTAATTTGGGAAGATTATTAGGACAGGCCAGCAGTGAAAATATTTCCCTTCAGATGAAGCTGTTTATGGCTATTTTTTAATTTTTTTAATACAATTATAGCCTAAATTTGTTGAAATTTAGAGGTGCAGACAGTACATTATGAATCAATTTATTTGATCATTCTTTCATAAAAAATATTTTGTGGTAATGATCCACCTCTGCTGGCTATAGGCAGCACTTTTCTAAAGGTTACCTTAATAAAATAGACCAAAAACAAATCTTCTGATGCGTTGGCCGTCTTCTAATTGGCTCACACTTTAGAGGTGGAATCCACTGGCTTTTCAATGCTCTGAAGACACAAGACAAAAATAGGATTTGTCTATTCTATAGTTACAAGTGAACTCTGAGAACTCTGTATTCATTCCTGTCAACATTAGTATAACAAAAAATAAAATTTAATGTTGATTTTGGTTTCTTTTTTTTGGAATACATGACAATATTCACAATATTCACATGAAAAAAAGGGGAAATGGCAGTTCATTTATTATTTTAATATTTTTAATATTATTTTAATATGTGGTTTATGTGGTGGGGTAGCAAATCATATCCCCAACTAGAAAAACATTCCATGCTTTTGAAAGACACCCAACTGTAAAATAAATCTGGAACTTTAGGTAAAAGTTTGCAAAATGCTGTGTAACATATCAAGATTTGTACACACCGAGCATGTGACGCGAGTTCAAGAATGTGCTAAATGCTAGCTCTTAAATGTGCTAAACGCTGGTTCTTGAACATGCTAAACAAGGGGTCACCCAAGGTCCACACGTCTGCGTCTAAAATTCAGTTTTATTCTGTTGCAACTTTTTTTTAAATTACACTTTCATTTGCATAGATTTAAAAATGAAAACGTCTTATAAATATATTCATGATACAGGAACTTTAGATAAGTTTGGGTGACCTAGTCCAGTTTAAAGATCATTAATATTGTTAAAAATGCTGCAGATTTGGTCATTAGTTTAAAATGTGACAAGATTTGCTTAAAAAATGTATTAGTTGATTTTTCGTTAATATTAAATAATAGATAAACATGGTACAACATAGAGAAAATGGGCCGTTTTTCCCATGAAATGTGTTCACAGGTGTTTCCATTCAGAAAAAAAATCTATTGTTCCCTATTAGTGTGTAAAAAGGGATTCAGTTCACAACCCCAAACATCAAAGCAGATCTTAAATGGTGCATAACCTACTTATATACTATCTTTAGTATTAGAATGCCCAAAGCGCTTTACAGTCTTTCACCCACGCAGTCACACACTTACAGCGGTTCCACTGCCAAACACAGGTGTCAACTCATAACCACCAGGAGCGATGTGGGGTTCAGGGTCTTGCCCAAGGACACTTTAGCACATGGCTGGACAGGGCGGGAACTGAACCTGCGATCATCCAATCAGAGGTTGACCGCTTTACCTCTGCGCCCCGGCTGCCATCTGCTCATCGGAATACAGGTAATTTCAGAAGGGAGGTGAGAAAGCAACTTCTGTAAAGTCTTATGAGTTTTTAAATCTGCAGAGCATGTTTAATATCCACATGAAAATATTAGAGTAAAAAGCAAAAGCTTTTGTTCCTGTGTCATCCTTTAAAATCCTTCACAGTTCGTGGACGCGTCACAGTTTTTAAACTGAACTTTGTGCAAAGATTAAATCCTTGTAATAAAAAAAAGAATACAGCAGATGAGATTAATAGCACTGGGCAGCCGAGCAAGCAGCGAGGCTTGGAGCCAGCAGTCAGAGAGGGCCCACAGCCAGTTGAAGCCTTTGCTCAGTTCCTGTGCCAATTAGAGCCACTGGTCAAAAACACATCGGCCAGGGCAAGTATGAACACCAATACTCAATAAGGAGATGATGCTCTGACATTTTGAATTAATTAAAGTAATTACGCATATTTTATTTATGCTAATGCTTTTAGAATTTCCCACAATCGGGTTAAAACTTCACCAAGAGTTAGGTTAATTACTATTTAACACATAATAAAACAGAGTCAATTCAACTCTGCTGCTGACATAATCGACATATGCTGTGTTCCAGGTCCCCACACGTACCAAATGCACACGGTTTGGACATGACGTTGAGCTGCCCGGCCTCTTGCCTCTTTGGCTCACTGTGTTCTGTCCTGTGGTGGACAGACACAGGTCAAGGCTTTTGGCCAAAAACAGAGAGGGGGACCCATCAGTCAGCAGCTTGAGCCAAACGGACCCTCTGTGCCGTGTTCTGAGCAAGACAAAGAGGTCGTGCTGGGGTCAAGAGAAGGGTCAAACGTCAACAGACTCACTCAGTGGTAAATGTCACGTGCAGGGACACACTCGACAGCCTTGTCCAGCAATGACCAGTGAGTGTGACTGATCTCCGCCGCTGCCCAGACTTTAATTTATCACTTGATTTGACTGATTCGAACTAGCAGCCGGAGCCAATTGGAAACAGCTCCAATAATCATAATAATGCGCTTGGCAGAATGTTCTCTATAGAACACGATCTATAGGTGATTACTTACATGAAGCAAGTACATGTTGGAGGAAATCAAAACAAGATAAAAATGATAAATGGTGATGTAGCTTAAAGACGAGAGGTGAGAGTCTATTTTGATGCTAATCTTTTCCTCCCTCCCTCCCTCAGGTGGGCTCCTCAATAACAGATCACAGATTCAAGCAGCACAAAAGAGCAATCACAGAACAATTTAACCTCTCCTGCGTCTGCGCTCACAACCTCGGCGCGTGCGACTCCACAGCACAATCGGAATAACTGCCAATTCACAAAGCTCCCGCACGATGAATTCCTCACAAATGATAACTTTCGGGCCCCCTAGTGATAAAGTAATTTCTCCATCTCTCCTGTTGGGGGCCTGCGGAACGGCCGAGGGCTGTGATAATCTCATAAACAGTAGCTGTGTAGATATGGGCCATCTATTATGACCGGGAACAGTGGCGTAGATAGAAGCATTTATTATCGGAGACAGCAGACAATACATTCTCATTCTGTGATACTACTGCTGACAGACAGAGCGTGATCCATCTTTACCGACCGAGCACAGAGAGGGGAGAGGGAGAGCGACAGATGGAGAATAAGAGAAGAACAAAAAAGAGTGTGAGGAGAATGACAGCACACAGAATTTGAGAAAGAAAAGGGGGATGAGACGGAGAGAATGCAGAGAAGAATTGCTATTTGTCCAGTGCGCATCAGCTTTTCTTCTGTCTGTAGTGGTCACACACAATCAGACGTCCTCTAAATGAAAACAGGGCTTTTCAGCCACTTGATGGGACCGACAGTTTGTTGCTGCTGTGGAAAAGGAAACATATGCAGTCCACTCTATTAAAATGTTGTTACTCCTAATGCTAATTTGTCAGTGTCCAGCCACTTTTCCTCAAGTACAGTGATATTTAAGATGAAACATAATGCACAGTAATTGTAGGATTACTTTGCTTGTTCAATGTGTTGCAGCATGAATGATATGTAATACTTTTTAAAAAAGGTTTGATTCAAATGTTTAATAATATTTACAGGGCTGGGTATTGATTATAATTTCCAGAAACGATTCGATTTGGTTCTGATTTTTTAAAATTCTTTTGATTCTTCAGTTCAATTCAATTTTTAGTTTATACATTTGTAGACATTTGTTTAGAAATGCTTTAATAATCTATTATATGTTTTGAATATATTTATTTTATAAAATGTATTAGTGAAATAATGAGATTGTTGATAGCATACAGTGTTACATGGTTTCTCAAAAGTAGAAATTCTAACAAAAATGTTCAGATCATTGACATTTGAAAACATGAGTGTTTCAGTTTGGCCACTAGGTGGCGATCACGCTATAGCATTACAGCTTATCTAGAGGAGAAGAAAGTATGAGAAAAACTGTGTTTTAGACCACAAATTATTATTTTAAAGAAATATTTCTTTATAAGAGTTTGGAAAGTTCATACCTGTGAGTTTATAAAGATGTTAATTTAGTCATCAATGTATTCTTAGGTCGACCGAGCGTTAGCATTTGCTGTCCAATGGGAAATTCCATTAAACGTTAGCATCTAGCTAGCGGACTTTAGCTAGATAGATGCTTTATGTGCTAAATCGATTGATATTTTTATGAATCAATTTTTGATCTGTTAAGCTTAAATCGATTTTTATCAATCCAGCCCTAAGTATTTATGCACTGGCACCACGCCACTATGTTCTGACCTCAACTCTTTGTCAGTGAGAAGATGTAAGTAGTGGTAGAATGCTGGTGCACAATACTTGCTTTATGCTCCATTGACACCAGTCGCATCAAATTTAATGCTCAACGTCTTGACTTCTCGGCCGTGGAGCAACCGTCAACGTTTTTCTGGAATTCATTCATTGTCACATCATAGATAACATGGATGATGTTGAGCGAGTAGCTTGGGTTTATATGGTTTGGCGAGCTTGCGGTTAGGTTCTCCAGATCATTCAGAGTCTCTCCCGTTGTAGTGTTCACTCCTGCAGCAGGAGCTACGCCGGACGGCCGATTTAAACGTAACTTCCGTCTGTCAACCGAGAGGGGAAACATAAAAATTAAACTGGAGGATATTTTTATTATTGTCTTGACGAAAATAAGAAAAAAATCATAACCCCATGGAGCAAGAGCAATCGCACCCGCTTTGACGGCACCCACCCATACAATGCTGACAGTATCAATGCAAGGCACTTTAATTACTGTGATATTTACTAAGTTTCTAAAAGTTGTCTTTGAGTTTATGTAAGTATTTTTCATTTCTGATGTTAAGTGAAGTTTTTTTTTGTGAACAATAACTAACTTGCTTGTACTAAATAGCTGGTGATATAATCTGGCTCCAAAACTTCAATTTATTTTTCAAAACCACAGTTTTCTTAAGTATAAATACAACATTTTTTTAATATTTCATTGGTTTTCTCTAATAGTTTCAGTGAAGAAACTATGAAGCTTTGTGTACAAACAAACATGAAGGAGCTGCACTTATTTGAACGTGAGAGGTCAGAGCACAAACATGGCAATGAAAGTCAAATAAACTAAATGAAATACAGAGAGACTCCAGAAAAAAAATAAGAAACAAGAAACAGATGCAAAATCATTGATTCTTTCTTTCTTGTAGCTCAAATATGCTCTAATATTTGCATAAATAGCTGCGGGTAACAAATGCTGAAATTATTGTGTGCTCTTTCTGTGTTTAAAACAGAATAAACTGATGTAATTTTACAGAATAGCCACCAGGTTTGCTTGTGTTAAAAAATATTCTCAGCTTTCTGTTAATAATTGTGGTAAAAATGAACAAAGCTGGACTGCAGAAAGGATGAAAACCCCAGACTCTTATGGAGCACAGAAGCATTTCCTGTGAAGCTTGAAGAAGATTCCTAGTGAAGTTACACATATGACTGCAACCCGGGAGATCATAATGTGTTTCTCGCATCTCGAAGGGAATACAGTACAGTATGTCAATTATTGAGATTGAGAAGCCGGTGGGCGTGTTGTTATAAAGCCACAGCTTGCAGCATTTACGCCAAACTAAGCCGATTGCTTCCCATTGCACACTACATTGTTCTCATCTCACTCTATCGAAAAAAACGAAGAAATCAGAAACAGTAAACTCCTTTCAGATTTCTGGAACTAGAGGACAGTTTTAGCCCTGGCATTGGTGACCGTTAGCAAATGATGCACCTTTAATTAAACTTGGCAGGTTCCTGGCGTCCATGCATCACCATGTTATGGAGGACATGGATGGCTTGGCAGTGGACCCGCATCGTTTTTAGAGAAAAAAAAAAAAAGCCAGAATAAAGCCAAAGCGTAAGCACAACAACAGGCTTGAAAAGGAATGTTACAAAAGACAAGCTGGCAAACAGATGACGGGGGAAACAAGAGGAGCGTAATGGAACAGGACCAGGTGATATTTTTACTTGTTTCTCAAATTCCTCTGTTAACTCAGATGTTTGACTGAAAGAGAGCAGGCATAAAGACTGAAAAAGCTGCAGCTTATTATTAGCGTGCAATGACAGATGAGAAGAGATGCAATTAGAATGAGCCATATGGATGATCATATGGTCTTTTTATAATTAGCAGTATTTTAATATAGAACAACAACTTGCCTAAAACAAGAGAAAAGAAAGCAATAGTTGAATCATAAATAACTTTTCTAGAGGAAGACTTAGTTCAGTTAAACAATGAGAGTAAGTCATTTTGATTATTTACTAGAAAACTCCTATATTGATCGTATTGTCTATATTTATATTGATCTTTTCATACAGAATGTTACATCTTACTCCTGGAGAACCTATGGGGTCAAATTTGGTTGATGTTTATATTTTTATTTTTTAATAATTGATGCTATCCAAGATGAACAAACAAACAAACTAATTTTAAAAGCCCCCAAAATTCCTCCTGTGCTTTCCAGGGTTAAAGTGTAATATCCACACACGTTATTTAAAATTATTAAAATACATTAATTGACATGAAATACAACTGCTATTAAAATATAGTGTAATTACAATAATATTATACACTACAGTCTATATATATATATATATATATATATATATTTCGAATTGATTAATATGTAAAAAAAAAAAAAAAAAAAAAAGAAGTCTAAGCAGTCTGAGAAAGATGCCCAAACTTCCCTCTCCCTTGCCACTTCCTCCAACTCCTCTAAGGGACCCCAAGGGCCTTCCCAGGCCAGCCAAGAGACATAATCTCTCCAGCATGTTCTGGGGCCTAGACTCAGTTGGGAAATGCCCCCAACACCTTCTCAGGGAGGCGCCCAGGAGGCACCTGGACCAGATACCCGAACCGCCTCCACTGGCTCCTCCTGATGTGGAGCTCTACTCCGAGAAACTTCGAATCTCTCACCCCCATATGCTATTTTGACTTAAAATTCAGCTCAAGACTCTCTTGGAACGGTAGGACTCTAATGTAGGGCTGGTGGGGGTTTTGGATCTGTGAGAATCTGGAGCTGGGTCCTGTCTGGGAGAGGAGATCTCCTCCATCAGGTGTTTCTCACAGAGAGCCAATCAGAAACGGGATCAGGTCCAAGAACCAGACCTAAAAGACCAGAAAGCCTCAGTAGACTCTCCTCCTTGAAACCTTTGCAGTGTCTCTAAACATCACATTAAGATGGAGGTGAAAACATGATGGAAGCCCTTGATCATGTGACTAAAGACCTTATTAATGTAGCATCATGCGTTAAAAAAAAATCAAAAAGTTCTTATCAATGTAAAATTAATAGGAAATCCTACACGTGTAAAAACATTTGAAATATAACATAACATTTACAAATACAAGCGTTTGAAGGCAGCAGTTGTTCTGTTTCTGCTGAAGCTACCACAGCGTGCAACAACTTTTGTATAAAAAATGAATGTACAACAGCAAAATGTAGTTAAAAGGGAATTTTATGTATGCCACTGGTCCATCAAGGCTAAAATTGGTTCAGACGCAGCATGACTTTCTATAATTTTATAATATCATTGTTGCCCTGAGGGACTCGCCTTTGTAGGATAGTTTGTACTTTTCACTTGCTAAACATGATCTACTTTCACAAGTCTGTCTCTTTTGTGCAGCGCAGCTCCTGCATCTTTGTGATCCATTAAAGGTCACTGCTGCACAAACCGCACTACAGCAGAGATTTCACGTAACGCTGTCCAAACATAGACCATACTTTTTATCCATCGTTCGCCTTCTTTCTAATTCTTCCCATCTAATTTTAGGAAAACTCATTTGAAATGTTCTGACTGTCAAATCCTTCATAATCACTTTTATTTACTATATTTGGTTTATGACATTTTGACTGCATCAGAGATTGTGTCACACAACAAAGATTTTCTGTTCAAACAGTGACGGCGAAATGATCGCAGGATCTAAAAACTGCATTATATGAGGCGAAAACTTTGATCGTGTATAATGGGTTCATTTGAAGTTCATTTCATCTCCTCATAACACAACTATGATTGGAAGCTGTTTTACCTCTGGGGTCAAATAAAGTTGATTTAACAGTATTGACAAAACATTAGAAAATGTGAACAGTTGTGTGTTAGAATAGAAATGGGCTGTCCTGCTGATGGAACATCAGGCGGCTACTGATGCTGCAGCACCGCCTCGGGGGTACAACCACGCACGACATGCGTTCAAGCATGTTTGTGTGGATCTGAGCTTTGTTTGTGTGAGTGCCCTACAGGATGGTGTATCAGTAATCGTGTCTCCCCGTATTATCTGTGCGGCAACACGTGTGTTTGTGAGAGAAATATAGGTTGCGTGTTTGTAGAGATGAAAAACACCAAAAAAAAAAAAAAAGCAATAGTGGTGTGGATTGAGCAAAAAGATGAAACCTCCAGTAATATTGGACATATTTGAAGAGGAGGAAGAGGAGGAGGGGGTTGAAAGCAAAGAAGAGGAGTAACCTCAGAGGAGTTGCCTCTGCAAAACCAGTTAAGGTTCTTCATTTTATACAATAAAGAAAATTCTGATTTAACAAAATACAAAATAGTATATTTAAAAAAAAGAAGATTAATTGGTTGTATTTCACTCTTTGAAATTATGCAATGTCCTCATTTTACCACTAGGGTGCAACCTAGTTGAATAAACTCCTATTTTCCATTTTTTATGAATTTGTTAGCAGTGCTGCTAACTCAAATAAAATACTTTAAATATTTAAAGATTAACCTTTCACCTGGGATGACTTTTTGATTTTTAATCATTTTTTGTGTGTTTTTTTTTAAACAAAACCATCTGGAAGCTTTAAGGGAAAAAGCAGGAGGCTGAAAGAAGGATGTGTACTACACTGACTACCATTAATAAACATCAACTAATCAGATGAACAAACCACGGGAGGAGCCAGCTGGTAAATAACATTCTTATCAAAGCCAGACAGAAGGAGAGCAAGAACATTGCTATCAAATAAAGCTCTCCCTGTTGTTCTTTGCTCTTTTTTTCATTAAAGAAACCACTCTCCTGTTCTGATCTGCATTAACCATCCTGGCTGCCTGTCCCAACATTCAAGAGCACTTTCAGCTTTAACGGGATTCAACGGGTCCAATCTCCTGTGAGTCAAATGAGCGACACTCTTTAAAGATGATCTTTCTGTCATCCATCACTTTACACTCTCTCCCTCTAGCTTACAGCCCCTCACGACTCCAAGCGGTGCAACAAAAATGGTGAGCAAATAGGAGCTATCCAGTCATGTAGTTTAGAGCCACATGTCAGCTCGGACAAAATGAAGACGTACATGGATTTATTTGTCTGCAAGTGGATGTATTAGAATGTATAATAGTTCTGCGTCACAACTACAATCTTTATCCAACGCCTCTTTTTCCTCTACTCCTGATTCACAACAATATGAATAAAAAAGAAATCCAATTTTGAGCTTAATTATATGTATGTGTGTGTATGGGGGGGGGTCCTCCATCAAAAGAAAAAAGCTACAAGAACATGGCAAAAACACTAAAATTATCATTTTCATCAGCGTGGGACTTTAAAATTTAGTTGAAAGACTTCTAGAACATTTTTGGATAGTTTTGTTGAATGTTACATTGGACTGATGGAACTGTGAGATTTATATGTAACTCAGATAAAGGAAATCCATATTTACTAAAGTTTCAAAGGTTTTATAACTTGTGGTTATAGTACAGAGGTTTTCAGAAGTTTGGGAACTATTTTAGATGCATCTTATCTGAAGCAGACTGTTTTTGAGTACTCTGTCGACACTCGTTGAGAGAGGCGGAGTGATATTTGAGGAGGCGCGGAGGAATGGAAATCTGAAAAACAGACGTAGAGAAGAAGGGCACGGAGGAGGACTCTACTCGTTTTTTTCACGAGTGCTAGCAATTAGAAAAAAGATAGTGTGTCTTGGTTTGTCGGTCTGATAATCCATAGTGAATTACCTGAAGTTTGTCTTATGTGATACATGACCGTGTAGCTTCAAAATGAAGATTTGGAAGTGCTCTATTATTGCGAACATATTTATTTTTTACTTGAATGAAACTCTGGATTTTTCTGTGCTTAAATTTGCATTTGCCCTAAGACAAAAATATCAGTGCTCCTAGATATTTGATTCTTTAGATATGAAATGTCGACTAAACTAGTTGATTCTATTCAACTTGGTCCTATTGGTGCACACAACACTGCCTTCTAAATTAGCTTCTGCTTCTGGTGCCAGCAGGAGCCGACCCTCAATATTTATCTGAGACTCTATGAGAAACACTTGTGCTTCTGTTTCAAGCCCCTTCCTGAGAGACTGACCACTTCAACACAAACTGTTATCAATTTTAAATAAGTGGGAAAAATTAGGAACAAAAGGGATGGCTTTCTTTGATTAAACAAAATACTCAGATTTTATATATTTTTGTATGTTGAAAGTCAGTTTTTCTGGCATAATTAGTGTCTTTTATAGTTGGGTTTGACAAAAACCTGTGAACTTAAAATGTTTTAATGTTCTTGACCCTGCTCTGCAATTTAACAAGATTTAAAGTTCAAGGACAAAGAGCTGACAGCACCACTCTCCCTCATATTTTCACAGAACCTTTGACCAAATAGAGTGATCTGTAAAACAAAAGAACCTGTTACCTGGAACACTGTCATAACTCCTTCATGAAAGAGCTCTCTGTGTGTCTCTCATCTTCTGCTACAAATTCCTC
The DNA here is from genome assembly GCF_002922805.2 of Oryzias melastigma. Classification (NCBI taxonomy): domain Eukaryota; kingdom Metazoa; phylum Chordata; class Actinopteri; order Beloniformes; family Adrianichthyidae; genus Oryzias; species Oryzias melastigma. The sequence goes on from NC_050527.1 coordinate 9,225,570, forward strand.
TCTTCCTTCCACCATGTGTTCCCAAAATATGTATCTCTTGATCACATGTGACATTGTAGGATAGGGCTTTCCAAGGCAGGTAATGATTTTTTTGTTCCTCTTTCTGTGTTGAGAGCGATCGCAGTAGTGCTGGTTATCAGGCCATTTATTACCCTGCCAGCTCGCCACTCAGCTGTCTGAGTGAATGCAATCTCTCCTGATTCACACAATTACCCCAAGATAGAGAGAGGAAGAGAAATATGTCTCACAGTGGTATTGTGGGTCAGAGAGAGTTTAGGGAAATACACAGAGAAAGAGAAGCCAACACTCTTTTTTTTTTGATAGCTCAGGAATTTGTTTTTTACTTCTGATTTGATGCACAGAACACAATATTAGTATACACTAATTAACCACTTCATTTGGCACACCTGTCAAACTGCTCAATAATGCAAACCTCTAATAAGCCAATTATATGGTAACAACTCTATGCATTTATGTACGTGGTCAAAGCGATATGCTGCACTTCAAACCGAGCATCAAAATTGGAACAAAAGAGGATTTAAGTGACTTTGAACGTCGTATGGGCTGGTCTGAGTATTTCAAAAGTTGGGATTTTCACCCACAACCATCTCTAGGGTTTACAGAGAAGGGAATGAAAAAGAGAAACTATCCAGTGAGAGGGATTTCACTGGATAGAAATGCTTTGTTGATGTCAGAGGTCAGAGGAAAATGGCCAGATTGGTTCCAGCTGATAAAAAGGTAAAAGAAACTTAAATAATCATCGATTACAACCGAAGTCTGCAGAATTACATCTCTGAACGCACAACACGTTCAACCTTGAGGCAGGTGGACTACAGCAGCAGAAGACGGGGTGTCGCTCCTGTCAGTTAAGAACATGAAACTGAGGCTATGATTCACACAGACTCACCAAAACTGGACAGTAGAAGATTGAAAAAAATGTTTTCTGGTCTTGATGAGTCTCCATTTCTACAGTGACATTCGGATGGTAGGGTCAGAATTTGTCATCAAGAACATGAAAGCATGGATCCATCTGGCTTTGTATCAACGGTTCAGGCTGGTGGAGATGGTGTAATGGTATGGGGAATATTGTCATGGCACACTTTGGGCCCTGTAGCTCCATTTGAGAATGGTTATAACACCACAGCCTACCTGAGTATTGTTACTGACCATGTCCATCCCTTTTATGACCACAGTGTACCATCTTCTGATGTCTACTTCCAGCAGAATGACGCGCCATGACATAAAACTGGAATCATCTCAGACTGGTTTCTTGAACCAGTCTCTGGACTCTAAAGGCAAAAAGAGACCCAACGCAGTACCAGCAAGCTGTACCTAATAAAGTGTCTGGTGAGTGTAGATATTTATGGTGCTGCTTATTTTCCTTTAACTTAAATCAGCAAAAAAAAAAAAAAAATGACCTGTAATGGAAAATTACAGTGAAACAAACCTGTTGATGTGTTTATCCTGAAATGATGATTTAACTTCCTTTTTTAAATAACTGTCTAAATCTATTCTCTCATTTTCATACTTGACAATGTCTTTTTTCCAATCAGATCTGGACAGATGTTCTCTCTTGTTTTTAGTAATTGCCTCAAGAAGAGCTGTTGCATAAAAATCTCTTCTTGGTCAGGAGACCATCTGACAGACTGAGCTCCCTGATACAGATGGATCTGAAAAGGATGTAGAGATTTAAGTTTATTCAAGTATCAAGCTTTATTAATCACAAATTTTAAATGAGATCTTTTATAAATATAATTTTGTTTTCCTAAAGAAATCCCTAAAGAAATCTACTAAAACCAGTAGCAGTAGTTAGTTAATAATGTTTTTTTAAGAGGCCTAAAGATAAAGCTGTTCTCCTTACTGTGTACAACCTTTAAATCTATAGTTGGCTTGTTTGAGTGCATGATTTATCATATAGTGGGTTGCTTGTAACAGTAATTTAACAGAAGATGGGGTACCCAGGAAAATATTAACTATACACTTGAATAGATTTTACAATTTAGGGGAAAAAAATAGGAAATTATTCTGAGATGTGATGAAAGACAGACATCAAAACTGTTAATTAAGCATAATTTTGGTAAACCAAATGAAATCAAACATTTAATGGAAAAAAAACAAAACTATTAAGCATATTTACCCAGAGTGAAGTGATGCATAGTAATGGTAAAAGTCTATCTGCACTCCCCATTTCTGACAAATGTAATAAAGGAAACATGTTTAAAAGACCGAATCAAAAGCTTTCCTCTCCTCTCTTTTCTCCTCAGTCTGGAGATATTCTATCCTGTGCTAATGCACGCTGCATTCTGTTTCACCGGTACAGCGGGAGTCATCAAAAACTGCAAAGAAACAGGCCACATTTCTCCCCTAGCCCAGCACTTCTGCATGTGTCTGCAAGTGTGCGTGTGTGTGCTTGTCTCTTTGTGTGTTTGCTCCTGATGAGAAGAGCTGCTCAGCAATATTTAGTGTTACAGCGACAGAACAGCTTTAGGACAGAACAGAGGCTCACCTTCACAAAAGACCAAATGAGAGGCGAAAAGCACCGAGAGATAAGGAGAGAGAAAGGAACACAAACACTCTGACTTTTGAATCCACTGATGAAACGTTTCCTTTTATCAGGTAAGACAAAATGTTCAGCAGTAAAACCATCTGGCCTTTTCCCCTACATCCCCTTAAGAACACAAAACGACTTTAAAACACATCATTGTGTGAACAATCCTTAAGCAGTGTTAATCAGTGTGTCCACTTATATTTGGTCTCTCTACGAATGAGCTCAAGTGCTAAAAAACTGTGATGGAACTTTATAGCACCAACCTATAGGTGGAGTGTGAGTGTTTCAGAAATTCACCTCTGAGTTATAAACAGTACTGATGACGCAGAGTAAGCCTGAACTCATTTCCCATCATTCTTCTTCCTGCTACAAGCCCAACTTTATATCAGCTGTGCAGCAAAAGCAATTTTGGACAATCAAGGCGTAAAGTTTTAAGCCAAATACCAGCTCAGATGAGAAAAACAAAAACTAAATATTTTCGTCTGCTCCAGATTTACAAGGATTTGATCAAATAAATATTCTGAAATACAATTTTAATCTTAGTTTTCTTTATAAAGTTCCTTCATCAAGAGAAAAATGCTATAAAAAATATTGAAAACATCAAAACCACAATCAGCAAATTGGTCTGCTTCATTTTAACAGAAACCAGTCATTTACTGTCTTTCCTGCATGCGTGTACAGAATTTTTATTTGATTTTGTTTTAAATCCTGCTGAAGAAGGATAACTACAACACAGAAACCTTATTTTAAAATATGTCAAATAATCCAAGGGAGCAATAACAGCAAAGAATTGATGATCTGTGTTTGAGTTATCATGAAGAAAATGGAAGAAAAGGAATTAATTATGGTTAGCATAGAAAAAGCTGTTTCCTGCTAAGAAGTTATTCTTGAAAAGAAGATGGAGTTGGAGCTGTTTCTTGGAAAAGATAAGACATGAATGAAAAGGTAACAGTTTATTCAAAATGGTCTAGTAAATAAACACATTAGCCAATGCAAACATCTAGCATACTCAGGGAAAGCTGTGTGGACAAGCCTCTTTCTTGCAATGTTATTCAAATAGAAATATGTTAGGCAGAGATTTTAGGTTTTGCTGCTTGATGTTGCTCACAAGATGAAAAACATGTTTAATGGCACGTCTGTGTTCATCTTGTGACTGAAGAATACCCTCATCTATCCTCTGAAAGCTCAAACACATCTGCCATTTTAAATAGGATAAAACGATAGGCGCAACTGTTTCTTAAAAAAATAAATAAATAAATAAATCAACCCTTTGCTTTAATGAAGGGATGACGCACAACCCCTCTGAGTGCAAACACTTTTTGCTAAGAAAATCAAAATAAAGAGGGACACATCCACAAGATGTGGTACTGCGTATTCACTAATTCTGGATTCAGGTAAGGAACATCTCAGAAAATGTTCCTCTCTCAAGCAGACAAATGTAATGTAGTTAATTGGTTCCTTCCACTGTTATCAATGAAATAATTATTGTAATTATCTTAATTGAATTAGATTATTATATTTTGGAAAAATGAATTGGATCAAAACAATCTTTTTTGCCTTTTCTTCATACAACTTCCACAGTGAATTGCTGCCTTAGACATTAATTTATGGAGAGAAAATAGACTCAATCCGATTTGTGTTATTCTTGATTTGTGCGTAATTTAGGATTTGTGCATAACTTTGGATTTGTACGTGCATAATTGTTGATTTGTAACTCATATACGTTTTGTGCATAAGTTCAAAAAATACAACATTTAAAAAAAAATTCAAAATTCAATTTACACATGCACAAATTAAAATTACAACAGCTTGAAACTACTTATGCATGCAAATCTTTAACATTTATGCACAAATCACCTCTTCTGCTCACATGAGACCTCAGTTATGCAAGAATCTGTCGTGAGACTCTTCACAGAGATTTATCAGTGAATGATGCGTTTAAATACTACAAGAATGCTCGGTCATCAGAGTTTCTTATCAGCAATCAACGCATCAGTCACAGACGAATCCGTGAGACATGAAAAAAGTCTCATCATAGATTTGTGCTTAAGTGAGGTTTAGTGTGTGTGTAAGAGGGGATTGGTGCGCAATTTTTAAAGATTTACATGTTTACATGATTTACAAGCTGTAAATTTAATTTGTGCATGGATAAATTGTATTTTGTATTTTTTTTAATTTCATAATTTTTTACCTTATGTACATAATATATAATAAATTGCAAATTAAGAATTACGCATGCACAAATCCAAAATTATGCACAAATCAAGAATTACGCACGCACAAATCCAAAATTATGCACAAATTAAGAATTACACACAAATTAAGAATTACGCATGCACAAATCCAAAATTATGCACAAATCAAGAATTACGCATGCACAAATCCAAAATTATGCACAAATCAAGAATTACGCACAAATCAAGAATTACGCATGCATAAATTAAGAAAATGCACACACATATCCAAAGTTACACACAAATCCAAAATTACGCACAAATCAAGAATTACGCACAAATCAAGAATTACGCATGCACAAATCCAAAATTACGCACAAATCAAGAATTACGCACAAATCAAGAATTACGCACGCATAAATTAAGAAAATGCACACACATATCCAAAGTTACACACAAATCAAGAATTATGCGTGCATAAATCAGGCTGATACTCATTTCTCTCCATATTAATTAAGTTTAACTATTATTTATGCATGTTAATCTAATAAAACATGTATCAATAATGATGAATGATTAAACTGAGACACAGAAATACAGTTGCTGTTGAGTCCAAACGTGAGCTGCTTCTGTACACGGAAACTAGAGAGCTTATTAAGGCATGGTGGTGGTTGGATCATACTGTGGGCCTGCTTTGCAACTTCAGGGCCAGTAAACATAAGAATAAAACTTATTAAATTTGTTTGTCTTTAGGATTAGATGCTGACTGTGATGTGCACTGATAAAAGAGAAATGCAGGATCAATTTACAAAAGTTCTGTAATTTGTTACTTTTTTAATTATTAGTTGTCTTTAAATTAAAAATTTGAGTTGATAGTTTCCTCAAATCAAATTTTTTATTTGATAAAAACTAATATTGATTCACTTTTTACAGTGTACTGTTGCATCTGATAGACCACTATGTTGAAAAACTGTTTACAAATTAGGTCAATCTGGGGCTTTAAAAGTTTCTCCAGTTTATAATTTTATGATTTTTGGGTGACTTCTAAACAAAATGTGTGCTCCTTCTTAAATCACAGCGTGATGTTGTCAAAGAGGTGTGAGATGACACCATCAGAGGGTGCACAATTTCCATATTTTTTCACACTCATCTGTGCTGCAGAAAAATGTTATCTTTAGACACAACTTTCACATCTTTTTCAGTCTGGGGCAAAAGCTTTAAAACTGTTTCTTCCATGTTTTTTTTTATTATTTAATGACACAATATTTGACAATGTTTATCATATTACTTTTTTAAAGCATTTGCACGAACCTGTTTGTGTCCTCTACTTAATGAAAAAAAGGTGCTAGTTTAAATTCCAGCTGGAGTCTCTGGGTTTAGTTGTAGGTCAGTTCTGACTCGCCCAACAAAAACCTAAAACACACAATATGATTTATGCTCAGAAACGCTGGAAGTAAATGTTGCGTTATTTCCGTCGACTGGAAGCTGCTTTGGAGGCAGTTTTATAGTGTGTGTCAAGCCAGTTGTGCACGCGTGCATGTGTGTGAGTTTAATTGGACCTCCCTGAGCCAGTCTCCAGGTGACGGAACTCATCTGCTCTTCCTCTGATTAAGAACAACAGATGGACTGGTGCACACACAAACCCCTACACACACATACAAACTGCCAAGAATGCTTTCACAGTCATGATGTATCATCAAAAACGTCGCACACACACACACAGATCTGGAAGCGGTCATGTAGCCTGTAATCAATAGAAACACACTCAGTGTAGGATATGAGTCAGAGTGAAGCTCTGTGGACTTCAGTCGACTTATTTCTGTACATGTGACTCCGCCGGCCTCCAGACATTTCTGCATCAGGCTTACATGACTCAAGTGCCTCGTTCAGCTCAGATTCAGCCTCATCACCTTTCTTATTATCACTGTCAACTTTGAAAACAAACTCTGCAGAATTGCCCTCATTTCTCCCCAAATCATCTCCGTTCAGCCTCTTTAACTTGACATCTCCTCTGTCCTTCTCCATCTGCTTGACTGGCAGAGGCTGTTGATTTACTTTGCCAATAAAGAGGCAGAAAAAGTCTTGGTGGATGACAATGTGACAAACTTGAAAGAAAAAAAAGCCATGAAGAAAATAAAAAGGTTACATTGTTTTTATTAGATTTTATTTTTTACAGCTGTGATGTATTTTATGAGACGTTATAAACATGAAGTCTGCATATGTGTCTGTGTGCACACGTCCACAATAAAACTAAAGCGAGATGGAGATGCTTGCAACAAGATCTGTTTGCAAAGTGATCATATAATGAATTTTATTTACCTGTCAATGTTAATTACAATTTTTTTCCAATAACTGGAACTAAGTAACCATAAATAAAAAAGCAAAACATAATTTTTCTGTCAAATTTGGAGCAAATTATGCATATTTACACATTTTAGAAATCTTTAAACACTTTTATTCTTTAGTAATAACGGATGTCAGAACTACTGCCTTTGGACAGTCACATTAAAAAACATTGTGATGGAAAAAAATCAAAAGTTTCAAAAATATTGCAGCACCGATGCCCAACTTAAGGGAGCTAAATGATAAAACTTGAGATTTTGTTTCCAAAATGAGGGAAACTTCATCAAAATAGTTGAAAGTCTTAAAGATCAAGTTTATATCAAGAATAAAAAAAGAAGAGGAAATTGTAACTTTTATTGCAATGCGAAGTTACAAAAAAAAAATGTTTTTTTTTCTGATTCACAGCAACACTGGACCAGGAAACTGCAACTTCTTAACGCTAAAAGAGACACTATTTAGAACCTGTGTTTATGTTTTGGTGGCCATTAAGTCGTTATTTCATAAAAATGTTTCTAAAAGTATTTACAATAGTTAAACGTCAACAGTGTTGCATTTCTTTTTTATGACTTTTGATGGAGCACACACAAATTCCTTTCAAAATAAAATACATCCTGTGTCAATTAAGATCCTGACAGTAGATTTATTTGCTTTTATACTTTATGGACTCTGAATAGCAACTAGACATAAGATAAGGATATGTAGTTAAATGCATTCTAATAATAAGCCACTCCTAAAGTAGATCAAACTTTTTACTATAATTTTGCTCAGATACTATCTGATGTGTATATTTTGGAGGAAATGGAAACCTTAATACCTTAATATATACTGTAGTGTCAGTGTTCGTCAGAAATAATAATAATAATAATTTTTACTCTTGTAAGATCATCTTAGTTTAAAAATCTAAAATAAAATGTATTTATTCCAAACATTAGCATTTTTCTTCAAAGTCGAAGCTCCATAATGGAGGGATAAAAGAGTCACATGCTCCTCAGGTTGCAGATTCCAGCCTTGGACAAATGTGACATTCACAGATTTACATTAAGAAAACCTCTAAGACCTTTTAAAATTTAGACTCAGACCTTAAAAAATATTTCTGTGTTTTAATGTAGAAGATTTGTGTTTGGAACTAATATCTTCTCAAGCAATCACAGCTTCAGGAATTCAGAGACACGGTCAAAACCATCTGTTTAAGCTCAGGCTGTAGGTGAAGAAAAGAGAACGGTGTGACCTTGGTTGTGTTGTGGCTCCTAAAGACACAACAGACCCACACATTGGTGTTGCAATACAGATTTTTGTCCTATCACCACAAAGCAAATAAACAAGAACTCCTCAGACCTTCAGATTGTCTGATTAATCATTTATTTGTTATTTTTTGCAAAAGGATGAAAAGGAGATCTTTTGGAATATAAATCTTTTTTTTTAAAATCCAAACTCATTTTTGGCTGCAAGCAATGACTATTGATTGCAAAATGGAACATTTGTGTAAGTCTTCTGTAACATCAGTTATCAAATTTGTGTTAACTGTGGACATACGGTAAAGGGGAAAAGGTTATTGGAAAGTATTTTTTTTATTTTAAAAAAGAAAAAGTTTTAATTTCTGGTTCTATGCAGGCATATTGCACAATTTTCAAAGTAAAGTCTTAAAGAAACCAAATAAAATCAAAATAAATTTAGAATATGACTTTTTGAAATAACCTGTCCTAAAAAAAATATTATTCTATAAAATGAGTTTATCTGATACATCATCCTCATTCACAATTTTTCTTTAATATTTACACTGCTTTTAATTAGCACACTGGAAAGGAGTTGATTAAGTGCAAGATGGGCGTGATGAACTTCCTAACTGTAGCCACAAGGGAGTCCGGGTCTCCCTGTGCCCGTCCCCAGCCCGGATAAAATAAACCATTTCCACCAAACCACCTGTTTGAATCAGTTAAACCTGGCGGCGACCCCTGAAGGGACATGGCGAAAGGTCACCAACAACTTTCACTCAAACCAGAAACAGCTTTTACAAACCATCCTTCCAGAGCGCGCTGACAAACTCCTGTATTAGAGGGAACACTTGAGCTTTATGCGGCTTCGCTATGAATATAAATAATCCTCTGAGCTTGCTCTAACCTTTAACAGATGTTCAGCATCTTTTTCAAAAGTTCATAAACTCACATCAGCGTGTCCTACAGTTACACCTGCCTCGCCAAAAGACAAAGACATACCCCACTGAGTCCTAAATCACACCTTAAATGTTTTAGATCTTTTGTTTGTGCTGAAAGCATAGAGAATAATATCCCTTTAAGTAAAACAAGAAGCATTATATCTCAAACGAGTCACCAAAAAAGCAATTAGTCTAAATAAAGATGATTAAGTGCTCCATAAAACTCCCCTGCGTGCAGTATAGTAGAAACATCTCAGCAGTAAAACTTGTGAGTGAACCCAGTGTGACCCTGGAGCACATTTCACTCCACCTTCATATTAATCCAGTAGTTACTGTAAAACACTCTATTTGGCCTACACCCTTTTGCCTTCGGGGCTACATTAATGATAATTACCCCGCTCTCAGCATGCTAGTTAATATTCCCTCTTTAAAATCTGTGTCATCACTAAAGAAAAAAAAAAAGAAAAAAGAAAGGGGAGGATGGAAAGAAGGTGTGCTCAGGAATGGAGAGAATGTATCCAAATAGACTTTTGGAAATTATGAATCAAATGTTAAAATATGTGTTTGTTGTTGAGAACATATGAAAAGAACTTATATCCTTATCTCCTTAAAACATGGCGTCAACGCACACATTAAAACATGAAGAGGGGGAGAGAAAGAATGAAAGAGAAA
>NC_050527.1:9235591-9235915 GCF_002922805.2 Oryzias melastigma
CTCTCTCTCTCTCTCCACGCGCGCACTGCACCGTATAAATGCCAACAGCTGATCGCGAGAGACACACTCACGGGAAGCTGCATGCGGCGACAGAGACAGCGAGACGAGGGGAGGACAGAGAGGGATGCCGTCGACCCATCCATCCATCCATCCATGCATCCATCCATCCATCTGTGCGCACGCGGAGTGTTTTGGTGATCCTCTGTGCGTAAACGCGGCCACCACCATCCCCGGGAACTAAGGACTACTTCTGCAGGGGGACGAAACAACTACCTCTGACAGCCCTCTATCACCTCGTGCTTTTCTTTTTTCGTTTATTTTTGG
>NC_050527.1:9235959-9261538 GCF_002922805.2 Oryzias melastigma
CCCTCCTCGATTTTCTGGTCTTCCGCCCGCCTGCAGCGCAAACGCCACCAGGCACCCCCCAGAGGGAGCTGTCCGGTGCTGAAGTTGCATTTCCTTCCACTGAGCAGGCAGAGGACAGGCGCGCGCGCACGCTCGAGCTAAAAAAAACTGAACATTCCCTCAACTCTCCCATCGGATCTGGACCTTCCCCGCGCGCTTCCAAGACAATCTTCCCGCCGCTCTGCTCTGTGTTTTTGTTTTAACGGAGCCATCAGCACGCTGGCCAGGCCGTCGGCGCTCGGCTGTGAGTGTGTGTGCCGCCGCGATCGCGAGAGTGTGTGCTGTTGCGTTTGAGTGTGTGCGCGCCCAACACCATGCCAAGGTCTTTCCTGGTGAAAAAGGTGAAATTGGATGATTTCTCCAACGGGGCGGACTTGGAGAACGCCTACCGGCACCGGACGGACCTCAGCCTGCGGCTCCACGACAAAGGTAGGTCAGACTGCTCACACTGAGAGGACTAACAGGTGTCTCGGAAACCAATCGATCCCTGAGAGGAGGAAGAGGAGGAGGAGGAGGCGTGCTTGGGAAATAAACTGAAACAAAGAGGTGGATTTACCTGTTGAAGGGGGTTCGAATTCCCCTCCAGTGCGCAACGAGAACCTTTGTTTTCTCTTGGATCTCTCTGCAAACATTTTCATTCTAAATGATGTAGAATTTGTGTCTGCATACATTTTGGTTGATCAACAGTCATCCGCTCTGCGTCAGACGCACGGATGGCTTTTACTTTTAGCCAACGCATCAAATATCTGCTTCACTGAAGCAGCTACTATTGGAAAACATGAAAGTAGGGGGACAAACTGCACTAAGCACAAACTGAGAGCTTTCGAGGGCGGAATGAGATCAGCCAAGACAATAATCAGATCCCCCCCTGAAACATTAAGCCTCAATTTGAACCCCCCTCTGATGGCTGTGGGTTTATAATCCAAGATTATTTATGATGCCTCCCTCCAGCTTCATTGATGCTTCCATTAAAGTTGGTAAATCACGTGTTGAGCCAAATCAAAGGCGTTTTTGATTTAATTTTAGGATCACATCAAACTGGAACCTTCTCCCAACCCAAGAGAGGAGATGATAATAAAAGTTCTTGCTTTTATGACAGACCATTGAATGCACCACCATCAGTTTGATCAGAAAACACAAACCTGACTATTTTAAGATTGTTCCTCTGACGTTTAAGTCCACCACAGGGGGAGAGAGGCTTGTTATCTCTAACAATTTACTCTGCAAAAGCCATCCAGCGATGATATGCAGCGTATCAGCCTGACCCATCAGGGACTGATTCCCACACGCTGCGCTTCATCATTTTTTTTCGCTCACCGTCCAGGTGTTCCTGCTCCACTTCTGCAGTGTTGGCACATTTCTTGCCCTAGAAGGCTCCACATGAGCATAAATGCTTCAGTCTGCGTGCATGCAATTAAAAAAGAGCACGAAACAGGAGAATAATTTACACACATCAAATATGTTTTATTTTTGTATGAATAGAATGCATTCATATTTTTTAAAAAAGAGTTCTTTTTGGTGCACCTGTGCGCCACTGAAGTCGCTGCTGTGCCGCTACCTGCCTGTCATTGACCTGTCGCTGCATACCAACACGTGTTTTCAGTGCTAATCTCTGCAGGAGAGGAGGAAAAAAAAAAGAAAGAAAGGGAAAAGGGGAGCTGTCAGTGGGCTGCTCCTGATGTCGAGGTTAACGAGCACTGCCAGGTTTGACACGCGATCTGCCGCCTCAGCAGCACCGTGAACGCAGCCTGTCCCGGCCACCTTTTGTCTCCTTCACTAGCATCTGATGTTAACAGCATCATGCAGCGCAGACGACTCAGTCCTACAAACACACACAACAAATCCTGGAAAAACTGCATCTCAAATGAGTGTTACAGACACTTTTACACATGGACTTGTTTTGTTTTTCTTCTTTTTCATAAAAGCAATAATTAAAAATGCAACTGTTTATTTAAAAAAAATTCCGGAATGAAAGAAAAAGATGCCACTACAGCATTACAGGTTGTTGCCATGGATGTTTGTTGAATGTGCTTGCACGTATTCAGTCCCACAGATCAAAACAAACAATATTTCTGACACACTTTTACATTCTGCTACACTGATGATGGCATTCCATAGCTAGTCCGTTTATGAATGTCTTAGCATTTTAATTACCAAAAGCAAAATATTTGCATTTTTTTCATAATTTCACTAAATTGTGTCTTAAGAAAACACCCTTTTGTTTGTGCTCACACTCTTGCATAAAAGCATTCTGCAAAATGCTGAAAAGAGGAGAACAAAACTGCACTGCAGTGAGGGAGTGTGCGGTGGATCACTGTGGTTTGGGCTTGCCCTGCTCTGATCTGCCCATGCTGCTGCTCAAACGCTAAATCAGCTTTTTTTTTTCCCTTTCCAAGTTCAGGGTCTGCAGGGAAGCATTTCAAATGAAACTCCGAATGGAAAAATCTATCGCTGAATTATTCTTGAATACATTTTCCCACCTGTAACAACCAGGAACAGAGACAGATGCTGTGTTTTTGGAGACGCCACGTTACATTTCAACAGATGTTTCAAACTTGTTAAGAGCAGCAGCTGTTGCTGGTGTTTTCCACACCTCCCTTCAAACTCAAGGTGGATTACAGCAGCACCTGGACAAGATGGATATGGGAGAACTGCAGCTGTCAGACTGTACTTTGGGCACACAGTTGTTTCGCTGTGCATCAGTTATCAATATGTGAGCATAGGAGGAGAGGAAGTGGGAGGAGGGTAACTTTGTGACCAAAATATGTTCGACTCCACTGTGGCAGATGGGGATGAATCCAGTTAACGTCGTCAGATATGTGGTTTTTTATTAATTTTCCTGTCACATTATGGATCAAAAGATTAAAAAAAATAATGTTTTTTCTTGTTGCTTCACAGCATATATTTTACTTTTGACAATTCACAATTTGCATGTCTTTAAATACTTTCAAAAAGTAATATTTTATTCTGAATTTACACGATCATTGAATCAGTGTTATCAGATGAGAGAATTCACTAAAACAAAGTTATCTTAGCCTAAAAGGCAAAACTGAGCACTTTTTTTTTAACTTCACAGTCATATTTTTTACTCATTTCTTGCTTTAATTAGACATACACTATAATATTATTTTTCTTCTGACATAATAGAAATGAGTTGTTCCACTTCTTTGTTGTTTTCAACCTAATTAGTGAACTAATTAGATGAATACCAGATGTAAAAAGGACATTTCGCGAGAAATCAGACTATATAAAACTTGAAAAGAATAAAACTTCCATTCAAAAAGCTTTGTATAACCAGTAATGTTTAATTAGTTTAAAACTGTTGGATGAAATATATAAAATGCCTTTTTTTTGTAATCCTGTAGAGACTTGATTTCACCAGTCAGAGTGCAGTAACAACAGTTTAAGACAGGGGTGTCAAACTCAATCACAAAAGGGGCCAAATCCACAATATACCCACAGGATAAACATTTATTAAATACTCTAAAACTAAAGTTTTTAATCTTTAAACCGTAACTTTTTAACATAATAATGAACTAGATGTATAACATTATCTGCAACAATGCTAGTGTGAATGCTGTAAGCTGAATTTGGCCGCTGAAGATGCTGAAATTGATAGCTAAAAACGTTGAAGCTGATAGATGAAAACCCTGAAGTTAATAACTGAAAAAGCTGAAGGTGATAGCCAACTAAAATATGAGCTAACTTAGATTAGCCAAAACAGCTGCTATTTTAGCTAAATTATCAGGTGACCTGTAAAATAGCCTAAAAAATCTTAGTAAATGCTTAAATAGTCCAAAAAGCCAGCAGAATTCCAATTTATAAAACTTTAAAACTGTAACTTTAACATAAATATGAAAAATGAAAAGGCAGGAATATTATTCCAAAATAAATCAACTTAACCCTTAAATAACTTTCAATATTTTACTCTTCATAAAGATATATTTTGTCAAAATTATAGATGGTAGAAATAAGCGCAAGATATCATCGAGCCATTAATAACAATAAAATAAAATGTCCCAGAGGGTCGGATCCAGCCCCTGGGCCTTGACTTTGAAACATGTGATTTAAGGGCAACAGAATTCTACATATAAATGTTTTGTTATTCTTGTCATCAATTCATCACTAAGAACACACAAAAAACTAAATTATGCTAGAAGACATGTCAGAAATAAAGGCTGTGCTAATACTAAGGCTTGGTTTCACTGTCATAATTCCTGATTTTTTAAACATTTGGAATATATTTACATTTATTTTTATTAATTTCTATTTGAAAGCAACTTTTATGAACAAAAACTAATCGATAAATTGAAACTCCTACTTTGGGACATATCTAACATCAGTTTTTCTGCCAGAAAAAATACCAAAAATGAAAACATGAATGTTTTTTTTATTAGGTATTCATATTATATCAATTACTTTATTTAATTAAAGCCTTTCCCTTGTCAAAATTAATCATTTTTGACAACTTGTGTGCATTCTTATCTGCAGTTTGTTATAACACAGTAGCAAATAACAAAATAAGGCCATCTTTTGAAGTATTTTTCACTCTTCTGCCAGGTTTTACATCCTGACTTTCACTGCACCTTTTATATCTTACGCTGTCCTCTTTTCCTCCTTCAGGTGGCTACATCAGTGACTACATCAGCCCTGTCGTGTATGACGGAGAGAGTGATGGTGGCATCAAGGTGCCCTCTCCTGATCCCCTCTATGATGGTATCCACAGCGACTACGGCGCTCCTGACTCAGAGTCTCCCGAGAGTCCCAGCTCCGAGATCACGGATGGCTACATCAACGGAGACACTGCAGTGAGCGAGGGTTACACAGTCGATGCCTTCTTCATCACCGATGGCCGCTCAAGAAGAAAAGCTCTCGGCAGCCCCCGGAGCCTCCAGAGGCACACCTGCAACGAGTGCGGCAAAACCTACGCCACGTCTTCCAACCTGAGTCGGCACAAACAGACACACCGCTCGCTGGACAGCAAGCTGGCGAAGAAGTGCCCGACCTGCGGGAAAGTGTACGTGTCCATGCCCGCCATGGCCATGCACCTGCTCACTCACGACCTCAAGCACAAGTGTGACGTGTGCGGGAAAGCCTTCAGCCGACCGTGGCTCTTACAAGGTCACATGCGCTCGCACACAGGCGAGAAGCCGTTCGGCTGCGCCCACTGCGGGAAGGCTTTTGCGGACCGCTCGAACCTGCGCGCTCACATGCAGACTCACTCGGCCTTCAAGCACTTCAAGTGCAAACGCTGCAACAAGACCTTTGCGCTGAAGAGTTACCTGAACAAGCACTACGAATCTGCCTGCTTCAAAGGCCCCTTCTCCCCTCTCGGCCCCCTAGATGCATGACAGCTTCAAAAAGATCAAACAACTGACAAAAGTGCAGACATGAAGTACCATTATCCTTAAAGACTGTAACGCAGACAGTATATTTTTGGGTCGGAGAACGACCTCGCTTCCTCGTCCTCAACCCTTTTCCCTTCACTTCCGCCCCAACACACTTTTCCTCGGAGCCTCTTGATGACGAACATAATGAAGATAGCACAATTTTTTTCCTCCTTGAGATTTGCCCACTTAAGGATTTAACTGATCGACGCATGCACTTCGTCAAAAACTCTTGACCTCTTCTTCCTCGGCCTGTTTCAGGATAGAGACATTAATACTAACAAAGCTTCCTCTCGGCATCTAGATTTAGTACGACAGCGTATTTTTCGGGGGGGAGGGACATTGATGATGAGAATGACAAGAAAGACTTTAGTGAGCCTATAGCTACTAGTTTTCTCTCTGCACTGAAATGTGGTGAGTTTTTCATTCAGAGTTTTCCTTTTTGAGGGAAATGGGGGGGTATAGTTGTAATAATAATATTGATAATGTTAATAATGATGCTCTGCTGCACCAAGTGACCATTATCCCCTCCACTATTGAGGTAAACTTATTTATTTGTTTATTTATTTATTTATTTATCTATTTATTTATTTGATTTTGTCAGTTATATTTTTATATGTGATTTGATACTTATTAATTTGCACTTTATGTTGTCTACATGTGTGTTGGATAAATGCCAAGCTCTTTTTAACCACTACAGGCCAAAGCATAAGTCACTTTTTTTTTTAAATACTTCTTTTTTTTTGGAATACGTTGTTTATTTGTTTGTGTTTTTTATATATTAACATTGTTGCATGCAAAAAAAGAATAATAATATTAATAATAACAATGAAACCTATGCCAACATCATAAAAAAAGCTTATGATTTTTTGCCAAATTACTATAGATAGAACCCGAGGGCAATATTTTTTTCTCTTGGAGCCTCCATAGGACTCTTCAAAAGCAATAATCACCTAATGCATGGTATTTTATGATGAAGTTATGAAGTATTACCTACTACTGTATAGCAGTTTTAAAAATCAGGTATGTCTTCACCTATAGTCATAAACAGAAAAATACTAATATTACAGACATCAGGGAACATGCCAATGTAGTGTTAGAGCAACAAAAAGAAAAATCCCGTTTTTCCTCTCTTGTTATGCACTGCCTGCCTCTTAGTGAGTAGAACCGTTTAGGATGTAGGCTAGAGAGGCTGGGATCAGCTACCTGCTGGGTGTGATGCCTCTTATAGGACAACTAGTGTGTCACCCTGAGAGACCTCTTTACACTAACATCAAGAAAAACTACGGGGAAAACAAAAGAGCGCCTCACTCGGAGGCTCAAATTGGACTTAATCAGGAGTAATCACTGACGTAGAAAGGTGGAGCTTAAATATGTTGCTTTTCACATCATGAATATCACGCCTACTCTATTGTATTGATCTGCAGTTTGCAAACAACGAGGGAAAATAATTTGCAGGTGACTGTAAGCAAGCTTCCAATAGAAAACCAAGGTGAAGTTTGGTGCATTGCTGAAGTTGGACCGAGGTCAACTTTGACTGCAATGCATTATTCAACAATCCCTCCAGAGCACTTCCATAGTATAAAGCGTGCAATCTCCAGCATGCACTTTGGCTGGATGATTACAGTTGAGCTGTTACAGTCCCTAACAGAGGCAACATGTCACTCAGCCCTGATTATTCTGCAGCAGGTTCAGTTCATCCCCTCTGGGCCAACTATAGGCTATGAGTGAATTACCTACAGATGGGTTAACTCTAATGAGCCCCTAACTCACAGATGACTAGTTATCTAGGTAGTCAACAGTGGTGTTGCTGAACCCAGTTCTCTGCAGCTCAGAAACCCCCACAGATTCATGGAGCTCCCAAGAGACAAACCCAGGACACGCTAATCACTAGGTGCTTCTTTTATTTTAGTTTATATTATGAAACTGTAAAGAACCATTTTTAATAATGTATGTGCGAGAGTGCATGAGTGCACATGCAAGCACACCGTGCCTGCTGATGAGCCATTTGGAATCACAGAATCCGTCCGCTGTCAAGCTTTTGCAATGACAACCTTTGACAGAAGACAGTGTTTTTCCTCAGAATGAAGGTTTTGACTGATTTATGTCCACGTTTTGTTTGGGTTATGACACAGCACAATTATAGGGACACTGTTCATGTACAATGATGGACCAGCTTCACATCAAAGGCATCTGCAACAATGAAGTCTCGGAGTGTAGGTTTGATTAAACAAACAAAAAAATAATAAAAAATGAACATTTTTACAGAGATTTTTTTTAAATCTTATCTGGTTTATTACTAAAACAAAGCATTATCTATTATATTTCTTCTGAACATGTAGGTTAAACTTCACTGCAGTTAAATATTGCACAATGAGACAAAGATAATACACAAAAATGACATTACAATTACAACTTTGAGCAGTAAAACAGCAGTTGCAGTGTCTTATGGGTATTTTGTCCATCATCAAGCTGAAAGGTCAGCGAGTCTGTTTGCATGTGTCTGTCTCTGGGTGAGCTCCAGGTCTGGCCTCCTTAAGCACTTCCATCATTCTCATCTCCACCTTAAAGAAAGTAGCACAATGAAACTAACTAGAATTCAGGTAGAGAAGAACTGAAACCTTCTACTAGCTTGACCTCTCTTCTTCTTCTTCTTCTTCTTTTTGTTTTTGTATTTCCAAGTTAAAGAATGATGATAACCTAATTAATCGTTTATTGGGGGGAAAAAAATCCTTTGGACTAAGATGTTTTTACTGCTGTATAGCGAAATCTGACACACCTTATCTCAGGAGGTTTGGACCTCTGGTGCAGAGGGAGGACCTCCTGTCTTTTTTGAGCCAGTATTCAGAAAATGTAAGCACAATGAACACAAAGCATTTTGTGGCACTTCATAATAAAGAATAATCTTAACCAACCAAGGCAATTTGTTGAAGTGTTATTTTGTCATTTCTCAGTCATTAGAGGATACAATCACTTAAAAAAAAGGAATACGAGGGCTTTTTAAAAAAAAGTTTTAAAGGGCAATCACTGCTACTATGGTAAGTTTATCTCTAGATTTAAAAAAAGCCTTAGTTCATATGTGAAACAGGAAAAAAAAACTTTTACTCTTGAGTAAACAGCATTTTCTTTGCTTTAACTTTGTCAATATTGTATGTTTAAACAGGAGATTGACTGAAATCAATTCCTGGAATCCTTGTTTGGATTCCTTAAGCAGCCAGGATGGTTAAATACTGCAGCCTGATAATGTCATCCCAGGGATTAAACAGTGGTCAGGTGTGTTTAAATGAACTGAAAGCTGTGTTTGAAGTGAATGTAATGACCTTATTTATGGAAGAAGTCTGGAACGCTTGTCCGGATCAGTGCACAGAAGTACCAGACTCATTATTTCATACAACTAAAATGTTTAGTTTTCATCCCTATGTGATAAAAGCAGAAAAATGTGGAATTAACAGACCAGGCTAGTGTGTTTTCTAGAGTTTCAAGGCAACAACTGTCTTCATTCACATCATGCCTTCCCCTTTTTTAAAGACATGAATCATTTAAACTCTTAAAGGGCTTCCAAAATGTAAAATATATCAGTCTTGTTCTGTGAAAGCTCCTCTGACGTGCACAGACAGTCTCTGAGGGTGTGCTGTGGTCTCCGTCTGCACTTTCTTTTGGCTACTTGGAGTTGGGGCCTTGCCAGATTCGTCTTGTTCCAGGACGTTCTTTGGACATTCAATCAGATAGACATCCAGGGGTTTTGTTGTCAATGCTTCTTTTGTCGATCCTCGATCACTCCCTGTGCAGCCGGCGCAATGTTCTGCTGCAGAGACTGCTGTGTCACTGGGAGTGGGTGTTTGCTCCACGAAGACCTGATGTTAATAGCTGTAATTTGCATTGTAAAAAGGTGCATTAGTGAGATCCATGTAATCTGCTGCTGGTTTTTACTGATGTGGGTGATCAGAAGGGTGTTCTTAAGATGGAAAAAAAGGTGTGAGCAGAAAACAAGCTCACGTGTCCGTGTTTTATGAGCATTTATCATCAGATTGAATAGTCAGGACTTTAATTTGTGGAATTAGATCCTCATCACCCAAAACATGGATTTTCTTTTATGTGTAAAGAGCTCACAGGGGTGGGTGAGTGTTGATGGAAGCTTCTGTTAAACCCAATTTAATTGCTTTGGACGCCACACACGACTATATTGGTTTGAGGAACATTTTACACTCCCAGACTGAGATGGGACAACTGGGAGAGGGAGTGCCACCATCACAACTTCCCAAAGCAAATTCCTTCCTAATTGGTATGTGATTAATTAACAGGAAAGTTATGATTTTTAGGCCTTATTCAGACCTCTTATTGAGTGTTTAATCATAAAATTGATGGCTGACTTTATTAGTTCCTTTCTATCATCTCTGGATTACTGGACATGCACCGGAAATCCTTGTTTATCTCATATTTGTTTAAGATTCATACATTTATTTAAACCCAACTTGTTACTCTTTGCAGCAAAAAGAGGACAATTGACCCTTTTTCAAAACAAGTTGCTTTTTCACTACTTCATCTGGAGCAAAACAAGCAGAATTAATCTAAAGCTGACTAAACTTTTAAGAATAATAGCTTCTAGGTGGGTTACACAACAACTTTTCACCGGGGGACCGGAGAATCACTGGAGGTTTGCCCAACGAGACCACCTGTTCTGTGGGCTTTGAGCGGCCAGTGATTTTGTTGCACAGGGTGTCCCACAGGAACTGTCAGGTTCTTTCCTGAGGGCCGTTTGGTCCCAGTACAACCAGAGTTAAGAGCACGCTTTGCATTTTTATTGGCGAGCCTCACTGTTTTCGGGTTAGCATCAAACTCCACCAGGACCACCCTTTAGCATCCACGGTTTTTAGAGAAAGAGCTTTTTTCTCTGTTCAGTTCAAATCAATTTTCTGATGCGAGTTGCTATGAAACCAGTGTTTAGACTTTATTTAAAATTACTTAGAACATTTGTCTTTTTTATTTATTTTCATTTGCTGTAGAGTTTCCTGATACATTAGAGCCTGCTCTGTGTTGCTCATCTTGTGGTGAAGTAGCAGTCCAGCCGTGCTTCTTTAAGCAGAGATCCATCAAATCTATTGTTGCTATGCCAACAATTCTCTGGTATCCAATGCAATAAACTATGTACAGCATCTATAGTAAACTACCTGTGAAGCTTCAACAAAGACACAATACAGTCGCTTCCAGCTTTATGAAGTACAGTGTGTTTGCTAACTCTCGAAAGAATATTGGTTTCACAGCAGTTGCAAAAAAAAAAAAAATAAATAAATAGAGAAAACACTGGCTGCCCACACCTATGAATCACCTTCTCCTCAACTCTCCTTTACTCATCTTTTCATCTCTTCTCACCAAGCATCATTTTTTTACCCTCTTCTCAACCACCTCTACTTTTCTCTCCCACAGAGTCAAACCAGGCCGGGCCTTTGAGGACCTGAAAGTCATTTAACTCCTGGTAGATAATAAGTCTTAGAATATAGCTCCTCTCAGATAATAAGCTTTATCACTTGATTGCTCTGTATGCTCCCTGCTGTCTTTAGATTCATGTCCAGGGATCTGCTGAAGTGAATTATTCTATTTCTTTCCTGGTAAGTCATTTCAACATTGTGTTCATATGTATATGTATGTGGAAAGGGGGGACGTTTTTGACACGATGACCTTTAATGATCTATATGTTATTCTTCAAACTGCATGGGAGACTACAAAGAGTTAAATGGACCTTAAACAAGGTGTGCTGCATAAGCAAAAACCCTGTTATGAAGGTCTTGCTGACTTGCGCAGGTGTACACAGAATTACTGTGGAGTAAGATGCGAGAGAGAACAAAATAAATACATTCACTGCAAAAAAAAAAACACAACTTTTTAAATCCCCAGGAGCTAAACAGAGAGAAACTCTGCAACTTAACCTGTGCTTTTATACGAAATTAATCAGCCTATCAGACCAAAAGTTCCTGCACGGCGGAGCCAAAGCAGGAATCAAAGGGTAAAAGATTAATCAGGGGGAGGCTGGTGGGTTTTTCTGTGATCATGGAGTGGTGCTTTACATGTGGGTTGAAGAGCACCATATCCATTATCTCCCCTCTTTTTTTTTTTTTTTTCTTCTATTAACTTCCGAGGTGTCTCCTCTCATTCGTGTCACCGCCCCTTTGCTGACCCTCCACTGTATTAGCGAGGGCGGTAATAAGTCCAGATACTTCGGCGCTGCGCCGGGTCATCTATTAGAACGGGCATCATTATGCGCTTTATGAGCTACACATTGCTATGATGTGCAGAAATAACTCATAATAATTTAGAAGATGTTTAAGTAATTGTGCTCAGTGAGCAGCTGGAAGATAGTTGGAGTCACATTTTCTAGAATTGCATGTTTCAAGAGAAGAAATCAAGCAATTTCATATGTCTTTTTTATGTAATCTCATCCTTTAAGATTTTTTTTACAGTGGTACCCCGAATAATACAAGGTGTTTTTGGCCAACTTCCTAAGGAAACACACAGTGAATCTCGTTTAACCGACTCATTGTTTAGAGCCGTTCACATAAACACAGACTGGAGGGAAAGATTTGTTAGCTTCTGGGAGAGTCTTTAAACCTGCTCAGTGATAAAGGAGTCAGAGGTATAGTGAAATATAAGAGCACACTTAGATATAAATTTTTGTCTAAAAAAACAAAAGCTAAAAGCAGATATTTCCTCATTGAGAGCAGTAGGACCATGACTGCTGCCTGCATCTTTCTAGCCTGGTCTATTCATCCATCACGGACAATTTGTTTTACCTAATATGAGTTTATTGTTGTTGAAGTAAAATGATAGAGATGTTTTATATAGCTTATTATAACACCTAATACATATCACCATTTATTTTATTAGTGTATAATTGTTTAATCTATAGTAACTGACAGTGAATCACACGTGTTGCCCCTTTTGTTGCACATGAATAATATTTACACTATTTGTTATAGACAAAAATTAAGCACACACACTTTAGCTTATTTTTTAAGGCTCCTAGGCAGGTAAACACCTAAATAAGCAAGTTTGTGGCAAAAACAAGTGCTATTTATAAAGTTGTCCCTCAATATAGCACAAACAAACAAAACCTACAGTCTGTCAGAGAAAAAATAAAGTGCATCCACTGCAGCCACTTCCTAAAGGGCCTATACTATGATTTTCTTAAGCCTTTCAGAGTAAACTATATCCATATATAAAATCATGCACTACCTTATTATTTTTTTTAATTCTTTTCTACCTGAAATTATGATGACTCAATCTCAGAGGCTCCGCCTTTCGCCCCTTTCATGATGTCGACTAGAGCCGGCCTCAGCAGCGTGTGGTTAATTTTGTGGTGAAATGGGGAGGGGTGTCTTAAAGAAGCTCGGTTACTATAGAGACCACCATCTAAAGTGACAAACACCTGTTAGATCCGGTGGATATTGAAGACAGGACACAATCAGAAGATATTTGGTTGTATGCTGATGACTTTAGCTCCACTGAGAAAGTGTGTGTTCGTGTGTTAGACTGGGGGCAGTGCTGGCGGCGCAGACTCTTCCTCAAAGGGGCTGTTCTCACTTTGTGATGTCATCTCATCAGAACCTGCTTGTTTTTGTGTGTTGGGAGGGGCTGGTGCTCATAGGGCAGTTTTTTTTTGAGGAATACTCAGAAATGTGTTAATGGGTCAAAGAAATAAACATTGTTAAACACTTAAAAGCTCAAAAAGTAGATTTTTCATGAAATACTCTCTTTAAGAGCAACTCTGTGGTTCTCTACAGACAAAAACACATTTCAGCTGCATGTTACTCTTATGATGCTTAGAAGTTGTACTCAAAAACATGGAAAAGTTCAGATTTGGACCATTCAAATGGATGACATTTATCTCTTTAAACACAAAAGTTCATTTATGATCTGAAAATGTACCAAAAAAAAGGATTTTATTCCAAGTTTTCAGAACAGCAATTTATTTGAAGTTTCCGAGAAGGTAAAGCATTAAACATTACTGTATGTTTGTGCTGATCAAGCTTTTAGAAGATGCTGACTTGCAGACATATTCAGTGTAATCCTTCTTGAAAAATAAAATAAATAAATACATAAAATCAAATGCAAGAGGCTAGAAAAAACAGATAAAAAATCTAAATCGAATTGGGTTAAAGTTTTTCCTTGGAAACATTTATGTTTTTGTATTTAATGTTAGAATTACCTCAAGAAGTTATTTATTTCGCATTCAACTTAAAAGTCGTTACTGAAGCCTTAAATGTGTCGGATATGACTTTCAAATGTCAAAAGTTGTGTTTTAATAAGACTTATTTTCTTTGGAATAAACCAAAATAATGAATAATCTTAGACTTCCTATTGATCTTAAACTGCAATGCTGTGCAGAGTAGAAACGATTCCACCTGGTCACAAAGATGAATCCTCTGTTTCTGCTTAACAGATTTATCATTCATCTTTCCTATCTATCTGCTACATCCTCCACCGGCTGCAAACGCACATGATGTTGAGAGCAAAACAGTGTTGGACAGGGTTGTGAATGTTCTCACCACTTCTCAGGCTATTTGTAGAAATGTCAGCTGTCATCAGAAACATCAGCCGCGTGAAGACAAGTGCTGTTCACGACTGCGGTAGGTGGAGGTGTGGAACAAAGACGAGGCATGTTGAGGCCAGATGACAAACAATCAGATTTATCTGTTCTTATGTTTAATCCAACATAATCGCATCTCATCTGAAATATGAATATTTCAACATGTACTTTCCGTTGTTCAGCTTTTTGGATGCCATTTTATGTATATTAATATTTTATAAATATTATTAAACAGGTATTTTGGGCTTTCATAGTGAACTTTGTAGGAAAACCTGCACTAAAAAACTAACACTTTTTTTTTTACTTTTGTTGCCTTTGGTGATAAAATTCACAGCTTTTTGTCACATTCCCTAAGTAACTTTAATTAAAAATTTCATCGTGAAACATTTTTTGGCAAAAAAACAAAATAATTTCTCACTAATTCATGGTTAGTTGCTAGTAAATGCAACTTCAGGTTAAAAAAAGAAACAAATAAATGCATAAATCTTACGTCTGCATGTAGATATGTATCAGTATTGTGTTTTTATGGTAAGACTGTCCTAGTGCAGGTGTGCATAAGTCCAGATAAAGCACTATACCAAGCATAAATATTATAAATTCTGTTTGCTTGCATTATTATTGCCTATAGGCGATGTGTCTCACCTGCAGCTGATGATTCACTGTTTGGGTTGGAAGACCCAGCTGCTCCAAGGTCAGAAATATGTATTTTTTTCACTTTTCCCAAGCACAATTTATTTATTTATTTTTATTCCTGTTGTAATGGTTAAACAATGATATCAACTTTAGTTTTTCACTTTGCTTGTGCACTGTTAGCAACATACCTGATGCTGAAGTGGCAGTAAATGCTGCTAAGAGTCACATGGGATGTTCACATGTTTTATATATAGGGAGACAATGCAGAAAAAAGGATATTGAATGCACCAGATTGTCACAAACTCACTAAAAATAAATCAATATTTTGATTTTTTTAATAGTAAAATAATCCTAATTATTATTTTTTTCTGCCACCAAGATAAAACCTTTGATCATCAACCAACTTTGTGTATAGCAGATTAATTTACAAGTGTTATTTCCCTCAACTAGTAATAAAATGAGGCAAGTTAGCAGGAGTTAATGCCCTCAAAGCCGCTGATTATACATTTATTTAAGAGAAAGAGTCTCAGATTCTCTGGAGTTATTTTCTATCAGGAGATTAATTAGCTGCTAACAAATTCATACGCGTGTGCTGAAGCCTGGAAAGGAGTAAAAGATATTAACTGAGAAGCAGTTTTGAATTGGTGGAGACATGCAGCACGGAGAAAGGAAAAGTGAGGTCGTCAAATCATTTGCACTTATGAATATCACGAGCGCCTGCTGCAGCCTTGCAGCTGAGGCACAAATGAAGCAGCTAATGCTGATTAAATTGCACATTCCGAACACAATACTGTACGAGTAATGAAGTGCAAATGACAACAATACAAATTCTTCCGGCTGGAGACACGAGCGAGCGCGGGAAAATTAGCAGGAATTATTAATCACGTCTGTCAAACATGTATAGGTGTCTCCATTTGACTTGGACGCTGAACGAGAGCAGGAGCCTGCCTCTGAGCTCTGTAGTTAAGCAAACACTCCCTTTGAGAGAGCGGGAGAGACGGAGACACAGAGGGTGGGTGGAGAAAGGAGGACGAGAAGGAAATGAGACAGACAGAGAGCACTCAGGGAGCCGAGTCGAAAGCAGGAGACGGAGAGTGAGATGGGGAGGAGAGGATGGAGGGATGGAGGTAGCTCAGGGAGCAGAGGAGGGAGACTTGACCCAGATTGGGAGCCTAACAGCACCAGTAGCTGAGTGAATGTTTAATATCAGCAACCGCTTGCGCGTGTGTCACATTCGCACACACACAGACATTGTTGACAAAGACTCTTGTTGCTAGAGTTCAGCCTGTTGAATTTCTTTGCTGAAAAACGATACAGTCATGGAGCGGAAAGGAGAAGAGATACTTTCCAACAGCAAAATGAAGTTTAATGAAAGATCTCCCAACTGAGATCACCTCCGAAAGATGCTTCAAAAATATCAGTTCTTATTGTTTTTTCATTTCTTTTTGTTCCCAATTTGGTTTTATATTTTTTCCATACTTTTACTTTCTAAAACAGTTTAATCAATTTTAACTTTTTTTCTGTGCAGACTGTAAGCCCTGTCTTCAGGATTCAACAAAAAAGTAAAAAGTTTGCCCACAAATAAAGTGTTGTTATGGAGAAACACATTTTCACAACTGAAACAGACTTTCAGAAAATTGCTTGCCTCTATATCTACAGGAGAAGTATATTCTAACCATTAAAAGAACAATACAAAAACCATAACAATAAAGAAAACAGGCCTTCAATCTAAAATGGAAATATAATCAAAATTCTTCCCTCCATCATATCCTGTAACTTGTAAAGTTGATTTGATTGGAGAGCTGTGGGAAACGTTGATCTGGATTCAGCTCTCTCCAAGGGGTAAAAGTGCTGCACTAATATTACCCTTTTCTGTACAATCTCAAAGCTTCTGGTGTTGCAGACAACAAAGCCCTACAGTGCACACAAAACATGCACATTTCACAAATAGTTTTAAAATGTTAGATTTTGTTCTTCCTTTTTTCATATATGTACACATTTATTGACCCAAATGTTTGATTTCTTTTCTTCCTTCATGCAGGTCTACAATCAGAATGCAAACATTTGTAACAACACATGAAGGGGTAATTATTGGTAATTAAATTTACAATAATAAACATTTTATGGATCATTTTCTATTGGTAATCCATAAATGTAGGACATAAACATAATTAAAACCCCCCTGAGTTATTTTTATGAAAACTGAAATTCAAAAGCTTAACTTACTTGTGCAAAAACGTAAATTTGTAAACCACAAAAGCATTTTATTGTCAGTAAATGACATTTATAACATGATTATTGTGTACTGTGATAAATCATTTTCAGTTCCGTCCTCCATGATAAATGGATCATATGAAATTATGTTTAATCAGTAGCAGAGAAAGCAGCTTAACTAAGTTTATTTAAGCCAATATGTGATCGAACATTAAATTTTATAAGTTCAAACTGCTCTGTTGTTGGATCATTACATTATAATGCAGATTTTATTTTATGTTTCCCAGTCAAATATTTGACTCAAATGAGCTTCACTACATGCTTTCCTGCTAACCCACAACTCTGCACTGACTTCCAGTGTGTTTCGGAATTGATTTAAAGGTCTTTTTAACAGCCTTTTATCTGCTCCTATAGAGTTCACATAAAAACACCCGTGAGGCATTCTTGGTTTGCAGATTTTTGCCGTTTTAGTTCAGCTTTACTTGGTTTGGTTAAGTTATGCTTTACTTACAGCTCTGGATGTTACAATTATCAAGAGCTTTTTCTCTTTCATTTAATTCATCATTTGTCAGTGTTGGGTTGTCCTTCTTTGCTTCTCCTACAGTTTTCAGGTTTTAGTCACACTGTAGTTTTAGTTCTGTTTCTTAGTTATTTCGTTTTTTAAGTTTATTTTTTAAAATAAATTTTGAGTTACTGTCCATCTTCTGCATTCGTGTCAGCCACACCCACTTTTTAATATCACTCCGTTCTGATGGTGTTGGTCCGTATCCTGGTGGAGTTCACTTTATGATTGTTTTTCCTTCATTTTCCTCCTTGTGTTGCCTCATTTCACCTGTTTTTATAGAATATTTGGAAGGAGAAGTAGGTTTGGGACACGAGGGAGCTGAGAGGGGGGAGTTGGGCTGTTTCAATGTATTATGTGGCACAAAAAACTGTATGATAATAGTTTTAAGGTGAACAAGCATATGCTAAGTCATCATTTATTTGTTCTCTGTTATTTTTTGAAGACAAATTAAAAGAAAAGGGCTGTTTTGTTGAGTTGAACTCAATTTTACTAAACCGAGGTAAACAGAAAAGAGAAAATATCCATAAATACGTCTTCAGAACTGGGAATTTCTTGCCCAAAAATGTTGTTTGTAATAACAGAACTGATACATTATCATGTATTTGTTTTAATACTCACACATTATAAATACAAATGGTTGTATCCATAACATGTGAGTATAAAGACCTGTTACAACGGGTAGTAATGCTTCATTATGTCAGAAGGAAACTCAGATTTTATTTTAAATATTTATTTTTCTCAATATTTTGTATGCCACACTTTAAATAGAATAGCAACACAGTCAGCTATCACATCTCTTATCTCTACAAAGCACGATGCAGTCATTACACATCAGGGAACTTCTTTTGTTGAAACCACTCGAGAGGCTTCAGGTTCTGGAGAGTCTCAATGGACTCTGTTTGCAGGTTTACTGTGTCTAAATTACAGGGATTTCAAGTGAGAGCAGCAGAGCAGCAACAAGAACACGGAAACACAGGAAGGTTATTGGTATATAATCACCATGTAACCCTGCTGCTCCTTCCCCTCCAACACGGATGGCGCGATCCGACTCTCACACATTATTGCATCGCGTATACAACACATTTTGAGAGCAGAAATAATAACTCATTTTTACAAACCCTGTAGACTGTCTCTGCCTCTTTCTTTCCGTCTCTCTCTTGTTTCAGAAGTCAGCACTCTTGTTCATGTTTTCTGCTCAAGTGAGTCACCCTTCTGTGTGTGTGTGAGTGTGTGTATGCATCAGGCTGCTATTTCAGCAATTTCCAGCGCTATCGATTCAAACCAGCCTGCAGAGGGAAAAACCAGGCCCCCTACAGCCACACACAGTTATAAACCACAGACACACAAGACAACTTTAGACGCACACTCATCCACTCAATGGTAACACTGATTCAGTACAGCACCAAGGAAGCATCTGTGGATCATTTTAGCTACAACATCCAAATGAATTCTGATAAGAATTGAATGTTTAACAGAAAATTGGAACTTTTCAAGCAACAAATGTTGGGTCCTATCAGGACCTTCGATGTTGACGAACTTCTCAGAAAATGTATTTTTGCACAGCGCGGTGCTGTTTGAGCACTGTATGGGCGTGACCTTCACTTCCAGCTCCATAGGTCCTGCAGAGAGGGGCGAGATGAGAGGAAGACTTACAGCAGAGGGTTGATGACTCAATCCTGCTCTGAGCCAACGTTGAGTGTATGCATGTGTGTGTTTTGTAGGCTTGTCAGAGACAAGGAGGGGGTGAAACAGAATATGTGAACATGTGTCCGTTTTCAAGGTTAAACTATTTTCGTGTTTCTGTTTGTACATCCGTGCATATTGGAGAGTGGGAGCATGTGTAGCTATTTACATCTCTTAATAGTTGAGGTATGAGTGTTTGTGTGTTGACATTTGTGCAGGACGGTGTGAGAACGTGTGTGTTTGGAACAGAAAACAATGCAAACAATGAGTGAGCGGTGTGCGTTTGTGCTCCGGCTGAAGGTCACCCTCCTGAAAAAAAACAAAAAAAAACACAGTTGAACATTTACCTGTTTGTAGACAGACATATGTGTTGCATTAATGCATGCATGCTTATAAATGCACAGACACACAATGACAAACTCACCCTCCAGGGTTTGAGTGAAGGATACACAGCAGGTATGGGTCAAACCGACAGAGCCGCATCACACCTCTCTGCGTGCTGGACTCCTCCGCTGCTGACCTCAGCTGAAAATAGGACCAAGAAGTAGTTATTTCAGGATCTCATTTCCACCTACACCAGGGGTAAACCATAATTAGCGCAACACCTCTGTCTTTCTGATTGCGTCCCACCGATCCACCTGTCTTTGAGGTGAAGTTACAAATCTCATACATTAAGACAATTTGATTTTGTGCAAAAGTGAGAAAATAATGTTTAAAAGAGGAAAAAAAATATATAGAAATCCATGAAAATACTACAATAAACAATCTGCTAAAATATTTAACTATCATTTGCACATTACATTTTTTAAAATGGAAATATGAGTGGGATCTGTTTATTTTTAGAACAAAGAGTCGCACAAAAAAAGCAGATAACCACCTGTTGTTCTGTTTAAAAAGCCTGCGTGCTTCAAACAAAGCTCTTGTCAGATTGTCAAATTTTGTCTGAAACTGTCTCATCAGAGGCCACACACACATGCACACACACACCACACAGGCAGAGCAAACACTCTGGTGACACCCGCCTGTGCTTTCCTTTTCCCCTCACCAACAGTGACTGCTTTAAAAAGGTTGGAGGTTTTGAGGGACGGAGTCACCCAGGGAAACGTCCCATGTGAGAGCGCCGCTTAACAGTTGCCGATACAAAGCTTATTTAGTCAAAGTAAAAATGGACATACAATAAAAGAGACAGCGCTGCAGTTTCACCTCAAAGTGGTAAAACTGTCCTGAGAGCCTGGCACCACTGTGGCTGTGCGGATATGCCTCTCTGTTGGCCTACATGTGTCCTTTCATCTCAGTTCCTCATTCATTTGGTCCAGATTTTTGTTATTTATTCTCCCTATGGCGTCCTCAGTTTGCCTCTTTTATCCAGTTCTTTCACTTCTTTGTTTCAACCTATTTTTTTTTTAACCAAGATATACATCAGTGCTATTGTTTCAGTTTTTGCCTCCATATTACTTTCTTTTATTCAGCATTTTTATTCTTTATGTCATCTTTGCCTCTGCTTCACTGTCTGCATTATGCATTTATTCATTCAGGTTCTCTGTTTCTGGGTCTACTCTCTTTTTTTGACATTGTGTTACACTTTCTTATGAATCCAAACTTGCAGAGAGACAATAGAATAAAGATAAAGTCTGCTTTTTTATTTCAACATTTTATGAGGGGCTCCATCCATCCATCTTCAGAAACCCACTGAATCCCTTTCAGGTTCACACGGTTGCTGGAGTCAACCCAGCTACTGTTGGGTGAAGATCCAGCACAAGTCACTAGTCTGTTGCAGGGC
Organism: Oryzias melastigma; assembly: GCF_002922805.2. Lineage (NCBI taxonomy): Eukaryota > Metazoa > Chordata > Actinopteri > Beloniformes > Adrianichthyidae > Oryzias > Oryzias melastigma. The sequence continues at coordinate 9,256,842 of NC_050527.1, forward strand.
CACACGCTGACACACACACATGTAAAGACAGTTCAAAGATCACAATTAACCAAAGAAGTTTGGTTTTTGACCTGTGGGAGGAAGCTGGAGTGCCCAGATGAACATCAGAAAGATCTCTGTCAGGGTTTGAACCTTCACACTTTGACGTGAGAGCGCCAACCACTGCACCATTGTTCAGCCCCAAACTGAGAGCATTTGGACAAAAAAGGAACTATTATTAGGTCTTATACATTTGGAGAGGCAAGGTCATAAAAGCACAGAAGAAAAAGACTCTGTCAGTGGTTTTAGAGTACATTTGCAGCCAATCAATTTTAGGAAGATTTCAATTCACGATATCCAGTTAAGTTCCAGAACTCTGCAAAGATGAGGATTATTTCAAAATTTAAGCTAGGAGAAAAGATGTTAAAAAAAATGCTTAAATCAGAACCTTTGCAGCTGGATGGTTCAGTTGGCTCGACGTAGGACTGGCACACAGGAAATCTGGGTTTGTTTTCCAGGTGTGCAATGAGCCAAAAATCCAGTGAGGGTCCTGAGGCTAGACCCTTTTCACTTCTGCCTATCTGGGTTTCCCTGTGCCTTGAAAGTACAGGGTTGTGTCAGGATGGCAATCCAACATAAAAATAAACTAGTAACAGCTGATTTGCTGTGATGACCTCTGCTCTGACATATTTAAATCAGAAAGTCTGGTGTGTAAGCTTTGACAAAACTGAACATTTAAAGGAAAAACAAACTCTGATGACGAGTCAGAAAAAGGAAAACATTATTGTCAGGCATATAGTGCTGGAATAATCCTAAGGGCTTGTTTTGGGCCTTATGAAGTCAACAAATCTGAAAAAATAAAAAAAATAGCTTATAATGATTGGTCTTAGTCAAAGTGCTCCATCAGGTTAATGCAGAGCAGCACATCTGCAAGAGAGAAAAACAAAGGAATCAAGATCCAGAAAACTGATAATGTCAAACAGGATGATATTACTTCAGCTACACAAAAGTAGCTTTGCAAGTTATTGACACAAATCTTGTTTTTTATCAGGAACTGGTTTACCTAATACATAGGAGACCAGGTTTGATAGCAGAAACTCAAACATTTAATAAATAAACTTAAACAAGACAAAACCCACGGAGAACCAAAAAGGTGACAAAGCAGACCTGACAAGGAGAAACTGAAAACAAGAGACTTAAATGCATTGAGGACAATTAACTAATCAAGATTAGTGTGACTGACATCATCCAAGAACAACTCAAAAACAAAGTAAAATGCTCAATCTTCACATTAGTTTGGTCTTCAATCATTGATCTGTTGAGCTTTTCCAAAAAAATGTGGTTCTATTTACACGTTTTTACAACCTGGTGATCACAGGTCCCTGTATATAAATCCTTAGAACTGAATAGAGAATCAGGCTGTGCACTTTGCTGCTCACCAGTGTCTGACACTCTCCCATCTGCATGAATACACAGAGGGGTAAGCCGACAGAGAAGTGTAGACACAGACTGTACACCACAAACAGAGAAGACAGAAAACCCGCCAAGCGCTAAGACAGCCGGCTTGGGGGGAAAAAGGTGAATAAAGGATCAGTCAGGACAAATATGCCAAGTAATAGACAAGTAGGGAAATTGGCGGGCTGAAAAATTCAAATAGAAATCTATAACCATCAGTGTTTATTTTGCTTACTGCAGGTCTGAATGATGTAAGGCCTAACCGCGGAGCAGAGAAAATAAAGTAGACTGGTGTAATAAATCACGTTTTTACATGATGAAGGGAGCTATGATCCTCCGTTAACTGAAAAAGTCTTTCTCGTGTGATTCAAGAGGAATGATCCAGTAGAAGTGCTGATCGTTTGGGCAACATTTAGTTTGAAATCCCTGGCTTCTGACAGTTTTATGATTTCGGTTTAGCAGATGACCACAAACACTTTTTCACAAGATCTCTTGTCTCTTAGAGAAAACTAATTAGACCTTCCATGCAGAAAAATCACCCTGAAACGCCTCAGTGATTGTGGCAAAACAGTTTGATTTGGAGCTAAAATAGCTTTGAGTCCAACTCTTCACTTGTAGAGATGAACTCTTTGGTTCATAAGATGCATGATTCTATGCTAAAATGTAAGTACTTTGTATAAATCCCAAGATAACCCTGTATCACAGGATGCATTCATTCAAAAGCACCAAATCCTTTATCTGTTGACCAAACAATTGTTTTTAATTTAGGAATGAATGTTAAATAGGTTTTAATTTATCAATTCAATTCCATTTTATTTATATAGCCCAATATCACAAAATAAATATGTAAATAATTGCCTCATTGGGCTTCATGCCGGTAATCAAGATCTTTAAGAAAATAGTATGAAGCAAATATCATTATTACCTTATTATGCTTTTCCCAACCTTTTTCAGCTTTTTTAAAATTAAGTTTTTGATAAAAAAAGACCCACACCGATCATTTTTTAAACTATTTTAAAATGTTCTAAGTAGCCTTTTTTAGACAAAATCAAAAAAGTTGTGTCGTTTTCTTGGACTTATTTTCTGCAGAGCGGCAGGAGTTGATTAGAAATTCACCTCTGAGTTATGAGTGGGACAGCTGACGTGGAAGTAAGTCTGCACTCATTTCCCATCATGCCTTTGATTAGACCCTCCCCCGCTAGCTTCCAGCCCTTCACTATCCTAACCAAACATTATGAGTGCAACAAAAATGGTGAACAAAATTGGAGCTACATTTTTTTTCCCTTTTTCTCTTTATTCACAACAATTTGAATAATGAAATATACAGAAGGGCAATTCAAGCTTATTTTTCTTTATACATGTCATCTATCATGAGACAAATAATACAAGAACATGTTAAAAACACCAAAAACACTCAGAGTGGGTCTTTAACTTAAAAAAAATTACGTAGTATTGCATCTTTTAGACAAAGTTACAGTTCTGTGTACATTTATTAAATCATAGATTTAGAATGTGCATTCTACATTTTCAGCAACTCTGATCTGAAGGGATGTATTTTTTGATATTATCCTGGTTGTACATTAATTTTTGAACATATATTCAATTTAGTGGCAAAAAAGGTGAAAGGCTCTTTCATGCATTGCTTCATGCCATAAAATTAACTATTGCCCTCTATTTACTCTACAAATCTATTGATTTATTGATGATCTCTACGTCGTCATCATCCCCCCAAAAGTTAGGAATGTTTGTCCTCTTCTGCAACTTTTTCAAAACGATTTGATTCAACGTCATGCCAGTTGGGCTTTTGTTGATGTTCTCCTTCCTGTCTGCCTCCACGTTTCCTTTTGTGCATTTATCTCATTTACATCTCTCTACCTACAGAAGTGTGGAGATCTCTCTTCTTTCCACCTCCCTGTCTCCTGACTGCGTCTCTGCTTTAGGACAGAGATAATTAATCTGAGATGCAACTCGGAGCCCCACTCTGTGTTTACATCTCCTGTGTGTGTGAATGAGAACGCCAGTGTGCACATGTTTGTGTGCGCACAGTTTTGCAAGTGTGTACAGTTGTGTGAGACTTGCTAATTTGATTAACGAGTGTAAACAGTTAAGCTAACGGTAATGACTACCAAGCAGCTCGCTTTTGTAGCCAGTGGGCTTCATACTGATTACTATCATCATGAAGATAAACCCATGGAGCAGGGAGTGTGTGTGTACGCAGTCAGCTAGTGGGCAGTGAGTTTTAGTGTGTTGTTTTGATTTGGAGTCTCTGGAAACATGCGCAGAAAGTGTGTTTGCATATTTGTGTGTCAAAAAGCCTTTGGGCTACAGGCCTTTCCTGTGTGCTTAAATCACATGATAATCTATTTTAGATCAAAAATAACGTCACCAGATGAACATGGCAGGTTGTCCACTATTAATGACACACATCAATGTTTTTTTATTTTTTTTATTTGTCAAAATGGATTTGTCTGTTTAAGCTAATGATTAATTATTTTACAAAAAGCTGCTTTATGAGTTTACTGCAAGTCTACCAGGTTGTGGTTTGTAGTCCCCACATCTTCAGTGGATCAGCAGAGTTGCTGGGTACTGGCAGGAAGTGGAACATACTGTTGAGCACTGAGATCCAAAGCAGTGAAAATGTGCACAATTAATCATGTCCACAGAAAACACAACAAGCTTCTAGAAATTGTATTAAAATAAAGATAGGGCCATGCATCGTCTTACTTCATGAAGTGATGTTAGTGGCTCAGTGGTACAACAACGGACCTCAGGATGTCATCAATAACACGCAAATGTGTTGGTTGCATGTCAAAACAGGTGCCCATACCATGATCCTCTCCCCACCGTGGTCCATGTGTTTCACAATGTTGGCATTGACTAACTGCTTCTTTTTATGACACTACACATTATGTCTGCCATGTAGCCTGTACATTGAAAACCAAAATCTAAAATTCTTGACACAGTTTTATGTGAGTGTTTGCCATCGTAAGGGGAGGGGCTTCTTCTTCTTCTTTTTTTTCTTCTTACTGTTTACTGGCAATTGTCCACCACCTACAGTTGGAAGAGGCTTGGTGCAAAAAGTCAAAGCAGCGTAAATCTATTAGATCAATTATTTTTTTCATGATCGATTTTCAAATGATTGGCTCTTCCATGATTTGAATAGGGCTGTTCTGCTCCCGGGCTGCACGGTGGCGCAGTGGTTAGCGCTCTCGCCTCACAGCGAGAAGGCCCCGGTTCGACTCCCGGCTGGGACCTTTCTGTGT
>NC_050527.1:9261554-9262754 GCF_002922805.2 Oryzias melastigma
CCACCACCTCCAGTTGGAAGAGGCTTGGTGTAAAAAGTCAAAGCAGTCCAAATCTATTATATCAATTCTTTATTCATGATCGTTTTTCAAATGTTTGTCTTTTCCATGTTTTGAGTAGGGCTGTTCTGCTCCCGAAAATCCGAGTACGAATATTCGCAATGTCCAAGATCGCCGATTCGCGATTTTTATAAATATAACACAGTGGAGTAAAACATTGTTCGGGAACTATGTATTTATTGCTCTGAAATACAGAAAAATGTCAGATTTTAATTTAAGGAACCAAAGCAAAGCTGAATGTGCAGCGCTCATATCAATGGAAGCGCTACTGTCACCAGAAGTGAACAAATCTTTGTGTCAGTGAAGCTTCCTGTTTTCAAAGTAAAACTAGCAAGAGTTTTTTTCTGTTAAAAAAAGTGAAGTGAAGTTCCGCTCACTGACATAAGTTCTGGAAAAAAGGAATCAGGAACCAGAGCTTTGGCTCCAGTGTTTGCATAGTTTTGGTTATGGTAACTCTTCAACAGTTGACGCAATTAACGTAACTCCAGCAGATTCTGAAGCAGAGAAACGCAGCCTCGTGCTGATTAACAGTACTGTACAACTGAGGGGTGGATGTAATTAATGTTAATCAGCTGATTTTGCCGCAGAAAAAAATGTTTTTTTATACAGAGTTTGGGCAAAATGTAATACTTAGAACGTAAAGTGTTGCAGAACTTTGAGGATGGAAAAAGTGTGATTTTTTTAAGCAGTTTTTCTTACTACTGAACTTAACCAAAAGGTTAACAAATCTTTAACCTGTTTTTTTGACCTGTTCTGATCTTTTCTAAACAAAAATATAAATGGTCGTGATTTAATACAAATATATTAACACTTTCATTCATCCAGTAAAAAGAAATACACATAGCATCAAACATATTAAGAAGTAAGAATTGTGGTTTGATCTGTGAATCGCTGAGCTTGATTTGTGAATCGAACCGGATCGCCACCTGAGCAACGATCTACAACTCTAGTTTTGAAAAGGACAGACTACCAAATAGGAGTCATTTACTGGTCAAAATTAAGCTGTTTGACGTTCAAACTGTCAAAAGTTTATCTGGTTGAACTTTTAGCATGTGTTCAGTAATGGCCCAGTATGTACAGTGAGAAAATTGATTAAATAAAACGATGCATGACTGTGATGATTTTAAAACCAGAAGCCCAAAA
>NC_050527.1:9262961-9268862 GCF_002922805.2 Oryzias melastigma
TGTGGTACTAATCAAAAAAAAAATTAAGAGGAGCTGCAACAGAATGCCAGCAGAAGTTTCTCTTACTCCTACATGGCACTCCTACTTCATGCTTCATATTTCCAGTCCCAGCAGAAAGTGTGCTTGCAGCTCCTCCTGCCACTCCAACAGCCCAAAAGCGTGTCAGCTTAATTGGTGCTGTTAAATTGACCATATGAGTGTAAGTGCGGATGGCTGTTTGTCTCCTTTGTCTCTCTGTGGTCGTGTGATGGACAGGCAACATGTCCAAAGTGTACCTGCCTCCTGCCTGATGACAGCTGGGAGAGTCTGTGGTCCCCCGGGCCCCAGAACAGGATAAATGATGTGTGGAAATGGTTGCTGAAAGGAACAACTGCCTTGTTTTTCTGCAGCTGAAAAACTGGGATTTTTTTTTTTTTAATAAAAAAAAAAACAACAAAAACACTACTTTGAAATTTGACTTTGCTGCAGATTTCTTTGCTCTATTTGACACCCACTTCCTTATTTTATTACTATAGCAGTAGTTTGAAGAATGATGTAGTTTTGCTTTTTTGAGGTGGATTAACTTTTAAAATATGAATTTAAATTGATCTGAAAAGTTTACAAATTAATTGATAGTGACAGATTACAGACATGTTTTATTCCTGTTGTGCTCAGCCTCAGTGTCTATTTTTGAAGTCATACATTGTAGGTTAACCAAACCTTGAACACAAAGATTGTGGGTTTGGGTTGTGTTTTCATACAAAATTTTATCTGTTGTTTGCTATAAACCAAGCACTAACCAAATTATTTATTTATTGATCATACTAACCAACTAGTCTACAATTAGTGGGTTAATGTCCTTAAGTTTTTCACTTGTTTTTGGCTAGATTGCATGTAATTTACTAATAAGTAAAAAGTTACTATAGATGGAGCAACAAGAAATGTATAAGGAGATAAACAATACAGGTTTACTAATGATGATGTCATTCCACTTCCCCCACCCACACAATTTAACCAGTCTGACTTATTTCAATCAATTTTCCATTTGTTTCTATTAGAAATGATTTTCTATAACCCTCTTGTGCGGTTTAATACAGTCAAGTCATATTCTAATATGATCCACAATATGCCCCTTTGCTCCCCTTGGGGCTCTGTGCTCAGCACTTAGGTCAGACTACTTTCAGTCACACAAGTGCACACACACACACACACAGACTTACACTTATGCTACATGCACAAATGCAGGCATGAAAGCTCTCAAGTAGGGCTACAAATAAACAGAACACACACATTAACGTGCCTGCAGTCACAAAGAGGGAGAAAGCAACTGGGAGGCTGCCTCCTTGGCTTTCCTGGAGAGGGAGAAGCTTATTATGGACCCTTATTGAAGGCATCAAAGAGTTTAAATTAGGGTGGAGAGGAGGGATTAGGAGATGAGTGAGAGAAAGAGTGGAGGGGGGAGGCTGAAAGAGGGAGAGAAGGGGATGAAAAGAGAGGCAAACAGGAAAAAAGTATAAAATGGAAAGAGATGTAAGGAACGGAGGAATGAGGAAATGTTGGGAAGGACTGAGAGGAATAGGAGATGCAAGTTAACCAGTTGAATGTCTCATGTTGGTCTTAAACTAGATATTGGAAGTGATTTTAAAGTTCCTTTACAAGGAGTCCCAACCGTCACTAAGACTAAAACGGAAGTCTTCTTGAAAGACAGCAGCAGAGGTTTGGAATCTGATCTCTTTGTGACTAAGAATATACAGAAGATACAGTTTTTGTAACCTTAGACTCTTTGACAACAGATCAAGGTTTTCATAAGGTTTGTGTTCTGAACCTCCTTCTCTGAATCTCAAAACAACAAACTGGGACAGTCTCCTGAACCCTCGTTCAGAGTGCAGTAGTTGTGAGGTGTGACTGAGAATTGATTTTCTTTATTGTTCAAAGTCTGCCTGCACTGTAGAACTGTAATTAGTAGGATTGTGGTGACTGGAGTTCAGCTTCAGAAAACAGTTGCAGGTGTATATTCTGTGTTTTTGTTATTCATGGCTTTGACTCTGTGCTGTGCCTTTTTAGTATTTTAAAATTGGAGAGCACAAGGCTCTAACAAAAAAAAAAACACTTGGTAAATTTGAGGAATAAGGTAGAACTCCACATAAAGAGCAAAAAAACAGAAAACAAAATACGTATTTTAGAAAATGGCATAAGCCATAACATTTGGAGACAACAGCTCCAGTATTACTTATGTCTTTTGGTCTCAATGTTTCTGCAGCAATTTTTTACATGCACATCTTTTTGCTTCAGTTCTCCCTGCAGTCTCAAATAGACAAAATAACCTGGAAAAATGCACAATTATAACAATAATTACTCAAACTTTGACCAGGAAAGGTACAAAAAAATGAAAAAAATTAAAAGTCCCAGTAATCCTGACCATCATCCAGTTTTTCATGGTTACCATGACTCTGTTATGGCTTTTTGAGTAAGTACAAAGATGTTCAAGACTGTACTGGCGTAAAACAATGAAGCAATTCACGCATAACAGCAGAGATGTGAAAAAAAACAGCAATACAGAAGTCGTATTTACTAAATGGATTCAAGAAAAAAATTGAAATATTAATGGAAAACCCTCAACTATTATCAAAAAGAGTTAAGTAATCTATCATAACATAAAAAAATGTAACTCATAGTAAATTGTATTGATTTTAAAAAACAAGCTTTAAAATTCAAAATGAAAAGAAACTAACAAAAAGTAACACTCTCTAAAGCAGGTGTTAAAGTCAAGGCCCAGGGGCCACATGTGGCCCTCCGGATAAAAAATAAAAATATTGAAAGTTATTCAAGGTTCAAGTTGATTTATTCTGGAATAATATTCCTGCCTGTTTCTATTTACAGTAATTCTAAAAAGTTATGTTTTTAAAGTTTTAAAAATATAGTTTTACTTTGTTCAACAAATGCTTGTCCTGTTCCGGCTGCAACCTAAGGTGCGTTTTGGATTTTGGCCCCCTGTGTGATTAAGTTTGACAGATGGTCTAAAAGGATCAAATTTAGCACCTTAAACATATTATTAGAGAGTTGTGACGATGCATCTCATTTGAGAAAGAAACAACAAGGAATCTGGACAAAAAGATGATTTTTTAAATGTAAAACTTGTTTTTTTGTTCTAACGTCAGTGCCAGTTGCATCAATTGGTTGATGTCCCTCAGGATAAAATGCAAACTTAGAAAAATACTGTGTTTGTGGTGTTGGAATGATTGGAAAAATAAAAGAACAAGACAAAAAGTTTGACCAAAAATGACACTAATAATGCTAACCGTTCCTTAGCACTTACACAATCTAAAGGTAATTGTAATAGGGATTGTTATCCGCTTTCTACCGAAGGTTGAATTCCATAAAAGCAGTTAAACAATTGCATGTGCACAAATTATACTGAGCAAGAGAAGAGGGAGCAAGGGGGAAGAATTTAAACCAGTGGGATCGAGAAGGCTGCCAAGGTTGCTAAACATGGAGCAAAGAGGAAGACCGGAACAGAGCAAGAACAGAGGGGAGAGGAGATCAGAGGGAAAAGAAGAAAGGCAAAAGAAGAGAAAAGGACATTGAAGAGACAGGCGGGAGAGAGGGAGGGAACAAAGAGTGGGAATAGTGCGACTCAGAGGGACAGAAAAAGGCTGTCAAGGTCGCTAAACAAGCAGCAGAAACAAGGACCTGAAGGGACTGGCTGCAGTGCTGAACAGCAGTGACCTGTTAGTCATGGTCACATCCACAATTACACAAACATGGAAAAGAGGATGAAATAAGAATGAAGTGACTGGAAGAAAAGTGGTGACAAAGATGACTAAAGGACAAACAAAGAGACAGATAAGACTCGAGAAGTAAGAAGTGTTGGGAAACTGTAGTCTCTATCGTAATATTTTCTATTTTCCTGAAGAGTAAAACACCCACATTGGAATTATGTTCCACAGATGAGTAAAATTATTTTTTAACATGCTTATCTTTTTTTTCCTCCTCTCAGCTCCACCAATTTGGGTCAGCATGACTTGCTTGAGAATCCTGCTTTTTATAAATAGTGCAAATAAATACCAAACAGCGCTGGAATAAACAGACTCGTGTTCAAGCAGACAACCAGGATGATAATCTGTCTGTCAACTGGTAAAGCAAAAGGAAATGGGATGATGGATGGAGCCTGCCAGTGCTTGTGCAGCATGTGTGAATGAGACGCGGCTGCATGTTTGCCTAAGGGTAAACACGATGGTAGAAACCCTGTAACTGTGGTTTAATTATTATTTCATAGTAATACAATCTCCTGTTTCAATTATCTGACCACTGTGTTTGTGTGAAAACTGATGCAACTGAGGCTAATGATGAAGACATGTAGCAGATCTCTGTTACTGTGAATATAATTCAGAATTTGACCATGGACTTATTGGGTAAATACTGGATTCTGATTGGCTGGAGGGTGTTCAGTGGTAACTTAAAAAAGAAGCCACATAGCCCTGAATGTTTCATTTTACTGCACCGGTTTAAACACCAGTTGGTAACCGAAGTGTCGATATATCGTTTTATTTTAAATTAATGAAATAAATAGTTGGTTTGATGTAGCCTATCAAAAATTCTGCTACTTGTGAAAAACAATTATTACCCAAAACATAACAAAATAAAAGGACTAATGATTAATTTAATATTTTTTTCTGTCATAAGTGACCATGGAAAAATGCCCATTGAGGTGTCCATTATCAAGTTGGACGGTTCACGCCTCCCTCCATTAATTTCCGATAATGGACACCTCATCAGACTGTTTTATTCTACAGGGTTCACAAACACCTCAACTTGACTGGAGCAGGTTGAGGTACAAGTTGGAGTGACAGTGTTATGTATTTCAAGCCACCTTGCAGAAGTACATTTTTACTCCCTGCTACTATTTTGATATTTGAACTACCGGTATTTAAAATCTACAACTCCTCTCAGTCTCAGGTGAACCTGGAGGTACAAAAGAGACAACTTTTTGACTCTTGGGCCACAAAGGGTTTATATATATATATAATTTTTTTCATGTTTTTCTTTTACTATTTTTTTAATTATTTTGACAGAAGGGTCCAGACCTTGAAATGTTTTCGTAATACTTTTCATGTGAGAAGGAAAAAACATTTGTTTTATTTTCAAATTTAAAACCTGTGGATTTTGTTCTAATTTTAGTGCCAGCTGAACCAATTGTTTTATGTCCCTCAGGGGAAAATAAAACTAAGAAAACTCAAAACTATATTGAAATTCCAGAAATGTAAAAAAATAAAAAAACAATTTTGCAACTACACTGTTTCCATGATTTGTTATTACCGTTTTCTAATCTTTACCAAATCTTCTGTTGACAATAAAAAAAAGAAGTTTGATTGTTACATGTCTTGATTCTTACATCTAAAATCAATGTTTGGATTAATAGACAAAACAAACACTAAAGTAGTCTGAAATGTATTGCTCTATGAGATACTTCACATTTGTAAAAATCAAGTACATGAATAAATGATAATACAAACATACACCCAGAGCACAGATAGTGTGACCATCACAGGCGTTATCTCTGCATTGCAGGCTATTAAAGATTGATGGGTTGCTATTGTAACAGCAGCAATCAGGATCATCCGCTCTGAATAACCCAAACCCCCACATTTTTTTTTGTGCAAAAGCATAAACAACTGTCTATAATGTTGTGCCCAATTGCAGTAAAATGAAGAAACAAAAAGTAGTTCCCATGAATTATTTGAATATTAAAAAGAAACGTGGGTTTCAAATCATTTTGTTTGTCTAACTCAATATACATTCTGAGATTAGGTATGGAGGAGAAATAATATGAAGCACATAAGAGTTTATTTATATTCCACTGTTTTGACAGTGAAAAGGTAGTGAATTATTCAAATTAAACTGCACAATGTAGTAAAAGAGATA
>NC_050527.1:9268921-9275306 GCF_002922805.2 Oryzias melastigma
CTAAGAGGTAAAATAAATACACACGAGGACAGCACACAGACATACATCAAAACAACACAAAGATCTGCTGAGACACAAGGGAAACCTGCAGGATATGTGCAGATGTGACACTAATAGAAGTAGGTGTGGGAGTACCTAAAAGCAAAAAAAATATTTGTTAAATATAACAAAAAAAAACTAAAAAAAAAATGAGAAAGTAATGTTAAATACCCATAGTTTTGATGAAATAGAAGATTCTTAGACTTCGATGTAATGAGATCGAATAACGACTAATTAAGCCTTTGAAACATTGAATGCTTTTGTCAGAAAATTCTTTGTCCTATTTCTGCAACACAAAACAAATGAAAAGTAATGAAATATTCTCAGCCTCTCCTGAAAGGCATTCATAGTCTGTACTTTGTATTCACAAAAAGAAACACAGATGTTACTTCATTTTACTCGTTGAAAAGCAGATAAAGCGGCGAAATGTGATGGAAGAATGTTTCATGTCTCTTGGCTCCAGAAGAAGTTCTCTTAAGTTGCAGCAGGAACATGAACTGTTGCTGTTCTTTTCCGACATCAGTACATGGTAGGGTTGTCAGTCAAACACGCTTGAACAATGACAGCAGCAGCTGACACCAAACAGGAAATGAAGGCAGTCACATCACTTTCCACAAAAAGTAAGGATAAAAGACAAACAAACTGACTTCTCCGTGTTAGTAAAATTCATTTCATACTTAAAAACAGAGGCATGACGATACTTTTTAGGTGTGCAGAGGTGGAAAAAGATCAGAATCACAAAATATTGTGTCGAAACAGAGTTCAGAGGACACTTCTGGGATGAAAGATGATAGAGGCACCTTGTCTATCAGTAACACATCCTTGAAGTTCACAGTTGTTTTGTTTTGGGTGTGTGTGTTTGTGTAGAGACATGTATTACAAGTCCATACACAAGTAGGAAGAAAAGCTTTTATACAAAATATTAGGTTTAGTTTAAAGCAATGTGGCAATCTAAGGCACAACAGTTTGGTCCAGGTCATCATATCCATCCATTTTCAAAAACCGCCTTGATCCATTCCGAGGTTTGTCCCAACTACTGTTGGACGAAAGTGGAATACACCCCGTATGAGGATCACCAGCCATAGGAGGGCCACACAGATATATTACAACCACCCACACACTTACATTCAATCCCAGGGACAATTTAGAATCATCAATCAACCTATGAAGCATGTTTTTGAACCGTGGGAGTACCCAGAGTGCCTGAAGAAAACACACTCTTTGGGTCTCTTCCAGTATTCAAACCAGCACCCTGTCACTGAGGCTAGGGTGGTAACAACCCTGTGAGGCACCGTGCAGCGGACCAACACACTTTTTAACAATGATGAGAAGTATTATAAAATACGAAAAAGTTTGATGTCAATTTCCAGTAAGTTATAGAAATTGAGTGAAACCCAAAGCTACCATCTATTACAATTCTTCAAATGGCCCCTGGAGCCTGGTTTCACTATTATTTCTGTTGACTCTCATGCTGTTGTTGTTGTAGTTGTTAGAACTTAAAAATGAGCACAGCAACTATCTTGGATTTGTATTTCTTTCATTAGCAGACAACAATCCTTCTTGACTTCGCCTCATCCAGTTGTCCATTTTAGGAATGCATTTTGACTCGACAAAGTAGTCAAAATGCCTCAGGTCACCTTTCCTAGTAAACATACATCTATGATTTCAAATTTGCTGTGCTATCCTGGACTGGAGCATCCCCAAAATACTTAGGTCTAAACTTTTTTTTCCTTAGTAAATTGACTTTTTGTGGCTGTTGACCTCTACAAATTGGGCTTTAAAGGGCTGTCTGTTGCCACATTTTTGACAATTTAAAATAAACTTGTTTAATTGCCAAAATTATGGTCTAAAACTGTCTGAGACCTCGTGTTTGCCCCGTCACAGGTCTTATATGAGCCTGCCCACTACCACAGGAAAGGCAAAAGGATTGGCTGGAGCTACAAAGTACTGAAAAGAGCACAAATGATTAGCATGTCCAAAGACAAATAGACCTTCAATGAAACTAAGCACCGAAATGTGGCACCATTTGCTGCAGCTTTTTTTTATTTTGGTAGACCACGTAAATTATAACGGTTCCTACTTGGAGACGAACTCTGGGGCGCAACCCTAGACACAGGTCCCCTTCAGTCTGGACCATGAGTGTGTGCCTCGGGAGAAGGTGGAGGGGAAAAATCCTCAACCTGTGGAGATACTGGCATCACTTTGCGCTCTCTACATTGAAGACTCAGCATGACTACATTACCTCAAGCTAACCTCACTGTCACTGTCAATCACAGCTCCAAACCACACCTTAGCCCGCTCCCCCCCTTTTTTCTGCATTTTTCAAACCTGGTCTAAGAGTTTAGTCAGCCTCTAACTGTCCTGTTGGGTTACCCCTTAAGTCAAAATAATGTTATAATGGGATTTTAAATAAGCCGATTTTTTTAAAATAACCTCTCATTAGTGTCTTAACTTTATTTAAGTCTAAACATTTGCTGGAATTTGCCCCTTAGCATTTCTTCACAGGTTTTTGTATCAGTTCAAGGGACCAGTTGAGGAAAGATGCTTATAGGTCAAAGTGCTCATTTGTCTCCAGCCTGTAATGAAAGCACGGAAAGGTAAGTTTGACTCAGATAAGACATTGTGCTCCATCACAGTGCCTCCTGTTATTTGATATCCATGCACCAGCTGCTGACTAAAGCAGGATAATTCTGTTCTCACTCAATGGATAAGGACCTCTATCCAGCTTCTATTCTGCCACATTTGTTCCACATATAAATAAGACTGCTGTAGCAGGATGATTGCATTTAGATTTCCAGAGAAAAAGTGTGTGTGTGTTTGTGCGTGTTTGTGGGGGGGGACAAAAGTATGAAAGAGGAGAATCCACAGGAAACATGGGGCAAAAATAAGAAAAACACAGAGTGAAAACACAAGGGTAGTTATGAAGTGGGGGGCACAAAGGAGCAGTGCTACTTTCCCTGCCAGAAACATTCAGTACAATCAACTGTTGTTTTACCATCAGCCTGTTCCCCATGACAACTGTCCTGGATTCCGATGCATGCATCTCACACAACAACACGCATCTATTATAAATAAACAAAAATTAAGGCATGTTAACCTGCACAAGCTGTAGCAATTCAGCAATTCATTTAGCAGAGAAATGCATTATTTACACTCACGGGGCAACAGGTTCAACTTATAAGGTCTAAGTAGTCTTACATGTAATACAGAGTGATGGATTATTTTAGTGCAATGTTAAAGCTAATCTGAAATATACCTGATTTGACCTGTTAGATCTGCTCCACGTCACAAAAGCTTGTCATATATTGCTAGAAAATACTTGGAGCTCCAGGTAGAGCCATAAAAAGAGTTCTATCAACTAAAAAAATCTACTATCATTTACATTTTTGAATTACAGAACGCATCTTGCAACATGACACAAATGAAATATAAATTGTAGTCACAAAATATTTCAATCTTATGAGCAAAATATAAATTTATGGCCTCAAAATAGATCCTAGTACTTTTGGTTTTTGTGCGTTTCAACTATTTTGTGGTGACAATTTCTTTATCATATTTACTATGCCATCAGAAAGGCTCTGTTTGTGTGTTTTTTTGTTTGTTTGCTGTTGTTGTTTTTTTTTTACTAGAAATTGGCCAAGTGTTTTTAAACCTCAAAGCATCTATCTCAAATCCCCAACTTTTATTTTGAAATTACATTTAATATCTTGTTCAAATCAGGCAAACGTAAAAAAAAATCAAACTGTTAAAGAATTTTAGCAAAAGATGAACTCTTTTGAAAAATATTTTTGTTACAAATGTAGATCATAAAAACTAAACAAAAAAATAAAAGTGTAGCATTTAAAGGCTAACAAAAAATGCAGTTTTACCAACAAATGCTGGTTTCAGCCTAATATTCTCATGAAGATTTTGACACAAACAGGAATGTGACCATTTGATGACCTTGACGTGAATATTTTTTATCACAAAAGTTCTATTTATATATATATGTTTTTTCTATAAACCTTTTTCCTCAAGGCGCACAGAATGTTTCACTGTTCAAGAGATTCACACTAAATTAAAAAGCTATTCGCAGTTTATTTTAGAGTGAAAGGAAAAATGTGCTCCGGGTCTGAGTAGGATGTATGTTTTGCTCAGCGTGAACACACAGTTTGTGTGTTTGTGTGGGTCTGAGTAAATTTATGTGTTTGTCTTTCTGATGTATGTGAGCTTGTTGTGCTCATGTTTTCAACAGTTCTTTGTGTGCTTCTTTTCATAGAGCGTAAGTGTGTTTGAGTGTGTGGGTGTCAGTCTGTGTGTGTGTCTTAGGGTGGGTGGGTGTCTCATCCAATAATGGAATCTCTTCTTGAGAGTAATCTTCCTATTTCTGTGTTTTGGTTTCCTCCTCTCCCCCTCTCTCAAAGTGGCGGTGATGGTTGTTCTTTTTTAGAGCCGAGTGGATCAGAATGCAGGCGGAGCGGCTGTTAATTATGGATGGCCTGTTTATCCTCCCAGGAACACCCAGGGAGGGAAAACATCGACTCTAACTTGGGCAGCTAAAGCCTCAACTACACTAAGATGACAGTCCACTTATTGGTTCTGCTGGCTAACACCTTGGAGCCAGACTCTTCTCAACCAAACAGCATCCAAGCTCTGGATTCCATGAGTTGAAACCAAGCAGTGCCGAGCATGAGTTCAAATCCAACAACTTGAACAGACAGAGAACAGTGGCAGGTCAAGGTTTCTGCTTTTTTTAACGGATGTTGTAATATGATTCTATTTTACAATTTTGACATGTTTATTAGCACAAAAACAGCAAAACCTCCCAACTGGAAATGTCTTATTTTATATATAATTTGACAATAGAGAACAGAAATTCCTAGAAGAAGCCGAAAATATAGAATAGTTCACATCACACTGCAGCATTCAAGCAAGCACTTCCTATGAAAAGTCTTTTTAAACTCATTTAAATGCGTTCTTCAAGCGGATTCATAACTCGTGTTTACTCATCACTACACACATTTTTAAGACTAAGCCTAATCAAATGTTGACCAATCAGAGACTAGGATTAACGAACGGATGGCATCCCTTCTATTTCATAGAAGTGCTAACCGGTGGAAAATTGATTATTAAGAATAAATAAATAATTGTGATTTGTACTTGATCGGAATTATATGTCAAAAAGTCTTTCATGTATCAGAATAGAGCAGTAAAAGAGAAGCCTGGAGCAAGATTTAGAGAGTTTCAACGTTTTGCACCAAACATCTTCCAACTGTAGATGGCGGTCATGTGCTAGTAAGTGGTAGAAAAAGAAAAAGAAGAATCCCCTCCCTACTTGCATGGTGTAAACACCAATGAGTTATAGGCTAGAGATGACATGCTAGCTTGTTGCATATCCGAAGTTGGACGCCGTATTGGATTTGTTGAGATTCCTGTTTACTGCTGTGCAACAATTGCACAAACAGAGCTGGAAAAACAAAAATGTGACTTTTCACAAGTAAATTATTACTGTCAGCAAATAAAAGAGAACCTATAGAAAGCATTTTAGGAAGATCTTAGTGAGTTTACTCTCAATAGTGAACGTTTCAGCTGATCTTGTAGCCTATTCAAAGTCAAGAGTAGCTTTAGACTTTGCACCATTTCCATGTTTTCTGGCAGGAGTCTAACAGTTTGTGTAAATCTCAGTCTGCGTGTAGATTTGAAAAAAGAAAAAAAAAAAAAGAAATACAACCATTCATCAGGAATACACTGCTATTCCTATATGATAATGTATTTACTTCTAGAAAAGTTTGAAATGTCGTTCATCTGTTTCACCACTGCCTAGGTCTTATTCTTGTGAGGATCAGAGTTTTTACCTTTTAAATTCGGACCAAAATTAAGCATTTTATGGTCATTTTACCAAATTTGCTAAGCTGTATCTCAATGTTTACTGACACATGGCATGGCTTTTCATGTATTTTAGATACATGAAGAGCCATGCCATGTATCTTAGATAATGGTTACAGGCTAGCGTGTCATCTCTAGCAAAATATCTCATTGGTGAACACCATAGGCTAAAAGCACGTTCAAGAATGCATGTCACATGCCTGGTGTGAACTTAGCATTAGATGCTTAAGTTGAAATACTGGTGTACTATGTGTTGTAACATTAATACAAAACGTCATACAAACAGTTAAGGCAGAAGGAGAACTAAGGATGTCACCATTACTTTAAGATTTCACACGTATCATAAGTCAGAACCCATAGGAAAAATCTGTTGCTCAAATGTGGCTCAATCTTGTCTCCTGAGACAAGTTTGAGATCAGTTTGAGCGTCTCATTCTTGGATCATTCTGTGCTCATTTGTGTCTCAAATCTTGCTCCTAAGG
>NC_050527.1:9275373-9282714 GCF_002922805.2 Oryzias melastigma
CTATCATCTGTGTTTTTTAAACCTTTTTACTGTTTCTGAATTTGAGTTTTTAAATTTTAATTAATCAATGTTTCCTATTTCCTATTAACCTAATTAATTTCCTTTTTTTAACTTTTTATCTTTTAATGTGTTTCATTTGCCTGATTCTTTTAAATGTCTTTGAAGTATTCATTTAAAAAAGAAAAAAAAGCTATCTTGCCCTCTGGCACAGCTCTGAGCTTGTTATAATTAATTTATCAACTATTTTTTTCCTGCTGTTATTTAATTTTTTTTTAGCTTTTAGACTCTTAGGTTTTTATTTGTATCTTAATCTCATAGATTCATAAATGTTACAGCATGTAATAGCTTATTGCAAATGAAAAATGTAATCACAATGAATTTATGCTTTAGCAGATAGCAGCAGCATGCAGCAAAATACAGTTTTTTCTAAATAATTCTGAATGAAGTTTTAGAAAGAAAACAAATGTATTTTGAAATGGTAGCCAGCATGGCATCTTGATCAAAGTACTTTGTGGAATGTATTAAAGTTTTAGGTAAATATGATTTCATCTACAATATAATTCTTATATTTCTTTTTGAACTAGAATTCAGTGCATCAGTGACGTGCGGTGAAGTTCGCGGCTGGTGAGGCACTGACGTCATCAGCCAGATCTACTCTACAGAACAGCTTATTCACCATTTGATTGACAACAGTTAAAAGTGTTGTTCAGTATTTTTATTCTGTTTACAAACTGTGGTATGGAAAAAAAATCACCAAGATTGTTGTTATTGACTTTACTTATGAATCAAGTCTGTGCGCTGCTACTTGTGAAGAAACACATGAATAACCCGTTTGTAGAAGTCTTCCTTTTACTCTCTTTAAGTCTCTCTGTCTCAGTCATAGACTTAATATATAAGTTGACATCATTACCAGTGACGATTCTAAACAAATTCTTGAGTTTGGGGGTTTAAAAACAAAACTCCGCATTTAGAAAATGATCCTAAACAATATTAATGAGCAACTGGAAGGCTGCACTTGACTTGCTGCCGCTAAATCTATTATACTTTAGCCGTGTGTCACATACATTGTCTGGGCTCACCAGCGCCCTCTGCCTCATGGCATGCGTACTGCAGTGCGGCAGGCGCACTGCCTCACCTTTTGTGTTTTTCAGAGAAGGGTGTACCTGCAGGCCCGGAGACCCAGCAGCGTTTTCAGGACCGCATTCTCAGGACCGCATTCTCAGGACCCAGGCTTTTTTAACACAGCGCCCCCTACTGGTTGGAGTTTGTTTTGTTACTTTCTGAAGACTTTACAAGGCACATTGCACACGTGAGTAGTAAGAGTAAAAACATGATCGAAGCGCTGTTACAACTTAAACAACTAGTTAATTTATCAAATAAATCTTAAAATATAAAAACTAAACCAATAAATTTCAGTTTTTTGCAGAAACATAAACATTGATGTCTATATGAAGCTTAGCTTAGCTTAGCTTTTATCCAAATTAATGTTGTTTGTGTAAATCTAAATTCATGATGGTTTTCTAGCAATAGATCTTGCAGAATTTTACAGCATGCACATTTTTTTAAAATCTTTTCATCTTTTTTATTTGCTATAACTTTCTTTTGTTTAATTCATTAACATTGCCTCATTATAACCCAAATATGATGTGCATGCATGACAAAACAGGGGAAAACAAAGAGCAAAGCCACATATGAATTGATATATATTTTACTATTATACAAACTTGATTCATTGCTATTGTCCAAACAATGTTACTTCTTATAATAATATTAGGTATTTATGCTGTATTGTTCAGAAGTAAATTACTTTTATACTGTAAGTCTACAATTTTACATTTGACTTGTATATCTTTATTTCCAGATGGATACAACGATTTAAAAGAGGAAATCTTCAGATGAAAGTGGGTTGAATGCTGCAGCAATGACTACTGCCCGTTTTGTTCTACAAAGTATCTCAAACCAAAAAAAGAAGAGATACTCTCCAACTAGAAAGTTTTTTTCCCAACCTTATAATGTTTAATATAAAAAAATGTTTTCGAATTATTAACAGCTGTGATTTATTGTACAGAAAACAGCTTTTAGGAATTTACAATTATTACCATTTTTTAAGTTTAATATAATGCATTATGAATGTACATTATTCTGTTTAATGCAACTCCTAATAAAAGTTATTCTACAACCTCAGAAGATACTGTTTAATTTCCTTTTTGGGGTTGGTTTTTATTTGATTTTCTGGCATGTTTTAATGTTTGTATATTTTATTTTATTTTTGAAATACATGAGTTTCTCATGGAGAATGTGTTAAATTTGTGCTACAGAATAACACAAAATTTAAAGACAAATTTATATTAACCCTTTAAGGGTATTCCAGGCTTCTGACAAGTTTCAGGAGCTTAGAAAACACCAGACTCAACTCTCTATCAGTAGTTAGATTAAAGTAAGAAAAACATTGGAAATAATCAGTCATAATCAAAGTTAAGGGTGAATGAAACACACCCAATTCTCACCATTATTAACATTTATTTAAAAAAAAAAAAACTATAAACGGCACCCAGCAGCAAGAAGGCGGTGTCTCAAAAAACAAGTCCTGAAAACGTCCTGCGAACGTTGTTAGTCCTCCAGCCAGTTGGGGCGCTGTGTTAAAAAAGCCAGGGGCCTGAGAACGCGGTCCTGAAAATGCGGTCCTGAGAACGTTGTTGGCGGTCTCCGGGTCTGCAGGTTTATACTACTGGTTTTTCAAGTGCATTTTTTAGTGGACAAAAAGACTAAATGAGTCACAAACTGGCATCAATGTAATCAGACAGAAGACGAGAGATAAGCAAATTAGGTCATTTTAAAATAATGTTTTTTTTTTTTTTTTTTTTTTTTTACGAAGAAATATTGAAAACCCACATAGAAAAAGGTAGGCTAATCATAGAAAAGACATGTCTAAAAAAATCTAACTTTTGATTTTTATTTTAAAAAGTATATTAATTTTATGTATTTTATGCATTTTTTAGCTATATTTTGCTGGTGAAGCTCTGCCTCACCCGCCCCCCCCGACTGTACGTCACTTGTGTGAATAAATATAAAATAGCCTGTTAAATGACTGCTGACGCAAAGAATTAATGTTCCATGTTTTAGGTAAGTGAAACACAATTATTTTCAGTTGATAAACCCCTTTAATATGCGCTTTTATGTTATTTATTCTTGTCATTGTAAATTGCTCAAGTGTTCTGAAAGATTTATTGCTATCCGTGCCAACAGGAGCAGAATCCAATAAGCTGCTGACCGGGTTTTGGACCCAGTCATCAGTGTACCTGGCTAAAAAAAATTGCCATCCTTTTTTTTTTTTTTTCTCCTTCTTCCTTTTGAAGTACTATCACATTTCATATGTTGCACTTTCAGTAAATCATCTGAGACGGCAAAATGTTTCGGGTCAGCAGGCCCCTTCAGTTTGTGGGTCAGACTTACAACAGCAGCTCCAGAGCTGCTGAGCAGGATGAATGTTTACTGCAGGAAGATGCAGCACTCACACACCAACAAGTCAAGAGCTACAGCTACTGTAGTTTAAAGCAGACAGGCATCACAGGACATCCATAATTCATCCAGGGAGTGCTCCTGCCTTGTCTGTATCTCTGACAGTTCCTCTGTTGCCCATCACAAATATAAAGATGAATGTTCACTTAAAAGTCTTATAAAAATGTTGACTTTTGAAAGAACATTTAGTACTAAAGATTGTTGCAAAAACCCCACAGCAGTCAAAGCGGAAAATGTCTCACATCTGTCAGACCAACTTTCCTGACGGAATGCTGTAAATCTGACAAAGTGATGAAAGCACTTTGCATTAATGCAATCCCCCCCTTTACCAGCTTTGAAAACGGAGTTCCATCAGCGCGAGTAACTGCGAACATAGATTTCTGACCCACACTTCACTATAGTTTATGAGGCCAATGCATCACGAAGTTCTTTGTCAACCTTCATGCAAGAAGATTTTCTTTTTTTGCGGATTAACGGTAACTCAAGTTATCACATGAGTGCATTCCCTCTTTAAGTGACTTGGACGCCCACTACCAGCAACAATGGTTCACAAACACCTCCAACCTCTTACAACTGAATTATAATGTTACACTTATTTACCCATACAAATTGAAACAAGGTCACTTTAAGGAGGTGGGGACAAAGTGTGATCAAATTTTGACCTTCAGACTGAATCACAGCAAAATGCACTAGGGAAAAACCCCAATAGTTTACCAAGAAATTCTCCATAAGATAACCTTTTCTTATTTTTTGGCACCAAGAGGCATCTCCAGCTCTTTGTTGATGAGGCAGAAATGTCTCTACCTAAACAATCAGGAACAGACTTCATGAAGGTGGCCTGAGGTGACGTCCTAACAAATAATATCTAGACATCAAAAATGTTATTTTTAAAGCCTAAAATTATTCGTACCAGACAGCAGTGGATGTGGTTAATTTTACCAATGAAAAACAGTGTAAGCAGTTATGAGGATGTATTGTGTGAGAATTTACTGCAGATTGAAAATTTACAAATGCAAAAAAGTTAATGGCTTGATGTTACTGAAGTTCCCATGAAGGCATATTTTATAAATTAATAAAACATGAATCAATCTTCAACAAGGAGGCTTCTAGATACAGATATAGGTGATAATCATCTTATTCGTATTGTTAGAAAAAAACAGACACAATATTAAATTAAACAGTTTTTTTCCTTTTCTTTTGCACTTGATTTCATGTTGGTTAGTACAATGCATTTTTAAATCTAATGTAGTTTAAACTTTTAAAGCTTTTCTTAAATATTTATAAGTGTCCCTTGGCCTGTGCTTCCTAAAATGCACATTTTAGTGGCAGTTAACTCTTCCATGCTTTGAGAAGTTGAAATGAATTCAACAGCAGAAAGAATAGGATTAGAATAGGATTAGCTAGCTCCAGAACAGCAGGACGCAGTGGCCCCTTTAAGAGTTACTGGAGTTCTTTAGCCGGTAACTTTATTTTTGTGTCTGGACCAGCTCTGCAGCACCATAAAGACACTTTATCTAAATTCTCAGCTTTGCTTGTATCTCTGAGACAGTGGACACACTTTGCACCCGCCAGATAAGTGGAACCACGATATCCTTTGTGGGTGATTTATGAGTGGGATTCAAGAACTCAAATAAATGGCTAATTGGAAGGTTGGTGGTTAGTACCAGGATTTTTATAGTTCAACTACAAGTGTGCTTGTGTGAGACCTCAGTGTTAGTAACAAGTGCGTGTTGACTCTAACAGAGTGTTTGGTAGAAAGTGTTCAGATTTGAACCTTAAATGCCAAAAGAGAAATTGTTATTTTTAAGTAATCCAGTGCTTTTTGAATTTATTCCCATTATCACTGCAGGTAGATTATTGTTTTGATCATGGAAGATTATCAAACTTTTAGGAGTTCTGACAAATATTCCTTTGACATGAATTCCTCTTTTATTGGGCGTCATTTATGTTTACTTTTTATGCTATTTTTCTTGTATTTTAAGACAAGACAGCTTTCAAATACACATAAAAGCACAAAAAAGGTTTCTTTGTAGTGAAAACGCACTGCTTTCACAACAAGAGGAGACAGCACCACCAGAAGCACAAACTGCAAAGAACCAACAGCAGTTTAGTGAATGCAGACAAATTAGCAGGTCCTCAGACATTGTGCTGCCTGACTGCCTGTAGCTGTCATGCAGCGCCTGCTGTATTCGCAGAATGTACTCATGTGACTCAGCTGAGATTTAGCCACATCCGTCTGAATGTCAGGCTGGGTAAACACGTTCTTTTTCAACATGTGGTGCCAGACTGAACTCTTGCTTGGGATTTCAAAATGAATGTGTTTCTGACAGAGTGCATATCTCATCCTCAAAGCCCCAAACCAATCACTCAAGCTCTCTGATGACTGTGGCTCA
This sequence comes from Oryzias melastigma, assembly GCF_002922805.2. Lineage (NCBI taxonomy): Eukaryota > Metazoa > Chordata > Actinopteri > Beloniformes > Adrianichthyidae > Oryzias > Oryzias melastigma. The sequence goes on from NC_050527.1 coordinate 9,281,286, forward strand.
TTTAGTTCTTTTCCAGATTGGTTCTGAAGGCAAGGAATACACTGGGATGGCCCCACTGGGATGCTGGGAATCAGAGTTCTAAAGTTATACATTTCTTTTAATTTTCTCAGACTCTGTCATGTTTATTAAATTTATTGTGATAATAAAGTACCACTTTTTTCAGTGAGTATGCAGTTGTATTTTAATGCGACAGTTGGCAGAAAATACTTTTTTAAAGCTTTTTATTTGTTCATGTTGGAGCAGATTGCAGCAATTTGTCACTTGTCATAAAAATAATGTTTCTTGTTATTAAAACTTCAACTATGTCACTGCAGTTTTTTTTTTAGAAAAAAAATGCTCATTGTGTCAACAGTTAAAGGCACAGGAGAAAGTTCCTAACTTGAATCAACCAAAAATAGGTGGATTGTATAAGATTGTTTCCAATATTCATACATTCTCACAAATATATATATATTTTTAATCAGATAGCCCCCCTATTATAACAATTTGGTCCCAGCAATAAACATGCAAATCGGTTGTGTTGAAATCTTCCAAATTTGCCTATGAATTTCTTCAGATCATCCAGAATGTGTTCCTATGTAGAAGCAGCATAAAAAGTGTTTTTTTGTTCTTTAACTTGAGAATCACCTGAGAATGAGTTTCAGTACAGTCAGGGAATGATGTCTTCTTCTCTGAAGAGCTTACCGCTGATTTACAGCCTGTTGACAGAGATTACCGCCTTAATACAGGAGCAGAAGACACACTTCCGGCAAGGCAACACAATCCTCAGGGGCTGCAGAATCTCAACAGGACACTGGCCATTCATGCTGAAACTGGTTCCCTTCATCAATCATCTCTTGACAAACTTAACCATAACTGGTGTTGGTCGCTGGCTGCTAGGTTTTTTACCACAGTGAAGTTTGTAATCTGGTTCACAGTTAGTTATTGTGACTTCTGGACGCGGATGGATAGCTCAGTTGGTTAAGTGCGGGATTGGCACATGGGAAACTAGGGTTTGTCTCCAGTGTGAGTCCTCAGGCAAGACCCTTCGCCTTACTGTCTACCTATGCCACAAGAGGGCCCAGGTCAGGGTCTCCCTGTATCAGCAAGTTGTATCAGCAAGAGCATCTGGTATAAAACTCTCAACTAAAACCAAATGTGTGGATCAGTGAAAGCTGATTTGCTGTGGTGATGCCTAAAGAGATGTGCCAAAAGGTGAACAAAGAGTAAGTCTGACCTCTGGATCTTCCCGTGCCTACTTTAGAAGCCCATGGACAACCAGAAACCAGGTTATCTCTCATAGTCCAGACTTGGAGCTAAAGAAGGGTTTTCCAAAAAATGTAAGATGGAAGTCTTGATGATGATCTCAAATCTGTTCCCAGGAGAAGAAGTTCTTCTGGGGTGACTTGCTGAGACACAACTCTTAGTGGATGGGAGGGATATTGGTCTT
>NC_050527.1:9282756-9291028 GCF_002922805.2 Oryzias melastigma
TTGGCATTATTTCACGAGAGCTGGAGGTAAGGCATTTTCTATAGCTGACGTCACACCTCGCTTTGTCCAGTGATAATATATGTTTGGGGTTTTGACAACACAATCCAGACGATTCAGTCAAAGAACTCACCAAAGAAAATATAAATCCCCCAGATAGCTGATGGTTAAATGTGTTATTATAAGATGACAGCAAAAAGTAACTAAATGTCTTTGTTTGTTCACCTGCACACAGTCACTTTGACTGGACACCACAAACTCTCGCTCAGTCTTGCAACATCACCATCCACATCCCACACAGTGCAGTCCAGCCTTCTATCTGACTCATTTGACTAAAGGGCTTTTTACTGTAATAAATGCTAAGGAACAGAGGAACTATTCTCTATGTGGAATAAAAAATAGGAAGAAACAATATCAAACATAAACATCTCAAAATTGCTTTGCTTTATTTTTGTCTGTTTTCTTGCCAATGTATTGATTTTGCTCGCTTTTATCTACTGCACTCAACCTGCTGATCCTTTATCCACTGTGTTTTGGTTCTCTATTGAATATTTACTAGGTTACTCAACATAAAATTGTGCATTCGTGCATTTGTTTCCTGATATGAGCGAGATATAAATGCAAACCATGCGTGTACAATTCACATCAGTTTTGGTCTTGACCCAAAGACTGTAAACATCTTCTGGGCACGGACGATAAGCATCTTTTGCTCTGACTGCTGCTGCTGGAGGGTTCTGCTGCGTGAAGACTGAGGTTTGGTCTTGATCCTTTATGGTTTGTGCTGTGAGTGCTCTGAGGACAGGGAGTCTAAAGTCTCCAACAATAGAAAAGTTCATTACTAGTCACTGTTTTGAACAAGTCTAAAAATATATGTATAAACATGGCACAATTTTGAGTTTTGGCAAGACATTTTATTGTTTATAACAACTAGAGTGTGTACATGTGTCAATGTGCACACTCTATGTGTGTTGCAGATCTTGATGTAGAATTTTAATTAAATCGCCAACTGTCAGTATACAGAGAACAAAACACCAGTGTCCAATTTTGTATGTGTACAGTGAATTCATACAGGAAGAAGAAACATTTTTGGCACTGCTATACATGGTTAGGGCTGGTCACATTCAAAAAGATTCACCTGGATCGGACCATTGGACAATTATTGGTGTACCAATATATGCATCTACTGTATCTATAAGTGTGTTTGGAAGTTAGATCATATAGCCTTTAACATTAGTACAGTCACAAAATTGCTATTAGAGAAATTGAACCATAAATCTTTGAATTGATTTGAAGTCTGAAGTCTGATCGGACCAAATAAATCAGTACCAATCTATTTCTTTTATGTATTTTTTTTCAGACAGGAAGCTTTATCGGTCTAGAGTTACATAGAAGAGGATCAACTTTGGCATGATCTCTGCCCAAACAGGCTGCGACACGAAAAAGCCAGAATTATGGCCGCCTGAAAACCATTCCCAAACCACCACACCGCCCCACCCGCACCACCTCCAACTGTTGACTAAAGGCTCAATGCATTCAAAGAATCTCACTTTTGATGCCAAATGTTGACCCCACCATCTGCATGCTTCAATGAGAAAATGAGTAAATACTTCTTTAGCTCTTGTCAAATGTTTGTGTGACATCGTGTAGAGCACTGATGCCAACTGACTTGATTTAAAAATGTAAGCTGTTGCATGTATTGAAGGTAGGTTGTCCATCGTACCTCCAAAAACACATTTACAAGACAAAACCAAAGTCTTGGTGAGATTATCCTCTACAGATAATCTTGGGATCTAGAACATTCCAGATGGTTTCAAAGACAGGAAATTATATATATAAAGTATATAAATATATATCTTTCAAAATTGAGAGACGTCAGATTTGGATATGCAACTTTTTGGTTTGTCGATTATTTGGTTCTGCCTGTAAAAAAAACAAAACAAAACCAAAAAAATTAAAACATCTATCCTTTTGTGTACCAGCTTTGTCTTGCGAAGGGTTCCACTGATACTGGAACCTATCCCTGCTACTTTAAGATGAAAGTACAGTTCTATCAAAGGATCTCAGACCTGAAGGACAATGTAGAGGCAGGAAGAAGATTTCTGGACTACAGGATGAAGCTGTATTAACTAAAGAAAACCCACAAATCACAGGGAGAATATAAAAGCCAGGACATTTTCAGTGAGGCAAGTCTGCCATCCCCCAGTCAGACAAACACCAATGCAGCGATGGCCTGGCCCTGACATAAGGACTGCAGTGGGGATTGCTGCATCACTGGTAAAGATTCTCCATGTAGACATATATTTGATCGATTGTTAAATTACAACTTGTACAAATAAAAGTTTTCACATCTTGTTTTTTCCCTAAAGGAAAAAAAAACTGTTGTTGCTACCAGAAAATACTTTTTTGTGTTTCTAACTTGTTCTGCGGGTTTCCAGCAACTTATCCGCTCTTTGGAATTGCTTTTGTTTCTCTTTTTCAACTTTACTTTTGCTGAATACTCGGTGACATTAGTGAAAACAGTGAAAATTTTAATGTCTCCCAAGTCTATTCATAGTCATATTATCCATTTTAATTATAATCAAAATGATTTTTTAATAATTAATTTAAGCTAAATGATTAAACATGTTTTCAATTATTTTTTTCTTTAAATAAAACCCTAATGCAAATTCTCTAATAATTAGTTTATGTATTTATCTATATTTGATTCACTGGTTTTATTATTATTATTATTATTATTCACTAGTCTATTATTTTAACCAACTGATTAAAGTGGAGAATTGAATTATTGGGATTCTATAAAGTAACTTTGATGCAATGTCAGTGGAGACTAGCTATTAGTCTTTATCCCGTTCAGTGTGACCTTGCATAACTAATGTTGTAAGGACAAATATTGCTACAAGATCATGACCACCAACATGCACCCAAAGGGTCAAGAAGAAACCAGGTAGTGTCACAGTCACAGGTTTGAACCAATCAGATTTCTGCACTTAAGGAAAATCCCCTCCAGTTCTCCCAACCACAAGAATACGCATAAATACACACACTAAGGAGCCCACACACAAACGCACAAGACTTTCCTATAGGTTTGTTTGTCATAGTGCCAAGGGACTTGAACCGGTGCAGATGGAAGGACTGAAACACAACGTATCCGTACACATAGACATATGCATGTGCACACTTATGGGTTCTCTTTTTCTCCTTTCCGCACACACTCACACACACACACACATACAGTCCAGTACTTACACAGGGGAGCAGGATAAAAATACTGTGCTGACAAGTCAATTAATCAGATGTGAAGGTGCTGAGCAGAACAATCCTTTACAAGGCTGGAGTTCAAAAACATTCTTTATGTGTGTGAGGGTGTGTGTGGGGGTGTGTGAGTCCATTAAACACTGAGATTTCTGCTCTTTTTCTAAATATGTCACAGGCTGTTGATCAGGACATTTTAAAGAAAATCGAGATCCCCGAGTTATGTTTTCCACCAGAGTTGGACTCAGCTTTTCAGTTTCTCGCCTTTAACTCCTCCCTCTCACAATATTATTATTTACATATTTTATTTTAAAAGGTGTAATATAATAGAGCAATTTGACATTTAGCGTAATGATGACTGAGGTGTGTGTTTTTAAATATTCAAAAGAAATGAACCCAAAAGCAAAGGTTTCTCTGAAGAAATTGCTTTGACATGCCATCTTTATTGAATCCAAAGTTACTATTATCCACCAGGCAACATAACAAAGATTGACTCAAGTGCACAGATCAGCAGAAGTTTTTTATTCTTTCCAGTGCACTGGGAGAATAGCAGCAGATTGTAGCTCATAAAAGTGTCATAAAGTGTGCAGAGAAAACCTAAAGTCAGGCTTGTGGGGGGAGGCAAAAGGGTATTGTGAGAAAAAAAATCTTACATTTTTAGTTTATTTATTTATTTTTTTTACATTTGCTCTCATCACTCTTAAAGGTGTGTTGCTGGTAATCCAAAAGAAGACAAGAAGCAGATAAAAATAAAACAGATAAAATATCAAATGGAGAAAGAAACACCAGAGTCTTAAAATTGACAAAGGTGAGGTGACAACTTGATACTGCTCTGAAAGTTGGTGCAGAAAATCTAAATAGAAAGTTGGATTCTTAACCAAATTTAAAAAAAAAATCATTTTATTCAGGATTTTACACGTTTGAGGAAATTTGTTCAGCATCTTTCTATCAAGTTTTGGAACTAATTGTCTTGTTTCTATACAATTGTTGTGATCCAGCTTGTTTTCAGGTACTAAAGCATCCATACTTCTTCTTCTCATCCGTGGCTGGGTTGCAGGGGTAGCAGTCTAATGCTGCATTCACACCGAGTGTGATTCATGCGACAGCTGTAATGTTAAGTCAATGGTACAAATGCGATCTGAGGTCTTCCGGTGCTATTTGAGCGATGGCTGTAGTGCGGCGGTCTTGTAGCAGCGCAATTTGAAAGACAAGGAGCAAATTTGGCAGTGCAGCCGGAGATTAAATATTTGAATTTTGGTAAGGCCACCGTGTTGCCTTAACCAATCAGGGACTCAGCTTTAGCCATGTGACGTTTTCAGAGACTATCAGCGGGTAGAAAACAAAATCTTTAAGGATCATTATGCCAGTATTTTTGTCCTGAAGTTCCAACTAACCCGGGGTCTGCGGGTTTGCCAGAGCCTGTCCCGGCTGTGGCTACTATTGGGCGAAGGTGGGGTACACCCTGGACGGGTTGGCAACCTGTCACATTTGCGGCAGCGAGCAGAGCTTGCTACGCTGCAGACAGGGAGCTGCTGCAGGGAGGGAAGGCAGCCTCGTGGGCTTCGTGATATTTTTTCTTATTTTCATCAAAACAATGGTAAAAATGCTCCTCTAATTTTATATTTGTTTTAATTTTTTTTTTCTCTCGGGTGAGTGCGGGACAGTGAGCCTTCAACCAGAGTCAAAGAAACACAGAAACACAGCAGATGCGGCTGTCATAAAGACTCAACTCTTGAGTGAAGCTCCCGGTACCGAGAATCTTTGAATGATGACATGAATCCAAGCATTGAGATGGGAATACAATATTTTTGTAGAACTCTTCATAATAATTAAACCTGATCACTTTGCATCATCTGTGTTTTCCATACATTGGAAGTGAGACGTGTGTATATCTCTCAAGCTGTAGTGATGAGGCTAAAAACATCAGCTGGTAGCTCCTCCCACACGCGGTTTACAGGTACTTTTTTTTGTTGTTTGTTTTATGCAGGAATTATGCTTTTATGATGTTACTGATTAAATTTTTATGTTATTTTTAGGAGAAATTATTATTAAGTATGTTTGTCGTGAATCAGTCTCTGATCACCTTTTTCAGGTTATCAGGATGTTTAGTCAAAGTTTTGACACTTATTTCAGACTTTCAACATATTCTGACTCATAAGAACCCAGATTCATACTTCTAAAAATAAAAAATAAAAAAAAATTGAGAAATACCACAAACCAAGTGGACCGCAGAAGGCATGTCTGACGTTTTTTTTTTTGTTTTTTTCTGTAACACAATATGGATTCTTATGGGTTAAGCTGGATTTTAATTTTCAATTTCAGTGCACATTAATACTTAAATTATTTAAGAGCTGTCAGAAACATTTTTTGGAAGTGAACAGAAACATTTTAAATTTAAGATTAGATAGTAGTGTTCAACCAAAAGATGAAATGTGAACTTCAGCTCAAGCATAAGCAGAGATAGTATCAACCAAAGGAAATGCGGACAGCTAATACACAGAACATGTTTCATGTCAGTTCAGTCAAGAATCCAGCTTAGTACCTTTGAGCCAAAGAGACCTTCTATCCTCCCTTGACCCACCCTGTCCCTGTCGCACGTTAAGTGCCTCATCTTACAAATCAGTAATGGATCTTGATCTTGGTGCTGATGCATCAGTCCCTACAACATCAGAAAGTGCTGGTGTCTACTTCTCCTTCTGTGTCCAATAAGCATGAGAACAGAAAGCTGGAGAATCCAAAGAGAAAGTAAGGTGTTGGTCCAGATAAAGTTAGCTTGAGGACATCCTGGCTTGGTACTGCACTGCACCTAAAAAAAAAAAATCACTGATCTGTATCTTACCAGCTACAAAAAGGTTGTTCTAACGTCACACGTCATGAATATCTTAGACTTACACTAGTCCAGCTAAGTGAGCAAACAAACTGTATTCAGGACCTGCTGCAGTTTGCTGATCAACAAAAATTCCATCAGCAGCCCACTGAATAGTCTCAACTGGTTCAAGGATGCTAATTTATCAAGTAACTTGGGGGTTTCAGCATTTTTTTTCCCCTAGCCTTTTTATTTCTTTTCATGCTTGGACAATCTTCAACTTCTTCTGCTAATTTAACATTTAGCAAATTGCTTCAGCATCTTCAGCATCCAGATTTAGCAAACAACATTCACATATGAATAATTGCAGGTCATGCAGTTTTTTTTTCTAGTTTCCATGGGATTTTCTTGTCCAATGCCCTCAAGCTGACAATTATGGGATCTCAGCATTCTGAGATCATAATAGCATGTTGTCATCCGAAAATCTCCAGTTGTTATTACCCTCGGAGATCCCTTTTAGCTGTTCAGTCATAATGCTGCCATTTTTTTATTTTTTTGGTACATCATGTATTTGTTGAGTTGTTGTGATTCTACAGGTAGGTCAACTTATTAAAACAATCGACTTGTGGAGTTGGAGCAATCAAACGTACCTCATAACAGATTCTGAATCAATGCGGACTGTCAGCAGCATTCAAGTGTACAGACTTTGGTTTGAAATCAACAGTGTGACCGACTGACATCCCCTGAGCGATGCTGAAAGCAGTCAATCAACAGTGGCTTCTGCAGTAATGACAGCGATGTGTGCACTCCCCCAGGAAGACATGTCAGGTCAATGGATCACTGCCACTCTGACACATAAACACACATGTACATCCAAATGAATTCATATTGGGATGGCAAACAATTTGGTATCAGAGACTTTTGTGCTGCTCCTGACAATTTATGAAATATTTTTCTATCTACTCTTTACGTGTTCTTCCCAGGGAAGTGCCATGCACACAAATAAAAACATGATTTAAGCTATTTCTTCATCTCAGCTGAAGAAGATTGTAACTGGCACTGGATTCATTCAGTCTGAGAACAGAAGATGCACCACATGTCGCACGACAGCTTTTGCAAGAAATAACTCAAGTCTTCAGGCTTCAAAGAACCTCATTTATTACAGAAGTTTATTTTATTCTTGTATGGAGCTAGTCAAACTGGTTATTTAAATTGCCTATGACTAATTGATTAATGTGATTTAACTGGAAAAAGAGCTTAAAAGATGATAAAATCTGACAAATTAGATTCCTGTGCAATAGAGGCTTTTACATCACACATGTGGATCAAAGAGCTTTGCAGTCTATTTGGATCTATGATTACACTAAGTCTTAATTTAAAAAAAAAATCACTTTTTAGGTTTGCACTAAATACTAATGTTGGTACCTGGCTCTTCTATTCTCCCTGTATTGTCATCTATAACTGAACTAAATGATTGGAGGCAGGGTTGCCATAGCAAACTGTTGCAAAACAGCTGTGATGTGTGTTCCTCATGACACAAAAACAAATGAAAAGTAGCAACCATTGATGTGAAGGAGCACTCGCTGAATTGAAAGGACAGTTTGGAAAGTTAGTCAACAAAATCAAGCCAAAGACAATCTATTTGGAGATCACAGATGGGAAAAAGCTAATAGTAGCTAATGCTAGCTTGCCTCGGCCATCATATGAAGGTCCAATGAACATAGTTGAAACCATAGACTATATAAGAGAACTGGACTGCTCCAAGAAGCCAAAATCTCGGACTTCTATACAGAAATAGCTATTACCATAACTACAGCTATCACTTGGTCATATTTTTCAGAAGAACCATTTTTGCTCTACTGCCTGTTATTAATTTGTTCTTCCTTATCCTATTTTATTTAAATCATATTTTTCTTAATTGCGAGTTATTCAAGTTATAAAATTGTTAATCAGAGGCCTCAAAAAACTATGTGTTCCCTGTTGACTCCCACCTCGAACGTTCAAAATGTTTGACAAACATGCTGGTGCAAAGTTGCTTTTTGGGGTCCTAATATAAACGTATGGATCTGCTACTGTGTCTAATTTTCTTATAATTACTATGAAAAACACTTTTGAAACCAGAATGACCATGATTCTTATAAAATGCACATCAGATCGCTCTCATTTCTGTTTCCCCCTCAATCCAACCGTTTTACTCTTTCCTTCCCTCCAAAACGG
>NC_050527.1:9291361-9310888 GCF_002922805.2 Oryzias melastigma
CAGATAAAAAATCCTTGCAAAAAAAAAAAAAAAGTTCTCCACGCTGTCTTGTGGGGTCTAGATGACCCCACTTTTTAAGGCAAACATGCACAAAAAAACTCAATTAATGGAAAAATAAAAAAAGTTAAAAAACTGTCAAATCTCTGCTGGTGCAAAGTTGCTTTTTTGGGTCCTAATATAAACGTATGGATCTGCTACTGTGTCTAATTTTCTTATAATTACTATAAAAAACACCCGAATGACCGTGATTCTTATAAAATGCACATCAGATCGCTCTCATTTCTGTTTCCCCCTCAATCCAACCGTTTTACTCTTTCCTTCCCTCCAAAACGGCGTGCCCCTCAAGGTCAAGTGACTGTGACATGTGTTGCCTATGATGAAAGAAAAATAAGTTATCCTTCGCACTGATCGCAGTGAACGAACGTCGTCTTTGAGTCTGGGATTCAAGTGTTAATTAAACGTGTCCGGGCAGAGCTGCAAACAGCTCAAATTGAGTAAACAGGTTACTTTAACGACCTTTCATATCATGCAGGGACATAGATGTTTACAAACAAACAAATAGCGGTCAGAGTTGTGTACCAATTAAACAGCAGAGACAGATGTGTTTACAATGCACTGACGCAGACGGCCTCTGATGATTTTTAATATTCATACCTGGGTTCTGCCATAGAAGTTACACAGAAGAGAAAGGCTAGCTCAGATTGCTGTTGATTTTAGGGAAAGTCACAAGTAAATAAATCAGCAGTTCGGTAAACAAAATCATTACATGATGAAATGTAATTAATTTGAAATGTAATTTTTAACATTTTACTCACTTTCTGAAATTTTTCTTGGCTTACATGCCTCTACTTCTAAGAGTAAAATATTTTCATAAAAACATTTGATTTAATTTGCTCAGAACAATCTGAGGAAAACCAGATTTTCCAACTTGAGAGGGAAAATTACATAAAATTGTGAGGATTTAAGATGACTTTAGATGACTATAACGTGTTCTTGCAGGAGTGTTGCTTCCGTCTTGATGATTTGCTTTAATTTATTGCTTTTGTTTTCATCATTCTCTGCAGCATAGCTCAGTACAGCTGCCTATAGATATGTTCCATTATTTATTTCATGTTTCTTTTTTTCTGCTGTAGACAGGTATGGAGAAGTGGGATAAAATATAATGAGTGGAGCTTCTTGCCTATGGAATCTCATTCACCATCGTGAGAAAAAGTGACGCTATTATTGTGGTAGGACCAACCTGTGCATTCCATGTTAGCCCAGAAACAAAGAGGGATTATGGAGATGGGTTGGCATGCAGACCTCTCAGAAGCACATAGCTCTCAGGGATGATGAAATGTGTCAAATTAAAAAATAAAAAAATAAAAAAACATCTATATATTTTCTACATTTGCTCCCCCACAATCCACGTACACTTCTTTATTTTCCACAGGATCAATGGAGGAGCAGCAACAAATAGTAGTTAGTAACACTCAAAATTAGGAATTTAAAGCAGCTAATTCCATTAAATTAAGTGACTAAAAGACAGGTAAACTAGAGAGTGCTGCACATTCAGAATCAATTCATGCTGTGGTACAAGCCTTAAGCTAAGTTACCCTTTTTTCTAACCATTTTAGAGCTTTTAAAGTTAAAATCACTAAAACCAACACTGTTGCACAGATTTTTGGAAGTTATTTGGTGTGTAAAAGCACAATTTTTAGCCTAATTGTCCTCCATGTTAAAAAAACTATTTTCATTGGAGTGGCTTATTATACAAAAGGACCAAAATTTGTTTTAAATGAGGTTTGTTCCTTCATGAAACCCACAAACGGAATCTGTGCACCAATAAACATGAACATAGAAGTAACCCAACACTAATAAGATGTGGAAAAAGCTATGATGGAGATTTTATTTTTTCTTTTTAATTAATGTGCTCGAGCTTCTAAGGGTTTGGTAGTTTTTTGATTAAAAAAAAAACTTTCAGTTAATTCTGTGATTGTGTGTCCAATTTTAGTGATCACACCTCGTTTAAGATTAACAAGATACTAAATTAACCTGATGTGTTCTTTCTTTAATCATGCTTTTCTGTTTGTACTTTTTTTTCAAAGATTATGTTTTATCATGTTATAGTTTCATTTTCAAGTCTATTTAATTAAACTCCTCACTTCCAGTTGTTTGCATTTAGGTCACCCTCCATTAACCCAAATAATTGACAGCAATGTTGAAAAGGTGAAAAAAAAAAAGCTCCAGGTTTTTGGCATTTTCCCTGCTAAAATATTTTATTTACATTTTAATAAAACTTTTATTCATAGACAAGCAAAATGAAAATCTCCGCCGTTTCTCATTCACTCCGTCACAAATATATTTATGAAACGGTTATTATTCGACGCATGCATCCATTTTTTTCCTCTGAAACACTTTCACACACCAGTGAGTGCATAATGGTCCACTCTGACTGGTTGATGATAACTTCATCACTTCAGCTTCAATAAAGTAGCACAGAAAAAAGCTCAGTGAACACATTTTGATGTTGTTGAAAGATCACGAGGGGCGTATGCTTGATTAATGGTCACAGTCATCCAAATCTCTTAATTTCCATCTGTCTTCATGCTTTCCCTTTATTACATTTAACTCCTGGCTCAAGCGAGACTCTTAATAACTCACACTATTTGGGGTCTCCTTCTGAATAAAAATTTGCATCACCTCATAATTAACTCAATGGAACAACTATTGAAAAAGAAAGAAACCACATAACAGTCATGAATAGAAACATGCATATTTTTACATCAATTTTTTCCGAACGCACATTTAGATGGAAATTCAGTTACTGATGGGGAAGTCAGGAAGATACAGAGAAGAGGAAGGAATGTAAAGAGAGGAAGACGTTAATAAAGCTCGGGTGAAGGCCCCAAAAGATGTGAGATATGCAAAAGACATGAGGGAGGAGCAATTTTACTACTATTGTCTGGCTTTTTCGAATACTGATGCACACTTTCCATTCGTTTACTAAATGTGCAACAGGGGCATAAAAAAAATCAAACTTAAGATGACTTTCTTCTGTATTTTTTTATGAAAGTGCAACAGCATTTGCAGCAGGTAATTTGGCATGCATGAAAAACGGGTGCGTGAGGGCTTTGATAACGCCCGCATGAACCCGTCCAAGTGCTGCCGAAACATTCCCACGCTGCAGCTGCACAGCAAACCTCTCCACTGTGGACTCCGTTTTCTTTGATGTTGTGAAGGAAATTCCTCGTATGATCTTTGGCCTTCACTTTCAACCCGCTGCATTTGTAATGCTTTCCATTTAAGTAAAGAAGACAAAGAGGCAGGCATTAAAACTCAGTAAGTTATCTTAATAAAATGATCTAAATGAACTTAAAGTTTTATATAAGAACGCCAAATGAAATATAGATTATAAGAAGATGCTTTAATTTAAAAAAAAAAATGTGTTGTCCAGCTTGATCCTTACACGATAAATAAAGATGGCGATGTTTATGGAAATTAAGCGCAGTCTTTTACAGCCAAGTGGGATCCAAAGCTTGAAAAACGCAGCGGCGGTGTCCGCCCTCAGGGAGACTCTGTCTCCCATTTAATGCGGCGCTGATCGATACCTTCGGTGAAACACTCTAAAACAAGCCCAAGTGACACTTATAAGCTGAAAAAGTGAACCAGATTTAGAAAATAAATAAAAAATAGTCAACTATCCTATAAATTTGAATGCGAAACCTCGTCCTTCCCGTCTCGGGGCCAGTGTTTGCACACTGACTAAAGTATGTTTGTCAGCTGGAGCTGTTATTTTTCTCTGCAGCATACGCCTCAATGGGCTGTCTGTCTGTTTGGATGGAGCTGGGCAAGACAAATTGACAGCTTCACATAGACACTCCAGCTTTTGTCAGCACAGGCACCCGGATCTATATGTATGTATACATATATATGTATATTTCTATAATTACCTTCAATACCCGGGAGTACGTCACAACAGTTCAACACCTGACCCAAACGAACCAGCACAGAGCGGCAGTCGCACATCACTTGATGGGATGAGTGACAGTTTATTTTCGGGACTTAAATGAACAGAGACTTGATGCTGTGAGGCAAAAGGGGAACAGAGTGAGCAGCCGAACGAGATGCTCTCGCTGCTCGAGGGTGGGAAAATTCCAAATGAGTCGACGCTTGCACACATCCGTACATACACACCCCACCGGTGGCTTTCTGTCTCATTGGATGACCAGAGTTTGAGTGCAAAGAATGGACATTCGTTAATGTGTTTGACCTTTTCTTCAATTATCTAACAGAACTATTGAAAGAGATTTTTTTGTTTTGCAATGTAAATATTTCAGAAACGTCCACTTAGTGTGATTACTGTGAGCATCTATGGGGCAGAGATGGGTTTAATTAGGATGCAGCATTTTCCATTTTTAGTGTTTGAGAAACATGACAGGTAGCAAAAAAAATAAAAAAAGAACAGAGGAAGAGCTGACTTTGGACATTTTCCTCATACAGTAGTGTAACATTACATAGCCGAGCAGGAAAGGAGAGACGTAAAGAACAGGAGCAAAGGAGAATGGAAGGGGAAGTCAGAGAAAGGAGGGATCACATCCTCTCCCCTTCACCTTTTGTTCGTCTCTTTCTCACCTTGTTTGAAGGATTATACACCCTTGTTTCACCTCAGTCTCCTCCCACTCATCTGTTTTTTTTTTGCTGCTGTCCTCAGGCTACATATCACATACAATTCCCCCGTTTCGTCCTCCACTCTCCTCCCTCCTCGCCAATTTTTTGTCTTTTCATCACCCCCGCCACGTTTCCCCTCCCTTGAATGTGACTTATTTACATCCTCCCTTTCTCCTCTACTCCCCCTCCATTTTTCCCTGCACTCCTTTCACCGTCCTCCACAGAGGCTTCCCCGGCGCTCCTGTTTTCTCTCCACATCCCTCATTTCTCCTCCTTTTCCTCGCCGCTGTCCTCCTCCTCTCGCCGCTATTGTCCCCTCCTTTCCTCGCCTTCCCTGTCCCAGCGCTCGTTAAACAATGTCCACATCCACCTAGCATCATCTGCAGAGAGACTCCTATAGGGGTGACAGTGTGTGGAGGAGAACGTATATGCATATGGTCTGAGTTTAAAGACTGCGGGTGTGCATTCATCGCTTTGGAAAGGGGAATGACACAGATTTATGAAAGAGCAAGTGCGGGCTTAGATCCAAGAAAAGTAGAGTCAAAGTTAGTTTTTTTGCAGAAAATGACACACAAAAGGATGCCGATTTGAATTGAAGCTCAATGCAAAAAGCAAATCTTAAAGAAAACAATATAGATATTTTGGGTTTTGCGGCTCGATTTTTGTTTCTGCAAACCAATTGGTATTCACAGGACTCCCGCTTGCAAGCTGTTGGTCTAGAGATGATCATCCAAACCCCAACAGAACGGACTTCTGCCAGAAATCTCCCTTTTTTTCCCTGTCGCCATACAGGTGTCACCTCTAATTTATCAGGATCCTTTCTGGACATTTTTATGTATATTTTGTCATTTTTCCTGTTTATCCTCTTTGTCTACAGATTTGTTCCCCCCCTTCTCCTTCTCTAATGCTTCCTCTCCCAGGATCCTTTGAAGTCGACTCATACCTGCTGTCACATACCACCTGTTCTCTTCTCAACAGCACTGGACTGCATTGAGCTAAAGTATCCCCAATCTGGACAGGACTGGAGTGAAGTTCACCCAAGTGAGAGAGACTGAATAAATTAAGAGGGATGACAGATGATAAGTAGCAAAGAGGCGTTGATGGAAAGAAGTAAAATTTACTCCTTCTGAACACAAGTATTACAAATATTTTGACACAAAATGTAGATTATTCAGCTTTTCACTGATATCATGATGGTGAAAAGATGATATTTTTTCTCTTAAAGTGAACTTATATCTGATTAATTCTATGTTGCATTGAAAGTGTTCATTTCAGAAAATTCAGAAAAACTAATAATGTCTGAAATGTTGGTTGTTAAAAAGCAAAACAAATGTTAAAATTGGAACAAGGCAACTCCTGGCAATTTTTCTTGAGGCTTGTGCATCATGAAATGGAACGTGTGATTGTGTATCGTGAGGTATTTGTCAGAATATGCAAGTTACACAGACACACTTCAGTTGTTAGTAAGTTGCTTGCAGTGGCTGCTTGCTGACTGTGGACGATTCCTGCATGAACACAAATGCTGGTTGGATCCCTGTAGGATGTCCATACAAACTACAAACTGGTCATGTCCAAATTCCTTCCCTACTCACTAGATAGTGCACTAATTCGTGCGTTCGCCATTTTGTAGAGTTGTCTGAATCTACAATTCCAAAGTGGAGTGCTCTAAATATTTCCCAGAAGTCTTTGCAAAAAATAAGAGTGCATCGATGCTCACCACATTAGTAAATATAGACCACAATGCATTGTATTTGAACATTTTTTGCAAAAAAAAGTGTTTAAATGTAACTTTTTATATAAAGCATCAACAGTTTAATCATCAGAGCACAATGGAGTTGCTAGTATTGATCGGACTTTTACTTTGTGAAATCAGTGGTGTCATATTTGTTGTTTAAAAAAAAAAACAAGTAGTGAACATTTTATGAATTGCTTTTTAAATTCACTAGATAGTCCTGCACTATATAGGTTTTTAGTAGTTTGAGATTAGGGTGGGAATTCAGACATAGCCTCTGTCTAATTTCTAAAAGTCAGGCTATGCACACGGAGCGTGCATTTATTGTGTGAACAGCGCTAATGGGCCCCTTACCCAGTGCACAAGTTTTGGGGGGTTTGTTTGAAATAATTTAAAGTCTGCACATCCGGCCTGCATTCACCTACTTTACCCTCACTGACCCTCGTGTGTCGTATAAGTGTTTGTTACGATGGCACCATGCTCATAGAAAACAATGTACAGGAACATTTTTGCTCCTACAACCTAAATATTTCATCCAATCCACCTACGTCCCCCAAACAGGTTTACCCATTTGTTATAAATATATGATAAAAGGAGGTGAGTAGAAAAAGCTAAACTGGAAAAGCAAAACAAAAAAAAAAAAGAAGAAAATTCTCACAATTTAGTCAAGCACTAACATCCTTTAATGGGGAAAAGCAGGAACTCCATATTAAAACCCTAAATAACAGTAGATTCCTGTCTACACTTTTGTTTCACGCACAAAAATTAGGCTAAATAAATAGATATTTAAAAAAAATAAAGAAGTTTAAGCTGAACTTTTACTCAGTTTTTAATGATTTTAGTTGAGCATATTTTAGGAAGCAGCCAGAGACTCTTATTTTGAAATCCTTTGAAGTGATTTACTTTTGATATTTGGCTTAAAATTCCATATTTTTTATCTTATTGTATTTTTGCTTTGTAAAGTATCATGTTAGTTTCATCTGACTAAAGTGCAGTAAGTGTGAAGTTTATCTGCTGTATTTATGAAAAATTAAAAATGTATTTTCCTTTACTTTTCATGAACATATTTCCTATTGTCAAAAGCTTTGATCCATTAGACAATTTTAATGTATTTACCATTATTTAATGATAAATTCATAATGGTTTAAGTTTAAAGCAAAAACAGAGAATACTTATGATCACTGAAGATCTCAGGCATCCACTGAGCAACTTCAGTCAAAATAACAACGAGGCTGAATTAAATGTAATTATAAAATGTGAAATTGGATGACACATTAAAATTGGCCTTTAATTATTTGCAACATGACAGTGGCTGCAAATGAGACAGCCTCATGTGCCACAAAGAACTGCTGCTGCTTTCGTTAAGGAGATCCAGCAAATATTGATTTGAGGGAGTTTTGATTTATTTATCACAGTTTAATGCAATCAGTCACAATGCTGAACATGAGTAAAAACACAACTCAAGTCTGTTGGAGAAAATGGAATTAAAGTATGCTTTAATTTTCAAAAAAGCTAAAATTCCAACATTCCTGCATTTGGATTTGACCAATAAATATATTAAATATACTTTTTATTGTATTAGCAGACCTTAAATTAAAAGATCAAACAGACAAAACTGCCACTTACATGCTTTCTTGAAAAAATAGATCAATTTAAGACTATTTAGGTCTTTTTTCCAGAAATGTCATGGTGTGAAAGCCACCTCAAAAAATCTCTTGATTGGTAAATTAGTTTCACCTTTAAGGATAATTTGATGAATGGTAGAAACACTGATTGCATTTTCTTTGTAAGTTGCTCCAAAATGAACTCATTTCTGTGCTACAATTGGATGAAACATTTCTATTACAAATATTGAATATGCATTTTACCTTACCTGATTAAAAATGTACTAGCTTAGCTTTTGTCTCCCTAAAAATTCAATCAGAAGCTCTCTGTGGAGCTACATCCGCAGGCAGAAGCCTACATTAGTTTTAACATTTACTTGATTCTTTCTTTTTTTCCCCTCACTCTGGGGTGGCTCTGATCTTTATCGTGGTCCTTTCACTTAAATTCAAAGAAGTCTGGTCTGTTTTAATCTGTTTCGTCCAAATTTTCTTCTATCTGGTTTTTCTGTTTCTGGTCTTTTCCCCTTACTCTGCTCTTTGATCTGAAACAGTCAGTGAGTTAAGAGAGAAGTCTTTTTTTTGGTCATAACTACACTAAAACCCGGAGTGAAGCATTGCTATGAACTGCAGGAAGAAGGCCACGAGTGTGTGTTTGTGTGTGCGTCGGGGTGTGTTTGTGTGCTCCCAGGTGACAGTGCATGGACGAGAAAGATACTCGTTTGATCCTTGGAACAAAGAGAGAGGGCAGGGCAAAGGAGAAAGCCGCATGGAAAGACAGCAGGAGGCCAGGAGACAGGGAGACAGCGAGAAAGATGAGAAAGAAAGACAGAAAGCTTAAGGGTAGGGAGCGAAAGAGAGACAGGACGAAAAAAAAAAAAAGAGAGAGAAAGACAGGGGGTTAGGAAGGATCAAGCCTCATGAGAACAGAGTTCTGTTGAAGGGGGTTTGAAGATCATGAGCAGCTTTGTCACACAGAGTGAAAGGGGAAGGCGTTCAAAAGCTGTTGAGTCCACATGCACTGAAAAGCAACAGCCAGACTGTTTACTGTTGCATCCCTGCTGGAAAATCTCTTACAGGCGGAGTAAAGTGAATACATTTTCTCCCACAGGTTCAGCTAAAGAGCCACTCCGACAAAAAATAAATAAATAAATGTATTTTTGGTGTTTTAAATAGGCTCTTGAGGCATTTTTCTCAGAATGAAGGACATAAATAAGGAAAATTAATCTTAAAATAGTATTTTGGAGCATTCCATTTTTAAAAATGCTGTCAAAATGCTTCATTCTGATGCACCCACTTGTTGACGACTAGATTCATGTCCGTCTGTTTTTTGTTTTCCTTTGCTCCCCATTTTTGTTGCATCTGTTGGGGTGTGAGGGGCTGTAAGCTAGTAGGAGAGCATCTGAACAGATTGATGTTGGGAAGACAACATTTTTTATTTTTTTTTTATTTTGGCTAAATATGAGACAATCATATTTTAAAGAACTCTTCTTGAAAATAAGATCAAAAGATGTTGAAAGTGGGTCTTTGAACTGACGTGCTCATTTCTCGACTGAAAAATCGGTTGTTTTATTGGTCATCATTGAAATAGTTTTCTAATGCTAATGATTTCAAAATAAAACACGACCCCTTTATTTCCTTTTGATGTGTTTACAAGTAATAGTTGCCACTTATGGCTTGTAAAAATCCTGTTAAACACTTCAGGAAAAAAAAGATGTACCTTTGACATGTTCAACATATTGACACAAATGACACATATAATGATAAAGAGATTCAAAACGGTGCATGACCCCAAGGTCAAAAGGAAATGTATTTTATTGTGAAAAATGTAAAAATAAATTAGCAAATTTACTCCAATGACTTGTTGGTCCTGATATAAGTTTTAAAAAAGAATTAAACATCCATATTTTATGCTAATAATTCTTTATAATTTTAAATTGCAACATTATGTTCTTTAAAAACAGAAAAAACTGTTTCAGTCAATCCTACAATGGTGCCTGTTATAGTCAGTCATATAATCTACACAGTGTAGTTTCTCACACAAACATAATTATGTTGGTTAAAAAAATGTAAGGAAAATCATGTTACATCTGTCGTGATCATCAAGGTTCATGATCAGCAGGTATTGTGGAGAAGTGTTTGAGTTTGCTCAAACAGCAAAAACTAGACAAGAAGAGAACCAGGTAAGAAAAAGAAACTCAAACAGGAACATTTTATTTAAGTATCGTTGATTGTGAATCAACAGAAAATATAAAAACACACAATGTCAGATTGTATAGAATATTATTACATAGTGATTGTGTACTTAAAATTAAACATCACACATTGCATAACAATGTTAATGATCATCTCCATGCATGTGAGCATTTGGACTGTAAGCCACGCCCCTCACATTCTCCTTCACCTCTCCTGTTACTCATCCCATCATGACTTTCTGCTGCAGTGTTTCATTACACGTATAGCTTTACAAAGAGCTTATAACCTTATTCTAGTCTGACCAGACAGTTCTTCTGTCTGCTGGATGACTGCTGGAATCACATGAAGTGTTTTGTATGTTCTTGAAATTTTCTTGGCAAATTAGAAAAAAAAATGTTTTTGGTCATTTAAAAAAGAAAATAGATTTGATGTTAAGATTTATCTTGACCAAAGAGAAGTTTGTAAAAAAAAAAAAAAACATCTTGGCAGAACTTTGCTGTCACCAGAACAGTAAGTGAACAGATTACATAAGCAAATAATCAGAATGATAAGCAGAAAATGAGAAAAATATTTTTTAAATACTTAGAAAATACATATTTTTCTTAATTATCTGGTAGAATTTCATGACATCTCACATTCTTAAGGCCATTTTCTATTGAGCACGAAGTGAAAGTAACAATGATCTAAAAATAATAGAAAATTTAATTTTAAAGACAGCATAAACTAGTGATATTTTTAGAAAAACTGTATACATTAAGAAAGGGATTTTAAATTTCTTATCTCAGTCTTATGAGTTTTACATTGAGATCTTAAGTGAATATTTTCAAAGAGCCTTGATAGAAGGAGAACATCAGCACAGGGAAGAATTTTTTTTTTTTTTTTTTTTCAAAAATCAGGTTTGTGAAGGACAAACAGGAGAGCGTCTGGACTATAGAACCAAAACGTAATAAATAAGTTTAAAACTTGAACCTAAACAGAAATGTGAAACATGATGTAAATACACATTCAACAGGATGTGAACCTGTTCGACTGAAAACCGTGGACTTAAATAGACTGATGACTAATTAACTGAAATTGAAAACAGCTGGTGAAGAGCAAAATAAAGCTGGTGTGATCATGGCACGAGAGGAAGAGCAAATAAGAATAAAAACAACTACTTGTCCATGTTCCTAAATGATTGGTGGCGATAATGCACCACAAACCTCTTTGCAAACCACCAACATACAGCAAAAGAAGAAAACTAAACTTTCTTGAACCCAAAATATGACATAATTGATATAAAAGATCAATATCAGAATGCTTAAACATTATGTCACTTATTTTTTTTTTGTTTGTTTGTTTAACAGAAGTAGAGTAAAATTAAATTATTGTTATTCCATTATGTTATTTTTCTGTTTATTTTATCTTAATAGTTTGTGTATTTAAGAGCAACCAAATGTATTTAAAAAGCACAATTCATACCTAAGACAATTCTAAGTGATGTACAAAAATATACAAAATTACAAAAGGAAAAAAAAATAAAACATAATTACATTATAAAATCAATAAGATTAATAGTCGGAAAATTAAAAATCATTAAAAACAAACACATACAACAGTTCCCATTTTAAAACACATACATAAATACTTTTTTAGCTTATAGATTCAACATTTTCAGACTTTGTGGCCTGTCTCACATTTTCAGGGAGATTGTTAATAAAAAAAAAATAAATAAAAAAAACACTAAAAGCTTCCTTGCCATGTTTAGTTTTGACTCTTGGAACCTGAAGAAGACCTCTGCCTGAGGTTCACAGATTTTGAGATTTTTGTGAAGTTGGGGCTATTAGGCGGATTATCGCGTGAACCTACATGAGTTCCGAGTTTTGTAAGGTCGGCAGCAGAGATTGTGGCTGCAGCCATCCCATAACCAAAGGGAGTCATCTGCCGTAGCTAGACCGCTCCCTCGTCACTCACACCTGAGCTGTAACGCTTGCTGTGGAAGCCCCAGCGAACATTTCTATGTGGGCCCCATACTGGCCACTCTCTGCGAGGTTACATGAAACAGAC
Source organism: Oryzias melastigma (assembly GCF_002922805.2). Taxonomy (NCBI): domain Eukaryota; kingdom Metazoa; phylum Chordata; class Actinopteri; order Beloniformes; family Adrianichthyidae; genus Oryzias; species Oryzias melastigma. The sequence continues at coordinate 9,303,587 of NC_050527.1, forward strand.
AGAAACAGATTTCAAAGCTTTGTTTCTACTTCGGAAAAAATAAACTGCATCCACTGAGAGAAATATCCTTGAATAATGGAGGAATAAAACAATCTATTTGCTAGCATTAGCTCAAAATTAATAAATAAGTGAATGTTTGAACCACCAAGTTTTGTAAATGAGCAACCACATGCTACACTTTCACTTCCTGTGCCCCGCTTTATCAATCCCAGTCCGAGCGCTTGAGCCATCAGCAGTGCTGATCGTCTTCCAGAAGGAAATGTGCTGAATCCAACAAGGTCATTTCAGGCAGGTGGGGGGAGAGGAGCAACTGCAGCAAAGAAACAATCACAGATGTGATATCGTTGGATTCTGTGCTTAAAACATGTTCAACCTCTCTTTTGCTCCAACCGTGTGGAAAGACAGGCTCTACTTTAAACTAGAAGGATCCATTTTCACATTAGAACCCTGCAGTGGAAAGAAAGACAGTTTTAAAGAGCGACACCCTTACAACAGCTGCACACCCGTGGGATTTTGAACACAGAAAAGAAAAGTGGACAGTTTAGTAATTTGCTACAGACCTCCACCTCTATTTTTACTCTCTCCATAGGTGAATTAGACAGTTTTGATTCTAAGCTACTAGCTTCTCTCCTTCCCTCTGTCTCTCTGTCAGACAGGAGCAGTGGAGAGTGCTGAATAAGAGCTGGTAGCATGGTGAGTCAGCCAGCAGCTTTACATTTAACACATGCCAGTGCTAGCAGTATTGAAAAGAAACACAGTGGGGGTGCGTTCTCCCCCTCTGTCTTGGTCTCAGTCCGTGGCTCTCTTCCTATTTGGCCACTTTCCCCCCCTCCTCACTTTTCTTCTATCACATCTCGCTTTCCATCCTCTCTTCCCACCACTCATTACCCAGCATTTCCCTGTTTTCCTCTATTACTGCCTCCAAACCCCTTCTAAGTCTCCCCCCCCTCTCTCTCTCTGCAGCCTCCCAGTAGTCTTGCTGAGGGGCATATGCTGTTGCAGGGAGAAGGGGATGTCAGCTTGGATTCAATACTGTCACAACAGGAGGACACACACACACAGCTCCACACACACACGCACAGGAAGCAAATGGTCAAAAATATGCTGAATTTCTCTGTCGCGCACAAACACACAAATGTAAACACAAACCAAACGGCCACTTGTAAGATATGCATGCACACAAACACATAAAACACACACACAATATAAAGAGCATCACCGGAGTAGGGACGCTGCTTGTCTGCAAACTGGCTGACAGGCAGAAAATAGCCTTGTCTAAGGAGGTGTGGGAGAAGAGGAGAAAGGAAGGGAAAAAGGGAATAAAAACAGAAGCAATAAAACAGGAAGAAATGGAGGACCAAGAATGAGTGAGTGCTCAAAAGCCTGAAAAAGCATCATCTGCACACATTTAAATTCCATCATTTTGTCCTTTCCTTCCAATGCCATCTTTTCACGACAACCTTTTCCTTTGTTTTCCTCTACTCCATTCAGTTGTGTGCCCTCTGCTTCCCCCCCTCTTTCTTCCTCTCAGCCCTTGATATGGCATCAATGACCTCAGCTCAGTACAACATGGTCACACTGGCCTGACCAGAATCCCATTACTGACACCCTTCATGTGTAACATTACTACGCTGCGCAGGAGAGTGGCTGAGTGCCTGTATACATGCGTGACATTGCCCTTTTCAAAACAACAACATCATGGGTGCAGCAAAAGATACGGGAACACACACACACGCAACAGGACACACGTGAGGTTAAAAACATGACAACATTGCCCTAATTACAAAGCCGAATCAACACAAAGGCACACATATTTGCCTCATTTTGCCCAACAGTTAAAATGGTTTTAAAAAATAAAAAACAAACAGGAAACACGATCAGACCACCTTCACCTTTTATTTATTTCGTCAAAAAAATGTTCAGAGTCTTAAGCTTCGTCATTGCAAGCTGAAACAGCTGAGCTTAGATCAACACTCTGAATTTAAGAGTCAGTTTTTGGGAGAAAAATGACACCACCGTGCTGCATCAGTACATAGTCTTGAGTGTGTGCAGGCTTCAGCAAAATCCCTCTTTGCATTATCAGCTGTGTGTGTTTGGGGATCTAGAAAGGAAGAAGCCAATCCTCTTTAATCATTTCTTTAGTTTCTCTGAAACACTGACGCAACAGTGCAAACAGAAACTCCTCATCACTGACTGGAACATTCATAGAATTGTCTATTTGAATGTTACTATTTAATAAATGACCATATAATTACAGGATATCAATTTCTTGGCAAGAATCTGGCTGCAAGTTTGTGGGGATTTGGCTATAAAAAAATATATATTAAAAAATTACACAATTCAAAGGGTTAAAGTAGAATAAGATGAAACAAAAAACTACTTAAAAAAAGAGAAAACTAGTGGAAAATAATAAATGCATTATGTATGTTTTCATCCTAAAACAAATTAAGCATTAAAACCAACAGATAATTCTACTTTAAAATTGTATTTTCTTATTTATACAATTGATGAAACTCAATTCTAATTCAGTAAAATATTGTTTTGATTGCATTTGAAATTCTTAAAGCTGTTTATCAAATCACTTGTTATCAGTGAGTAAAGATTGACTCCAAAAAAGCTTTTTTTTAACTGATGTACAACATTTTTTGGTATTTATAATGTTTTTTCGTGATTGAATTGTGATTGCTGCCCCAGATTTATAGCCACAAATGATTAAATTGCTGAAACCTTAGTATTCTTATTAAATTCATTTTAGTAACACCAAGGTTTTCCCTATTGTTGTTTTTTAAAACAGTTGCTGAGTCAAGCTGCCACTCTGTCAACCGATGGCTTCAATTTTTATCATTCTATTAGAAAAAAAAAACCCTTAATTCTGCTCCAAGTCAAACCTTCTGTACCTAAATTGTTCTTGTGTTAGTCTCTAATGTTACGTTCGCACCAATGCTTAAGAATGTGTTAAAAGCACAAAATAAAGTTCTTCAATGTGCGTTTAGCAAACGGTGGATTGTCGCCAACCAATACTAGTGCGTGTTCGCCACCGAGTTGAAAGAAAGGCTTACCATAGTGTGTGAAATGTCAAAGCGGTGCAAATCTGGTGAATCTTGCTCCAGGCTTCGTCTTTCACAGTTCCGATTCACAATTCCGATTCATAAAATTCCCGTCAAACACAAACAGCGATTATAAGTACTTACTTACTTTTGTGAATTCAAAGGGATGTCATCCATACCTAATTCGAGTCCCTGATTGGTCAAAGTTCAACCTGGTTTAACTTCCAACATGCATTCAATGGCCATGTTGAGCTCAAAAACTGTCTTAAAAACTTGTGTAGTTACGTGTCAACGTAAGATTTTTGAATGCGGAAGCAGGAAATGCTCGTTTATCGTAACTTTTTCATTAGAAGTGGTCAAACACGCTGTGCCGAGGTGGTCCAAAACAAAAAAACTCCACACAGAGAAGCAAGTTAAACCCCAACAACAGTTTTGATCTTTTGTAAAAGTGTTTCCAGTGGTCTTTTAAATGTGATTTTGTTATGTTTAGCCTAAATCCAAAAGCCTGTGTCTTTTTCCACAACATAAAATCTCATAGAGCAGCAGGCGTTTATCAGAAATTTGCCTGTGGGTTGTGGGCAGGACAGGAATTAAGCCTCTGCTGATATCCCATCATCCCTTTGTTTATACTATAGTTTTCAGCCTCTTACAACCCCACGTTATCATTAACAGCGCAACAAAAATGGCAACAATACTGGAGCTTTCTAGCCGTACAGTTTTGAGCCAGATTCCAGCTCAGACATGGAAAACAGAGACATTCATGGATCTATTTGTCTGCAAGTGGACGTATCAGGATGAAGTGGAGCAGGGAGGCTTTGAACCGCCCATATCAGCTGCTGTTTAACAGCAAAAAACTTTTTAAAACAATTTATTTTTCTTACCTGCCACTGATTTATCATGATTTGAATAAAGAAGTACTCAGAAATGCAAAATTATTTTATATATCACTCATCATGGGAAAAATGTTACAAAAACAAAACATTAATTGGAGTGGATCTTAAAGTTAGAACTTACACACACACATATCCACATTGATATTTTAGATAATTCCAAATACGTTAATGACTACAAATTAATCCCTGACACTAATTTACCAAATATTTTTCCATAATTGTTTTTCTAACAATTTCAGGTCTTCAGAAATGTTCATTTTCTGTTCATAAAATGAACTATCGGTTCCAAAAACATTGATAATTATACCAGAATTTGTCCTAACAGAGTAATCAAACAGAGTCCACGCACACACTACATACTTTCTAGAATTATTCCATTCTTATTATTACAGCTTCTCTCTCTACGGTTATTAATCCTACATCAGGGATTTTTGAAACACTTCCGTCTGGGAACTGAGCTCATTAAAACCGCACTTATGGGGGTATGGACCGGAAAAAGCCCTCTAAAACAATCTGGGAGTTGGCGCATAATCCAAAGCAGGAGAGGGTTTTTAGGGAACTTCTGAGGCTTGAAACCAACCCCACAAATTTAAACATTTAAAAAAAAAAGAATGTGCTTAAGCAGATCTGTTGAGGAGCATCTGTTCAGCTCACCCTGAAGTTTGCAACAAGCACTGCTACTGTATAATAATGTAAATCAAAAATAAAACACATGGAAGAACAAATCAATACAGAGCTGGGGGGCAGTTCCACATAGTTATAAAGCAAAATTGAAAAACGGCTTCTTTGATAGCTTTAATGATTTAAGTATAAAGCAGGTAATGCTGCAGTACTGGTAATAATAAATGACCACCTGTTGTCTAAAGAGAAACGTTGAGCTCATTGGACTGCACAAACAGCAGTCCTCTGCAGATTTTCCTGAATGTACAATTATCAGTGTTGCCCGATGATAACTGTATATAAGCCAGTCATTTATTTATTTATTTATTTTTTTAAAGGTCTTCCTGAAATGTTTCATTAATCTAAAAATAATCATAACTGGACTGGCTGGGATGTTTTGTATGGATAGTAAAGACGGAACTATGATTGAGTGTAATGGGGATTATGACATGCTATAACAAATGTGTAAAAATAAATTTTCCTTTTGTCAGAAAAATCTATTTTAGTTGTTTTTTTTAATCAAACTGCATGCTTTGGCCTGTCATAAGATTAAAATCATACAAACTTTTCATTATTGTTTATTTTTAGCAAAACGAGTAGCATCAATGCAGCAGTTATGTACGGTGGCCCTGAAGTTTCAATTACATCAACAAATAATGCGTGGCAAAAAACATTTTAAAGATCACAAAAAAGCAAAATCAATAATAAAAAAGCAACAAAGCATTAAAAAAAATGTAATAAAAAAGAAACCACAAACACACAATTTCATAAATATGAAACAAAATAAAAAAGAAACATTTTGGAAAACAGAATTCATTTTCAGGCATCAAAATGAAATGTAAAAAAGTGAAGCGAACTAAGAAATCAGAAAAGGTAGGTGAGTTCATGAATAAAATGGTAACACCTTTGGAGCAAAAAGAAAAACAAAATCCCCATTTAATACAAATATTCAAATTTTAAGAAAAACACCTCAGGAATCCCATCCCAAGCTTTTCATCTGACCTTACACTATGAATCCAACGTCATGGCTGTCAAATTCAACAAGGCTGGCTGATCTGTGTGGCAAATATTCTGAATGATTAATGGTATTATTACCACAGCAACCCTTGCTCCCTCCCCCATTTCCATGCAAAAAGGATGCAAATATAGGACTGGAGCGATGGAAATGAGAACAAAGAGAAACACTATAGAAAAATAGATAATGAAGAAATATGGAAAAAGAAAAAAAGTGAGAAAGGACTGGATAAAAAAACAAAAAAGCACTCCAAATTTGAATGTAAATTTAGGAAAATACGTCACAAAGGTTACGTTTTTATACACGACTTCAATCTTTTAAGTCTTAGAGCTTCAACACAACATTACATATGAACATTGGATTTTAAAAAAGTTTAAAAAACTACTCTAAATGACCTATGTATCAGATATAATCTGATTCAAGTGTGCAGATATGTGTATTTAAATTGTGAAATTAAAACAATCCATTTCACTTTAACTCTACTATTCTTTTACATTTGGGATTTTTCCTTTCTTATAGTCCTCCTGTGTGAATATTCTTCACAGTCTATGCTTGTGTCCAATTATGCTTCATAGGTGTCAGTACTTTAGCATGATTTGATGCTGAAAGACCTGCATGATGTTGCAGAAAGAAATCCCAGACTGTTTTATTGACTGCTATAGTACAGTCTTCCCCTATAGGCTTGTTAAAAACATGTTTTGTGTTGCAGAGGTCATCGCTGCAGAGCTTCAGCGACTCCAAACCCCAAAAGAAGAGGTTCATCTGGGGTAAAATAACAGCTGCTGCTTCTGTTTGCATGATCCGACGTGGCATTTTCCTGGTTTGCTGAGCACAAACTTCCTTGTAATTGCTTTGCTTTTCCTGCTAGCAAGTGCGATGACCCCTGTTGTTGTTGACTGTATGTAAATGAAATGGAATTTTAGAAAGCAGAAGTTACGAATGTTGCAAAGATTGGTAAATATACATACAATTTAAATATTTTATATATTATGTATAATTAAAACTTGATCATGCAGTTTTTTTTGTAACTAAATATTAGATTTTATTTATAATGGTAAAGTTGCTACATCCTATGGAGCTGAAAATGCATCACATATGATGAATAGTTTGTTTCTATAATTAAAGTGAACTTGCTGAGGTTTCTGAGTTATTTTTTGAGGAAATATAAAGCAGCATCACTGCATAAGCTGATTATAGGACATATGTTTGTACAGACAAGCAGAACCAGTAACATAAGGAAGAATGAAGATTAAGCCTCACCAGCGCCAGAAAAAGAGAGCCACTGATTGACTCTGCAAAGCAGTGACAAAGTCAAACTCTGGTGAAAATGACTTAGTAAAAGTGAGAGATGGGTGTGGATAATACCTGGTACTGTGAGCAGATGTGTCCACACAGATGGGCCCTTTTTTTTAAGAAGTGCAATGTTAAAGCAAACCAATCAAACTTAAGAGTTTCATTACCAATCCAATCAGCCGAATTATCCCACTTTTTACACTTCCTTAGGGTGTTTTCACCCCACAAAAACAAGCTGGGATTGGTGGGAATTCAGAAAAATGTCATATCCAACAGATGTTTCTATTTTCTTTGTTGCCCAGAATAAGCTCATGCTAAGAAGGCTAAAGTGCCAATCGTTGCAATTCCTAAAAAGACCACTGGAGGCAGGATGACAAAAGCGATAATTTACCCA
>NC_050527.1:9311860-9338941 GCF_002922805.2 Oryzias melastigma
TGAAAATGACTTAGTAAAAGTGAGAGATGGGTGTGGATAATACCTGGTACTGTGAGCAGATGTGTCCACACAGATGGGCCCTTTTTTTAAGAAGTGCAATGTCAAAGCAAACCAATCAAAATTAGAGCTTCCTTACCAATCCAATTCAATAGATGCAGCCAAATTATCCCACTTTTTACACTTCCTTAGGGTGTTTTCACCCCAGAAAGACAAGCTGGGAATGGTGGGAATGCAGAAAAATGGCATATCCTCATTTGGTTGTGTGTTTGCAGTTGCAACAGATGTTTCTTTTTTCTTTGTTGCCCAGAATGAGCTCATACTAAGAAGGCTAAAGTGCCAATCTTCTATTCTTGAATTAGCCAGGGAGTTGTTGCAATTTCTAAAAAGACCACTGGAAGCAGGATGACAAAGGCGATAATTTACCCATTTTACATCAAGAATAAACTTATTTAAAGAATAATTTTACAAATATTTTGCTATAAACAACTTCTTTTTAAATCTATTTTAATTCTATTATTATTTATTTATTAGAACCCTCATTTGTGCACTTTCAAGGGTGACATATGAGTGGCCTCCAACTTTACAGTGTTCCTAGTGTTGCTATTTTTATAAGGTTATTGTGTGGACGGAGCAAACTTCAACCTGCCATTCCCACCTAAGGCTTCATTTTAGTGAGCAAAATTTCATGGAAGATTGAATTAAAATTTCTCTCACAAGGAGAAATGTACTCATCATGCTAGCACAAAGGAAAAAAGGTGATAGTACAAAAACAGCTCAACAAATATCAGAGCAGACAAACAAAAAGGTAGAGTGCAATGTAAAAGCAAATCAATCAAAGTTAGTTTCCTTCCCGGCCAAATCCAACAGATACAGTCAAACTATCCCAGTTTCTACACTCCTTTAGGGTGTTTTCAATCCAGAAAGATGAATGATGTTAGAGGTCATCGGTTCAGTCAAATGTTTTTTTTTAGAAGTACAATTAGCGTCTCACTTTATCAAATGTACAAATTAGACTTTTTTTTTTTACACTTTTAATCTTTTTAATTTATTTTCAGATTTGTGCTTTTGCCTTTTTTCTTCTCGGAATGGACCTATATCACTAACTTTCTTTGGTTTAGCTCTTTGGTTTGCCACTGAACCACACCAGGATTAACATACTCAGAGTTTAACTTACAGGTGCAGTTTTGTGTTGGCTTGTTTGATCAACTCCAAAGTTCAGATAATCAAACTCAATCGCACAGGCGGCCAAAATCCAAAACACACTTTAGGTCGTGGACCGAATTGGATAAACTTTTATGAACAAACTAAAACAACATTTTTAAAACTTTAAAAACATAACTTTTTCAATAGATAATAAAAAGGCAGGAATATTATTCAAAAATAAATCAACTTAAACCTTAAATAACTTTCAAAATGTTACTTTACATAAAAACAATTTGTTAGAAATTAGTGCAAGATAACGTCGAGCCAATAATAACGATAAAATAAAATGTTCTGGAAGGCTGGATATTATTATTATTGACTTTGACACATGTGATCTACACTGACAGTAAAACATTCTCTGGAGTGCAACAACCAGTCCAACTCCTAAAATGGAATGTTTAGCACTAGAAAGATGGCATAAATTATGCTTTTTGGAATTTTGATCATGTTCAGATGTTGCATGTTCCAATCATTACCTCTATATTCTCACTGTACTGTATTCAGCAGCCATATCCATCAGCACAAAAAGTTATGGAGCGGGCTACAGTCACAATAAGCAAGTGCAATTACAACATGTCAAACTAATGTAAAGAATTGCTTTGGATAGAAAAGAATGAAATAGGGAAGGGGATGCTGTGAGTAGAAAGGTGTGATGCAAGGAGCAGGCCGAGCCTGTAATTATTTTTGTCTGCTCAAACTTCTTCACTGTGACCCTAATAAACAGATACACACACATTATAGACTGTACCCACATAGTCACACACACTCACACACAATGTGATGAAAGTGTTACCTCAGCATTTTCCAACTAAATGTACTCATTAGCCTAGTTGCACATGGTTGCCTGGGAAAACAACAAAGTCAGCTCCAGAAAGCAGAGAGCATTCATCTATGAGGCTGTCAGAGAGGGAGACAGAGAGCAGAGGTCTCAGCAGCAATACGAAAAAACTCAAACAAGCTGGAAGACTAACTCTCTTTAAATACCATTACATGTTTATTTTATTCCTTTGCTTTTTCCATAATAAGCTCAAAAAAGCATCACTAATGTTAGTCAATGGTTTTATTTCACTAAAAGTGAAAATTAGCTTTTTTTCTGCTTCACCTTTCTGACAAAGTTTGCACCATTTTTAAATCAATGACTAAGATTTTGACACTTTTTTTTTCCAAGGGAAATTTTGATTTTGTGCAAATTACCTACTGAAAATCACAGTCTGGCAAAAAAGAGGAAAATTGTAATTTAAGTTGGATAACATTTTATTTAAAATACATCTAGGTATTTGTGCAAATAACGTCACACAAATAGCATCTGCCACTGCTTTGCTTATGATGAAAACCCCACTTCAATCATCTTTTGAGCTATTTTAAAAGCCTTCCCAAATCTTATTTAATGGGGTGTAACAATTAAGCAATTAATTGATTTCGATCCAACCAGATTGTCTGTCTGAGGCAAGTCTTTAATCGAATTGAATTAACCTATACAATTAAAAAATGGTCTCGAAATGAAATAAATCAATTATCAATATTGGAAAATACCATTTGGATTGAGACACAGTAGGTTTATTTTACTATAACGTACAAATCATAGTGAACAACACACATGTGATGGCAGCGAAAAGTGATCAAGCCATCATGACAGTCCAATGTGTGAAAACACTGAATTTTACAAAGACTTGTGACCATACAGTGTGGCAGAATGTTCCAGTAATGTTCCGTTTGCATTATTTTGATGTATAAAAACTAAATGATTAAACTAAAATGTAAATGGATTTGTCATTAATTCTTGTTTACTTGTTTGTTTGTACACACATTTGATTTATATTTGATTATCTTGCAAGAAAAACAAGGAATCTGGAAAACTTCACCCACACTATTCAGTTCCAGGTATTTATCTCTGAATTAAACTGGTGGAATTTTTTGATAAAAATGTCTTGAATTGATTTTAGGAATTGGATCGAATTGCTCAAAATAAACCAACATCTATAAATTGGATCACCAACCACACTTTTTAAAATGAATCAAGTTGTTTAAACTAATAATACCACCTATATTTATTTAATTATGATTATGCAATTTTTAGCAAAAAAAAAAACTGTAATAGTCTAGGACACAGTTACTGCAGTGGTTCGTTAAAAATTTGCTTCTGAGTTGTGTGCGGGACTTTCGGTGTGGAGGAAGCCTGCCCACACTTCCCATCATCCATCTGTTTACACGCTCTCTGGCTAGCTTAAACCCCTTCACACCTCTAGCCTAACATTACGGATGAAACAAAAATGGTAAGCAATATTAAAGCTATTCAGCTATGAAGTTTTGAGTCAGCTCAGACAAGGAAAAAATAGACAAACATGGGTCTAGTCATCTACAAGTGGATGCATGTAGACCGAAGCAGGGAGCCATTGTAGCTCACAACCCAAACTTTTTCAAACAACAGTTTTCCACATCAGTTTGAATGGAGAAATAGTCAGAAATGCAATTTTAAGCTCATTTTCTTTTATAGATGTTCTCCATCATCAACAAAAATAATCATTAGAACATGCTAAAAACAACAAAAACACAATTTTCATCAGAGTGGTCTTGAAGGTTAGCATCAGGATAATTCCCTGAAGATTATTAGATTATGAAGAACTTAGTCGTAGGTAAACAAACCTGGCAAATGCAGATATCGGTGGTTTGCTTACGCCACTGGTAAGATTCAAATGCCTGAGTAGTAATATCTATTTATTTATCTGATCGTTACATATTTATTTGCTTGATATTGAATTTGTTGCATTTCTTGAAATGTTAAAATATAGACTTGTTTCTCTTTTTTCATTTATTTAGAGTCTGACATCCTCCTGTCATGCACGCCTTCACAAAACAAATACAAGGTTGAACAAAACCTACAATCACAATTTTACAGAGCCTGAATGCAAAACTGCAAAGAGAAAAGTCCACAGAAAGTCACAAGGTTCTGTGAGCAACAATAGAGGCACCACAGAGAATTTGTTGGAGTACAATCAACAGCAAAAAGTCCAGGAGATGTGAAAGAAACAAAAAGCTGGATCTGACTGGTAATAAGGGCCGAGATGTTTTAGCTGAGAAATATGAACGTTTTAAACTAAGGACCTTGATATTTGCTGAATAATACACCTCTGTTTCTGCTGTAATCGGACAAAAATCTGTTGCAGTTCATTTCCTTCACTAACCACAACCTTGTAGCTTTCCTGCCTCAAGGTAAAAAAAGAAGAACGCAACATTTGTTTATCCCAAAAGCACCATTTTTTAAAGACAACTCGAAGAATGTATTGTGATGTCAATCAGGTTCTGTGTCTAAACATCTTTTTTGGCAATGAAAACCACAAAAACCTGCGTTTAAGTTTGAAGCTTTCCGATGAATCATCTGGGCCGTGGAGTTCCATGTTTCTGGATGCTTGGTCTGATTGATGCCTGGCTTGAGGCACAGTTTGAAGCTGCATAAACCTGCAATTATCCCAGGATGAGCAGCAAACGGGAATGCACATTTCAGATTTAGAGAAGAAAAAGCTTTTTTTAACCAGCTGTCTTGAAGCAGTCTATTTTGTTTAATAAAATACATTTTTTTCATATTACTTCTTAGAAATAGGTATTTCCAGTATTGAAAAAATGCAGACACATTTATTCAAAGCAAACTCTGTTTATAGGACAGATGCATTCAAGTTTTAAGTTTTGTCCAAAAATGTTTTCAGTCTTTGCCGTAGTTTAACGTGAACAATCCTGCAGCTGCCGGTTGCACAGCAGAGGTGTCAAGTCCCAGGTGTGCACAATAATGGAAGCATTCAGAGGTTAAAGTCGTTATTAAGATTCAGCAGCAGTCACTAATGAGTCAAAATGTGCATTTTTATAACTGTTGTATTAGAAATATATTTCAACCATTACATGATTTAAAAAAAAGAAAGATTCAAGGGAAAATATATCACATTTCTAACTTGGAAAAAATAAAAAGCTGTGACTCTACAACAATTTAAAAGTCAATTTAACACATTTAAATGCTATGTACATAATTAAGATCTATGTTGTAATGATTTTCTGTCTTAATGACTTGGAATTTAAAGGTGGATGCTTTCACATTACATTATGTTTGGGAGATTCATTTAGTCTTTGCTGAGGATTTCAATTTATTCATATTCATTACTTCATAATGTGCTGTATATATAATCTGTACGTGCTGAGCTACAGACACAAACAAGCTCCCAGTGCACTGTTTTAATTGGCCTGTTCCATTTCCATTTAAATAAGAGGTCCCCTCCTCTCCTCTCTTGTCCCTCAGAGTTCTCTCAAGTTGTCCCGTCTGATATTTGACTCTTTGCCTCTCTTCTCTTGTTTGTGGATCCGCTCAGTCCATAATTTGGAGCTAATATGGAGATGAGTTTGTGTGCAGTTGGAGGACAAGATGAAAAAAAGAGAAAAGTTAGGATTTTATGAATATGACAAGTGCAGCCTGACTAAACAAGATGGAGTTACTACAGACTGACTGTAATTGAAAATTGAAACAGGAAAAACTACAAGTAAAATGAATAAATAAGGACATTTTATTACATATCAATGCAAATTGAAATTTGAGAGTTTTAAAATAGCCTGAAGTCAACATCCGAGATTTCTGATATTAAAGTGAGACGTAATGATCCAACACAAAATAAAAGTGAAACACAAGTCTATGAAATGCAACAAGATGGAAAAAAAATATCACATAAGTCAAATGAAAAATGAAACCGTTATAAATTATGAATGCTCTTTAACTCCAACATGAACTGAGACTGTCTTGAAAGATAGGTCAGAGAGCGATTTCGGGTCTCAAACCAATGCTTGGGTGCATTTTCACTAAAACATTGTTCCAGACTATCAGTGGAAACAAACTCTGGTTCACTTCAAGACAACTAAATCTGTCCAGTCAGAATACACTAAGTAAAAGGAAGTGCAGAACTTGATGTTGTGAGGAGTGTTTGGAGGAGTACAATACACCGACATCTCTATAGTCATATATTAATAGTCAATAGATTAATAATATTACTTTTTTTTGTTACAAAGTAAAATAAAATTGAATATTCTTGGAATAAATTGTACAAATTCAGCTTCACTAAGTTGGTTTTAGGGCCCAAATTGTTACCATTTAAAGCAGCTGGTCATTTACTGTATTTATATTTAGGGTTAAATTATAAACACAAATGTCTTTTTAAGTTTAATTAATTTATTTTTACTAATAATGGTGTCTATTTTGCTGTAAAGGCTCTTATTTTTGGAGGATAGGGTCATAGAAGCCTCACAGTCTCAGTTCTGTTGCTCTTTTTAAAAGGGAGTTATGATTAGTCCAGGGCTGCCAAACTCTCGTCCTCCACATCAACCACCCTGCCTGTTTTCACAGCTCTCCACATTGCCTTCTGCTGATGAGCTGACTCAGGTCAGGTGTCTCCTCATTCTGATTGACTGAACACACCTGATCCAGGGCAGACTGGTAGATCTTGAGGAGCGGGGTTGGGCAGCACCTTTTGACAATGTGTTCATTTTTATAGATTACACTGAATCTGGATCCAAAACCCATTTTCTGTCACGCTCACTTTGTGCAGGAAAGTTTTTTTGCTTTAATCATCTGGATTTAAAACAAACGGATGGTGATAGCAGAAAAGAAAGATACGTATTTAGACTGTTTTGACAGCTTGAACTGTTTTGTGACTCAAGTTGCCAAGAATTCCTTCATGGTTACTTTGCCTTCAATTTATCAAAAAAATAGTGTTAGCAGTTATAATACTCCTCATTTAAATGTAAAATGCTCTGTACTACATGTGCCACTTTACAGTAGTTTATTTTACTTATAAGGATATAGCAATTAAAGTAACTTTTACAGGAGTCATGTATTGCATTAAAAATTATAGTTAAAAATATAAGTTTTGAGGGGAAAATCAATCAAATGAGCAGCTACTCTGCAACTATATTGAAAGTGTCAATTTTTTAAAAATTTTACCAAGTTAGGCCCAATATATTATATGTTTTATTTTGTGAAAGCATCATTAGGATGGTAGTTCTTTACTCATCCAGAACCACGCTCAGATTGGTCTTTACCATCCAGGCCCCAAAAGTCTTACATCAGGAGATGTATACTTTTTGCTTCTTGATCACACAGAACTTCACAGTTTCAAGAGTCAACTAAATTATTTTCTAGCTTATTCCTTCAAGCCAGCCATGACACAGCAAGCTGTTTATGAGGACGGACCACAGCAAGTAGTCTAAACTGGACAAATAAACTGGAAATTTGGGGTTCAACCAACCCTGGCTTGTGCATGCCCCGAAATTCTAGGTGATCTCTGTAATACATTGATATACTGAGGAAGAATATTTGATAATACATTTTTCAAACTCCTAAAATAAATACAAATTTTGATTCTACTCGAAAACAACACAAAGTGTTTAAAGAAAACTAAATGTATTTGTAAGAATTAACATCACATCCCGTAAAATGCATAATAGTAATTGCCAAAATTATATATTTACCTGATAGATTTCAGTTTGACGCATGTGAACCAGACTGAACTCATGACTTTCCAAGCAAAAGGTGGAAAATCTCAGTGTCAATGTGGAAAACACCTTTAAATGTATCAAAGGACAAAAACAAGGCAGATCCAGTGACGCCTCCAGATCTAGGCTGACAAACTGCTGAAAGCTAACCAACATTATATCTACTTTCCCCATTTCCTCTGTCTGTTCTTGTCAAACTTTTATCTAAATTCCTCCCTTTCTTCAATGTCAACGGCTTTTTTCGTTTTCACCCCCCTCCCTGTATTTGTCTTTGTGTGCCTTGCCACTCTCTGTGTTGCCCCAGGCTCAGACATATGGCACTCTCCTCTCTGCCATTGTCATCCATTATCACAGTTGTCAGTGGGAATTAAAAACACATAGTGCAACATGCAAGAAAGCACTTTAGCTTTTGATGTTGAAGACAAAAAGGCAGTGTAAGGCCTTTAAATAAAGAGAAAGTTCAAGTATTTTACACCTTGATTCCTTATGACAAGCATTTTCTTTACTTACGTTTGTGGTAAACGGCAAATTACATTGCAATAGTCTTCAATGTAAATGTGATATTTTATGAGCTTTAAAGCTACATTACTAATAAACACATCTATTCATATATTGAAATGTTCTGTAGTCAACCCCAAATTAAAAACAATAAAAATGATCTGATATTGTTATAAATGACTACTTAATTATAATTGACTGTGTTGAATGCTTTACAGTTGATTGACTGATTTATTGTTGTTGAATTCTGTATATTTATGAGGGATTAATGGCATTGTGTAACAAATGAACTTTAAATTGACTGGAAATAATTAGACTTTATAGCAACAGTCGCCTTTTTAAGCAACTTTCTAATGTGGCTCATTGTTAGCATTTGTTGACTCAATGGATGCAAAATGACAAAATCTTGTCATTTTCATGGCTGAACACTTGGGTTATGTTCGAATTCCTTCCATACTCCCTAACTACTAAAAAAAATATTTAGTGCAGGAATATCTAGTCGCCTGATTTTTAAAAGAAATTCTGACACCATGCTCGCTACTTTTTTTCACCGATTTCAGAAAGTGGAAATCCAGTCAATGCATGCATTTTATGGCATCCATTTATGAATCTGCTATGTTCTGATGATGAAAACATTGATACACACCATTTTCGCCAAAATTGTTCAAATGCGATGCATTGTGGTCTATATTCACCAATGGTTTTTCGCAAAGACCTCTGAGAAAATTCTAGGGCCCTCGATTTTGGAATTGTAGGCTATGTTCGAATTCCCGCCCTAATTCCTAACTTCTAAAAACTTAGTGTGGGACTATCTAGTGCCCTGGATTTTAAAAGCCATTTGGACATCATGCTCACTACTTTTCTTTAGTTTTTTAAAGACCGGATATGAAATCACTGATTTCACTAAGCAAAAATTGAATCAACATTTTACATCTATTAGTGACTCCACTGTGTTCTGATGAGGAAAATGTGGATGATTTGTTAAACATGTTTTTTTAGCAAAAATATTTTGACTGCAATGCATCATGGTCTATATTCGTTAATGTAATGAGAATCGATGAACACTAGATTTTCACAATGATTTCAGGAAAATTTCTAGTGCACTCGAATTTAGAAGTTTTTGATTCAGACAGCATTACGAATTGGCAAACGTAAAATAGCAAAAGTAAAATAAGGAAAAGGAAGTTAGCGTCAGGTATATCTCACAATCGTTCTTTTTTTTTTGCAGTTTTGTCTAAACCAGTCAATTCATTTTTTGAATCCATCCATTTCCTCTTTTTACGATTTGTATGTAATACTTAATTTGTTTAAAGGCCTACTCTGATGGAAATTGTCTTTTTAGTATTTTCTTGTAGTAATTTTCTCATGATGGAGGACATAAATAAAGAAAATTAAGCTTAAAATGGCATCACGGAGTAATTCCTTATTTAGATTGATGTTAACCTGGAGCAGACAAAAAAAGTAATGCAGTTTAAAATATAATACCTGCATGTTGAAGCTACAAGTTCCCTGCTCTGCTCCATTGTAAAGCATCCACTAGTATATGGTGAGATCCATGCACATCTTGGATTTCCTTTTCTCAACTGGCACCTGGCTTAAATATTGCTGCACAACAAAAATTTGGGCAGATTTCGACACATAATTCTAATTTTTTATTTAAATTCTGTTTTTGATGATTTTTCAAGCTGGAACCCAAATTTATGTGGGGAAAAAAAATGCTTGAAATCAATTAAATGACGGACCCTGAGCCCATAGTCTATCAAATTTTATTTTTCATAATGGAATCTTAATAAATGAAAACACTTTTTCATGATAGTCAGAATTGTTGGAAAGAGTCTGTATAAATACACATATATATGTCTTTTTTGATTGTACAAATGAAGCAAAAGATGCAGTTTTGAAAGCATTATTCTGCTCGCCCAACAGAGTGCAAAGAAACTTTATCTGTGTAAGGTATAGTTCAGCGGTGTCACAGCCTCGGGGGGGAAAAAGCTGCTCCTGAGCTTAATGATGCGGGAGCGGATTCCCCTGTCAAGCCTGCCAGATGACAAGAGGGTAAAGAGCCTGTGGTTCGGTTTGAGATGTGTCCTTGATGATGCTTCTGGCCCCAGCACAGGCAGCATTTCTACTAAATGTCCTCAGTGGTGGGTAGTTGGTTACCAATGACCTATTTGGCAGTTTTAACTACCCACTGGAGTGCCTTTTTTGTGCCTTTGTGATGCAGTCAGGAAAAATGCTTTTAATGGCATGGTGACAGAAGTCCACAAACACGAGTGAGCTTTCTTTATGGTCCGCAGGAGGTGAGAGCCCTCCTGTTTTTTCTTGAAAATGAAACAAAAAAAAAAATAGAGTTGGGATATAATGAACAAGAATATTAAACATAGACATGCTAAATTCAGAGCAGAAACATTTTGACACAATGTGAGGGCATTTTTTTCTACTTAATAGTCCAGGAGGCCAATTGATGGAGGTGTAAACTTCAGGTGGACAAAGAACAAGCCTATTTAAAGCCTTTTAGTGATGGGAGTCAAGCTACTTTATTCATATTATTGCTTTGGAACTGTCACTATGGTAGCAGTAGAGGGGATCATTACTATAAATACCCAGAATAAGGACAGACTGAAAATGTCTCCACATACTTTGGCCTTCTTGCATTAACTCTCTGCAAATCTATTTTACATTAAAATAGCTTCTGCTCTCAGTTGGAATCATTGCAAACTTAGAAATAGAATTTTAAAAACACCTTTTTTTTTATGTAGGCATTGTGAAAATCAACATGTGGTCATTTGAATTAGCAGCGTGTATCAAATACCCGTATAGAAGTCTGCATCTTCACTGTCACCGGATAACTCCAGTACAGCAAGTTCATTAGGACTGCATACAGCAAAAATCCCCAACACAAACACATGCATGCCTGCACAAAGACTTACACAATATATTTCTCCAAAGCTCTAATTAAAGTGGTTGTGATGACAAAGCTGAGTGTTTGATGTACACTACACACAGTAGTCAGTATCACATTCACACTGAAGTGTGTGTGTGACAGACAGAGGCAGAGGAAGATAGCAGGTCTATAATAATCAGTCTGTAGGGAACGGCAGAGCAGAGAGCTGTGACAGTTCATCCGCCAGCTAACTGTCAATTACACTAATACAAACGCACACACACGTGTACACACACCTTGGCTAATCAAGTCTTACAGTTGTTTGATCAAATGCCCAAAACTATTTACACGTGTTTTTTGTTTTGTGTTATTTTTTCTAGTTTAATGCACTGAGAGGATTTGGGAATTGTATTGTACATTGTAAAGCAATTGAAATAAAATTAGCATATTAAAATGATAAAATGTGACAAATGATCTTATTAATTTATTGAGAAAATAAAATTGATTTGAGATTGGCACACTGCATTCATACTAAAGATATTAATCGCTTAACACCTAAAGTTATTTCCAGCTGTCAAATGAAAAATATTTCAGGTAGATGCTAAATTAAGGTGAGTTTGGAGTAGAGGAGGTCTGATGTATATTCACAGATTTTATATATTTGTTCAAAGGTGTAAACGTTAGTCCATTGTACTCCATACAGGTGTTGCAGGTTTTTGGGTTGTCCAGGTCCATGGAAGGTCATTGAGAGGTAATCATCTTAAAGGGAGCGCATGTATTTTTTTACAGTTTCCTTGAAGCTCAAGTGGCCTCTTTAAGGGACGTCATAAAAATGGACCGTACGAATGTGTGTAGTACTTGTAAAGCTAATGCAAGTTGTGTGCACTTTTGTAATCTGGATGATGCTATTGCCATTACACCACACTCTAGTCCTTCTTAAGGTGCACTTAGTGACTCTTTGTTTACTGTACACAAATGCTGCATGCATGGGGTCTGCAGATGATGCATATGTATCTCTAGGATGGACACACAAATTATGTTCTGACTGTCTAATTTTCTAATATCTAATGGTCAGAAAAGAGACACAAGGAGCACACACTTAAAAAAATGTGTACGACATGCCTGCGTCTCAAAATTTTGGACACACTTTCTCATTCAATGTGTTTTTTTATATTAATGATTCATTTACATTGTAGATTATCACAGATGCATCAAAATTATGATTGAACACGTGGATATTCTAGTGTCTTCAAAATAGCCACCCTTGATCTGATTACTGCTTTGCATATTCTTGGCATTTTCTTGATGAGTTTGAATAGGTAGTCACTGGAAATTGTTTTCTAACAATCTTGGAGGAGTTCCCAGAGGCGTTTAACACTTGATGATCCCTTTGCCTTCACTCTTTAATTCAGATCATCTCAAAACATCTCAATGGGGTTCAGATCCAGCTTACTGTGGAGGCCAGTTCACCTGCAGTACTCCACCACTCTCATTGGTCAAATAGGCCTTACACAGCCTTCAGTGAGAATCTACAATGTAAATAGTCATAAAAACGAAGAAACCCATTAAATGAGATGGTGTGTCCGTACTTTTCTTCACCTTTACTTACCGTTATGTGTTGTTTAAGTGTTTGCTATGAACCGTCGCCCACTAGGGTTGGGCACCGAAGTTCGGTTCCAAGTAGGAACCGTTATGATTTGCGCGGTTCTACCGAAACCGAAAGATGCGGCTGCAAACGGTGCCAGATTTCGGTTCCAAATTTAATTGAAGTTTCATTTGTCTGTGGACATGTCAATCACTTGTACTCCCTTCTGATTTTTTACGATTCAGCCTATCTATTTACTTTCTTGTGTTCGTGGGCGGGCTCATATAAAACCGCCGAGATGGTCGGCTTCCGCAACGTCGGTGGGCGGGACTTTCGCTGTGAATAGTGGAGTTTCCGCAATTTTTAAACAACGCTGGAGCCCCATCCCAAAATGAAACAATGAATCGTTTCCTCCTTGTTGGGCTGCTAATAGCAGAAAGCTCGGCTCGGCTCCGCCCACCACCACAGCGGGTCGTCATCATCTGCTGCGCTTTGCAGCCGTGTGATTGACATTTATCTTCCGCCTTATTTTATTGAAATAAAATATTGCTTTTGCCCAAAAACAACTGCAAATAAATGCCACATTCCTGATTTAATTTAATAAAATGTCAGGCTAAAATTTCAAGGAGGTTTAAGTTTATTTAAGAGGGAGTTTTATATTATGCTTTATATTACGTGCGCATAGCTGCACGGCAGGAGGGACTCTGCGCTTGTTTGAAGCCGTTCTGCTTTGGATTTAGGAAGATAAAGGCATTATTTTTTATTACTGAAGTACCGCAATAAGCACCGAAAGGGAACCGAAACCGAAACCAAAGAACCGCGGTAGCACCGGAACCGCATCAGAACCCATCGGTGCCCAACCCTATCGCCCACAGCATACCCGTAGAAAAGATGTGCATGAACATGTTGGCTCTACAGGTTCACTGAGCGGTTTACGGCCTTGATATTTTATGGGGCCCATCTACATATCCCGCATTGGTTTTCCCATTCCCGTATCAACCCATGAAGGCAGTTGTACTAAGACATCCATCCATCCATCCATCCATCCATCCATCCATCCATCTTCTCTTCCCTTTCGGGGTCGCGGGGGTGCTGGAGCCTATCCAGGCTACTGAAGGGCGAAGGCAGGGTTCACCCTGGACAGGTCGCCAGTCTGTTGCAGTGTACTAAGACACAACAAGGTATACAAGAAAGTCAATCCTCTCTTTTTCCAGTGTAAAACTATACTTTAGAAATGATATACTTTTGTTATTGTTAATCTTATTTTTGAGGTAGGAAATAGCTACTTTTAAAAACAGGTAACTGTTTTACTGTCAATAAAGCAGGTTTATTTCCTCTGTTTATTTGAGCATTTTTGCAAAGGTCAGAGATTGGTGGTGTTTTCTGATGAGATAACAATGATCACCAGCCACTTCATAGTGACATGCCTGAGCAAAACAACAGCAGATCCACAGAGAGAGGAACAATGAACGTCACACACGGCACAGAACAGTCATGCTTTAAACCCTAGAAGCTTGACACGTCTCCCCAAATACTTACTAAATCTAAGACTTTGCTGTTTGTCCCCCTAAGTTGACCCAACACCACCATCTGCCATGTTCTTCCTCGCACCAGTGCAGATTTGTGACAACGACGCCACAGCAGTGATGTGAAAGTCAGATAATGGTTCAGAGACTTCATGGCAAAAGTGTCTTTTTGTATCCAGTCAGAAACCACTTGTTCAATTGCCCAGATCAGTTTTGATAACTATGGGTTTCATGACATTTAGATAGTTCAAACTGTCACTTTATCCTGCAGAGTGAAAGTAGTCTTTGAAAAGCAAGACTGAGTAAATGCAAACAGACAAACACAAGTCAAGTTGGTGTGTTTACATGTTATGTTACACCCCACCTCTGATTGTGATTCTTTTATTTATTTTCAAGCACTACTGGTGTCTCTTTCTACAAAATATGTCAGAAAAGGATGGATATAGACATGTCTGAAAATATTGGCTTCCTAGGGTGAAATCTACACATGTAGACTTGATACCTTATAATCAGAAAAAGGCGATAATCAAATATGAGATATCAAGTATCATATCTTGTGCCAGTGTCTAGCTATGTCAGAGGAACTATTTTAGTTTTTCCTCTTTAACGCAATGCAATAGTTCTAATATGTTGTAAGTTATTGTTTAAAAAAAAAACATAAAAAGCTAAATCTGCACCAGCACGCTGAAAAATAAAACAGTTTCTTGACGTGTTATTTTAATTTCTGTTATGATCTAAAGTTGTTTTTGCCTCCACCCCCGACTCCTCCACTCACTCCCACCACCCCCTCCCCAAAAAAAACAAAAAAACACAAACCCTTGTGTAGTTGCAGAGAATGACTACTTTCTCAGAGCTTTGTAAACTGGGATTGGCAATAAAGTTTAATCTTTGTAACTTGGGCAACACCTGGGCATTTTTTTGTATAATTTTTCTTACACTCATTGAGCACTCTACATAATTGTTGGAGTGAAAAAATGGTAAATTACATACAATTTTTTGAGATTTTTTACAATGATTGAGATCTAAAGATCTTTATGGTAACAGTCCCACCCACGCACATTCATTCATTCATGGTGGCTCTGCTGCCACACATGGCACCAATTTGTATCAACCAGGAGCATCGTGGGGTTCAGTGTTTTACCCAAGGACGCTTGGACAAATGGGCAGACCCTCTGATCAGAGGTCTATTCTGCCCACATGAGCTAGTTGTTATTGGCACTGTGATCTGTTGTTGCCAGCTGATTAGCAACTTGTGCTAATAGAGGTGGGGGTTAGACAAAGAGAAGGGAGATTCTAGAACACTGAAAAACTCTGCTGAGCATTTTCAGAGCCGTAGGTGTAACTTGAAAAAAGAGATTGTTGAGAGAGTTCCCATCTGAGGGCTTCAGTGTCCTAGTTGCACCATTACCCACACTACTGTTGAGAGTTATCTACAACTGTTAACTGATAAGCGTTTTCCCAAAGTTGATCTATCTATAAACCAGTATTCTCTTATTTACACAAAACATTCTGCTCACTGTAGTGCCGTTTTTCATCTTCTCCAACCCAACAATTTTGTTGCTTCACTTAGGCAAAAACACACGAGCTTAATATTATGCATATAAAAAAGGTCATAAAAAGTCAATGAGTGTTCTCAGGTCGATTTAGTTCTTCAAATTTGTATTGAAATTGTCTTTAACTGGAGTGTGTTCTCTCTGCGTGAAAGCCTTTTTGGCTACTTTGGAATTCACCAGAGTGAAAATTAAAAAGCAAGAAGCAAAAGTGAGCAGCACTATACACAGAAGACGCTGCAGATCCAAGAAAAGCATCATTGAATGTACTAATCTTCAGTGACTTTGTAAAAAGATATTAAGATGTGGAATCCTTGACCGTTAAAGTTAATCTTGTCATAATAGGGCCTTATTTTCCAGCTTGCAGTTTGCTGACAGAGGAAATCGTCATGCTGGGGAGAAATCAAGCGTTCACGCTTCAAATTAGCAGTGACCCTGATCTGTGTGTGCATACGCATAGACACACAACACGGAGAGCGGAGCATAGTCACACAGCCACACGTCAACATGGAGAGATAAAGTAAATGAACAGATGTACAAAGAGCACATGCTGATGCACACATGCACATGTACAGATGGATGCGTTGACACATGTGCCCTTACCTGAAAAGGCTATCCTTCACACTCTGCTTTGGCACTGTAACATTGTTACACACGAAATTTATGGGTCTGCATCAAAGCTACGTTCCGGCCTAAAGCATTATGGGGGGAGGGCTAACTGTTGGTTGACTTACATTTCTCAACAGGCTACATTCTTTTACTCATTTAGTCCTTTTATTGAAGTACTTTAATGACAAAATGAAGCATAAGCATTCTCAAATATGACAAAGGGAGGAAGATGAGTTGTTAGTTTGGATGCAAAAAGAACTCAGCGCAGAGCCTTCATTTCACAGCGGAGGCTGAGCAACAAGCTCCAGGAATGATGAATACATTTCTTGGAGGATTCTAGGTTAATCACATGCAGTGTGATGAAGAAATCCTGTTTCTTGCCAAAGATTACCCTCTCCTGAAGTTTTCTTCTTCTGGTCAAAAAAACAAAAACACTTGTACTATTTAGGCATGTTTCTGAAATAGTGTAGCATTTTAGAAAAAAATGAAAATTCTTGAGGAAAAAAGTAATAGTTAAAATCGTTGGACCATGGCATAATTAATCAGAAGTGGGTCGTAAATACATGTAGTCATTTACAGTGCCAACTTCACACCTAAAAATATAGTAAAAATAATACAAAGGAAAAAAAATGACTCTAAACATTTCATTTACATGTATTTGCATTTTTTTGTTGAAGGGGAATAAGCATTTCATCCCTCTTGCCACAAAGACTTCTTAGTCATTGTGGAGAAACCTTTATGGTCAAGCACAAAAGTCAGACATTTCTTGCTGTTGATCAGGTTTCCGCACATATCAGAAGGAATTTTGGTCTACTCTCTCTGCAAATAACTTCTAAACCATTAAGATTTGGTGGCAACCACTCAGCAACTCTTAAGTTTCAGCTCTCTCCTTACGCTTTCTGTAGGGCTGAAGTTCAGAGACTGACTAAGCCGCTCCATGACCTTAATATACACTGTATTATCAAAAGTGTTGACTCACCCATCCAAATGATCAGAATCAGATGCAAATCAAGCCCTCGGGAATGCAGACTGTTTTTACAAACATTTGTAAAGGAACGTTTCGCTCTCAGGAGATCAATGAATTCCAGTGTGGAACTGTAATAGGATGCCAACTTTCCAACTTTGTCAGCTCCATCATAACAAAATGGAAGAGTTTGGGAATAACAGCAACTCAGCCACCAAGTGGTAGACCACGTAGACTGACACAAAGGGGTCAGCGGATGGTGAAGTTCAAAAAGTCAGTTGCTACAGAGTTCCAAACTTCAGAATAGCTGACGTTCAGATTACCCCAAGTACAGCACACAGAGAGCTTCGTGGAATGGGTTTCCGTTACCGAGTAGCTGCATCCAAGCCGCCGTTGGATTTTAGAGCTGTGGAGATGCCTTTTCTAGAGTGATGAATCACGCTTTTCCATCTGGGAATCTGATGGACCAGTGTGGGTTTGGAGGTTGCCAGGAAAACGGTACATTTCGGACTACATTGTGCCGAGTGTGAGATTTGGTGGAGGAGGAATGATGGTGTGGGCTGGTTTTTCATGAGTTTGGCTTGGCCTCTTAGTTCCAATGAAATGAACTATGAATGCTTCAGGATACCAAAACATTTTGGACAGTTCCATACTCTCAAATTTGTGGGAACAGTTTGGACCGGCCCCTTTCCTCTTCCAACATGACTGTGCACCAGCACACAAAGCAAGGTCCATAAAGACATGGAGGACAGAGTCTGGTGTGGGTGAACTTGAATGGCCTGCACAGAGTCCTGAACTGAACCCCATAGAACACCTTTGGGATGAATCAGACCACAAACCGAGTCAGGCCTTCTCCACCTACATCAGTGTGTGACCTGACCAATGCACTTTTAGAAGAATGGTCAAGAATTCCTATGAACACACTCCTCAACGTTGTGTACAGCCTTCCCAGAAACATTAAAGCTCTAACAGCTGCAAAAGGTGGACCAACATCATATTAAACTCTATGGGTTATGAATGGGATGGCACTTCAGTTCATATGTGAGTCAAGGCAGGCGAGTTAATACTTATGGCAATATAGTGTACTTCTTTAGCCATTCCTTGGTTGCCTTGGATGTATGATCCATTCACAACCAAATTTTTATGAGTTCTTTAAAGTTGATTCCTTAATTGTATTTGTGATTTTCCTCCTCTCACTGTTCAAATGAACCATCATTAGGATGTCAGACTGTCAGTTTCTTTTTAAGTGGGAAAACCTACAAAATCAGCAAGAGATCAAATACTTATCAACTCTGCTTATTTATTTTCTTTATACACCTTAAGAGTAGTTAACGGCACCATACTTTTTACATTTACTTCGGTAGATTAAGGATGAAAGCCACAACTGGCTGTATTCATGTACTATAGCTACTTTTTTTTTATTTATTTTTTTCTATTTTCATTATTGGCATGAATTGGATACAAAGGCGCCTGTCAGTCTTAAACAGTAGGAAAATTCTTGCAGCAAATCTTGGCAACATATTTCTGCTTTGAACACATCAGTGCCTCTATCAAATATATAGTTTGTTAAAGCAGCTGTGATACATGGTGGGGTTAAAACAACATTTATTTAAAGGATTGGAAAATATCAGCATGTTGGGCGGGAATATTGTGCAACACAAATTAATTCAGCAAAAGCCAGATAGGTGCTGGAGCTACTTCACACATTGTTAACGGCATTGTAAAACTTAAGAGCTTTAATTAAACTCTCAAGCCCAGAAACTCATGAGGGTGGAATGCAGACGTTTTCCTGGTCAGCACGGACAGCGACACAAAGCAAAGCTGAGAGGTGTGTATTTATTCTGTCACATCCCCAGGATACTTTTCCTGTAAAGTCAGCCTCCACATTGGGAGCAACAGTCACCTTTAAACAAGGACAGGACATGTTAACCCACAAAGACGACACTAACTTTAACATTCACGTGCATGGAAAGTTGTATTATTTGCAAACTCTAATGAAAGAAAATGCTAAGTGTGTAACTCCTGTCATGAATTCCAAACATAGCAGGAGCTATTGGGTCAACACAACTTCATAGATGTGCTAAGATTGCAAAATTTGGTTAATGGAATGCAGGTCAGGGGCAAAGTGGAGGTGTGTATTCAGGAAAAATGTGTGGAAACTCCAAATACAAATCCTGATGCAAGAGCAGAGATTAATTTGCACTCGGTCCATATAGATTTAGCAGGTCCAATAACTAATGAGTCTATTGACAGCTACAATTGTTTGCAATCTTTCACAGGTGATTATTCAGATTATATGTTTGTTTTTCAAAGATGAAAAGTGATGCACTGCTGGCAAATGAGATATTTCTAACACATGTTTCCCCTTTTGGAAAAGAAAAGTACATCTGATCTGATTTTATGCTGCTCTCGTATCACAATTTCCACAAGACAATTTAAGTCTGGCAAATTTGTATGTGCTTTTATAGTCTCTTATGTTTTATTCTTAAGCATAGTAATTAACACTTTCAGCCACATTCCTCTTATTACATGTCTGTTTGTTTTTTACTGTTTTTTTTGTTTTTTTTACATTTTTGTAAATGCCTCGGTGGATCCACTCATCAAACATAGTTCCAATGTTTACTCTGTTTACTTATTTGCAGTTCTTGGTAATTTTTTTTTTTGATGCATTGCACTAACACAACTACTACTTTAAAATTGTAGAATCACAATGAGGTTATAGTTTCAGCCAAATAAATTTTACTCTAAATAAGTGGTTTAGTTAAATGTGTTCTCCTTTAGACCCAGCCTGCTCTACACCTGCATAGGACATACACTGAAAACCGAGTGAAAGAAGCTGTGGTGTGCAGACAGTGTGGTAGAAGCAAGCGCAGTGAAGTGAAGAGCTCTAAAAGTCAATTAGAATTTGGAGAACCACTTCAGTCAAGGTCATTACAGTACTGAGGCTGTGCATGTGTGAATATCTTCCTTCATGGTTGTGTGTGTGTGTGCAATAATGCAGCGATTTGCAGCTGTGACGGTGTGCAGTAAAACCACTAAGCGTCTGACAGAGGTGCTGACTGAAGACTCCACCAGCTCGGAATTTGGCTTCATGAAACCCTACATTTATGTCTACCAGAAAAGAAGCTATGTCCACACAAGGTACTAACATGTAAAAGGTAAAATGGTAAATAACTTATACTTAAATACCCATTTTTTATTTTGTTAACATTCCTCAAAGGTCAAAACACATCATAGTCCCATTGACACATTCACAAACCGATGGTAGCAGAACCACCATTCAAGACACTAGTTTATTGATAACAGCCATAGTATTCAATCATTTCAAAAAGTTTTTTTTCATCTGCTACTAATTCAACACAATTTAAAGAAGAAAATATTCAGTAATGATATTTGATGCTTGACTTTCCTTATATATGTCCTCCATCATAAGAAAAATGCTATGTTTAAAACAACAAAAACACAATTTTCATTGGAATGGGTCTTCAAAAGGTTTTTAACAGTATGCAGATGACTCAGTTCTTCACCCTTCAACATCAACTGGAGCTTTAGCTCCAGTAGTCACACACTTTCAACCACCGTTCTTCTTATACTTTAAATATAATTCTAGGAGATTAGTTGATGCAGAAAAGCGATTTTGTGTCATTATGCAATACTTAACTTTATGAGGAATGTGTGTTATTTAGGATTCACCAATGATAAAAGGAAGGACAGTGTTAAAAGGTTAAAATCCCTTGTTAAATCAGTGAGTCCACTCACCTAGTTATCTAGAGAGTTGATCCTTTGTCAGGTTGAAGCTGCTGCAACTCCAGGTTTTTACATCTGAAATGTTAGCATAAAGTCTCTGATGCTAGCTGTTAGCTTTACCGTGGCTAACAGTCCCTTCCTGTGGCTAGAGTTGGCTAATAACTGTCAACAAGATAATCTACACCCTAATGTAAAGTAAACTCCTATTCAGAATCATGTTTTTTTTAATTATTTATTTTATCTATTCAGAATCATGTTAGTAATTCATAGCAAACATACCTTAAAACAAAATGTTCTCACGCTTTAGCTGTCCTCCTCATCACAACATTTTTCTTTTTTCTCTTCTGCTTTTCTATCATGAAATAAATCAAGAAATCAAATCATATTTAGAAGTGTAAACTTTCAGAATAAATCTAGATTCAATTGTAAACTTCACTTTAATAAGAACATATTTTAAATTCAGTATATTTAACCCTAATAATGCACACATTTGTGCTTCTTGTTGTAAAAAGACCGTCAGTCTTTCAAACATCATTTAGTAAGCAGCTACACTAAACTGCAACAGAAAATGAATTCTGAATTTAAATTTAGGAAACCTCTAAATAAGGTCAGAGACGCACACAAGAAAATTTCTATTAACTGCTTACTATCAGATAAATGAAATTAACTTTTTCTCATCTATTAAGATATTTATTAATGTATTAAAAAGGTTCAACAAAGGTTCAAATTTTTCATTGAATTTGATTATCCTCTTAATTAATGTAGGTTAATAAAAGGTTTGATGTGGGTTCTTGACCTTTTTTCTGTAATTTTTTTTTCTGGAGGACATTAAAAAGATCTGTAACTGAAATCCTGCCAAGATTATTTTCTTCCAGCATCACTTCGTCACTCTGTCTAAACTAGTAGTTGTGTTTCTTCCTTTGAGTTTAAGTCCAGCTCAGGAGGATCTTTAGCTGCAAAGATTATTTTTTTCTTTTCCGAAATCTCTTGCCTCCAAGCATCTTATCACCAATCTGGACTTGACTCATTTGTTGGCACAAGACACGTATCAGATGTGAAGACATACCCAGAGATTGCTGCTGCTTAAATTCCCTCAACCAACACACACATTTTTAAAATAATTGCAGGTCAAAAACCTGCTTGGAATAAACGTGTAGCTTGCAGGTACTAGCCGTGAAATGCTTGAATCCCAAGTCAGAAAAGGCAGCAGGAAGATTTTGCCAACAATCTAATCACTTGGATCAGATTGAGTACGAAAACCATGTAAATGTTCCTCTTTGTTGGCAAAGAAAACTGTTTCACACAGGCAAAAATATCGTCAGTGAAGATTTTTGGAGAAAGGAAATTATCTTCCTCTATATGTTCACTAAAGTATGCCACTTTGCATTTCCACATGTATTTGACAGGATCTACAAAGCAAAGAAGATGTCAAGCGACCATCAGAAAAGATCAAAATGAAGGTTTCACATCAAACGCACCAACTGTGTCAAGGAAAACTAATTTATTTTTATGCACCACCAACATGTTTCTGGGTCAAGCTTAAACTACGCTTGAACTTTGGGAATCACTGTGATGTGTCCACAAAAAACCAATATAAACTTTCAGAAAAAAAATATCTAAAGGTAAAGGTGGGTTGTCCAGGCTCTGGAGGGTCATATAATTGCATCATTGTGGAACCACCTTAAGAGCGACATTAAAATGGAATGTATAATATCATGTGTGAAATGAGTTTGTCGTGAAGTATTTGTAAGGATAATGCAAGTTGGAAGCACTTATGACATTCAAGAAGCGATGCTGGTACAAGTGCCCTTATGCCACACTCTCGTTCATAGGTGCACGTACTGGCTTCTTATTGACTGCACAAATGCTGCACACACAGTGTTTCTACACAAGTGTCCTTTGTGATGCTCACATAATCTACCCTCTGATTGTTTAATTTCCTAATTTCTAACAGTCTGACTGCACACAAGGAGCGCACGCTTATCACTTCAACAGCTTTGGGCTCTTTCATGATGTCCCAGTATCAGGGGATAAAAGAAATAAAAAATCCATATGACTTGACTGCATCTCACCAACGTCTCCCTAGCCTTAGCTGTTGTTTGAGTGTTCACTACAACCTGTTGCTCGCAGCATGACTGAAGAAAAATGATCACTTTCACCTTACGGGCTCACAGAGTGGTATAGGACTTCATACTTTGAGCAGGTCATCTGTGTACTTCACACAGGTTTAGTCATTTTTTCCCGCAGACAGCCCGTATCCACCATCAGGCCAGTTGTGACTGAAGCACAAGATGCAGCTGTCTTACAGCCACCAAGTGTTCCTTGAGTCTGAGTGCATCTTCACAGCTTCACTAAAGATATTAGTGTTTATAATACAGAACAAATTCCCAGCTGTTGCTTTTAAGCTTGAACATGGATCTAATTTGTGCTGATTTGTGACGGCTGGTTGTCACCCTGCAAGAAGAAAAGAGATTTTATCTCCCTGGCACATCTGTACGGTAAATGTGAC
Source organism: Oryzias melastigma (assembly GCF_002922805.2). Lineage (NCBI taxonomy): Eukaryota > Metazoa > Chordata > Actinopteri > Beloniformes > Adrianichthyidae > Oryzias > Oryzias melastigma. Next base: position 9,335,458 of record NC_050527.1, read on the forward strand.
ATCATTTATGTCTTGCAGTCAGCCTGTAAGCAACTTTATCTCATCTGCTGTGCAAAAATATTTGTGTGATAAATTGATCTAATATTTGAAGTATGGTGGTGGCAGTGGGATTCTGTGTGAAGATGTGAAGAGAGGCTTGATGTGACTTTGACGGTTTGAATTTCTGCTTTACTTGTACTTTACTTCTGCTTTACTCACACCACATCCTCCTGTTCTGCTTTAGGCAACTTGTGAAGTGGAAACAAGTGTTCAGCACTGACCTTAGCAGGCAGAAATGCAGATGCTGTGTTTGGTGTAATATGCTCATAATGATGCTTTGCTTATTTAAACAAAATAATAAAAAATGTCTCTAAATATTGTTTAAAAAAAAGCAGGGGGAGGACAGGTTTAAAGGGAATCCACTTTAAATGTCTTACAAACCTGTTGTCATATTTACTCAAATATAGAGCACGCCTCCATTGTTTTTTTCTGGATTGTAAAACAATAATAAAAAAAAAGATAAAGCATCTGTAATATTTTCGTACAGCTTCATTGGATTTTTCCTTCATCTGAAGTAGGCGTGCATTTTTTCCACAAATGCACAGTTGTTGAATATTTAATATGCACAGACGAAGCTGACCATGTATGAGGAATTTACTCATGCAGCCATTTGCAGAACAACAGAAGCCTAATGTGTTTCTGCACTGCACAACACCGTGATTAAAAAATAATCTGAGCGTTACAAACCCACTTGAGGAGAGGGGAAACTCGCAGACTAAATGAGGTCAAGAGTGGCTCTGTGCTGCTGGCGCAGATGCACGCATCTCCACATGTGCAGCCTATCCATCACACGTGAAGATGCAGCTCTGCTGATCAAGCGCAAAGATGACTGATCTCGGGTTCACTCTAACAACTGCACCGGCGTGAGGAGAAAGAGGAAAAGACTCGGATGAGAGTTGAGGAAGGGAAAGAAAGAGACAGGCAGCATGTGTGAGCCTCTAACCACCAGCTGACACTCTTCATCTGTTGTGTTGTGTCTGCACGCCTGTTTCGCCATCAGAGCGCTGTGGGTTTGTCTGACTACATCAAAACAGGCAGAAAAACGAAGTGAGAGAAAGACTTAGAGATAAAGAGAGTGTTTTCTTAGATAGACCCCAGCATCAGCTCCCTGTCTTAGCTCCTCTTTCCCCTTCATTTTTCTCTGTGTAATATCATTTCCCCACTCTGTCCTGCTTTTATCAGGCTGTATCCCCCCACCCTCAACACACACACACCTCCTTCTCTTCTAAGACGCTGAGTTGGGAGTTGGGAGTGAAAAGCAGGAGACAGACAAGATAAAAGCTGTTTCCTGATTCTTCAGCTCTCAGCTTCTCCGCTGTCAGGGAAGAAGACAGCTAGTCAAGAAAGAGAATTTCCTCCTAGATGTATCCCTGCACAGCTGCTGTCGCTAACAGGCAGACAGGCAGAAAGGATGAGAAAGACAGATGGACAGATTCAGAAGCGGAAGGATGGCAGGCAGGTAGGAAAGAGGTAGACAAAAGATGATCCTGCAGATGATCCTGCAAACCCCTCACTTTTCAGATGTTTTTGATATGTACGAACAAAAAAAAGAAAAAGCAAAAATAAAACATGACGCAGCACTTTTTTTTCCACGGCTCAGATCATTAACTTGGTCTCATGGAGAGATAAAAGAATGCATCAAAACACACACAAACATCCTCTACAGTAAGTGATGGAGAACCTTTTCTGGAAGTGTGCTATAAACAAACACACACACAGAAACAACACGTTCACTGCTGACACACTTAAACACACACTTCTGTCCTGACACGTTCTTTTGAAGCCCTGGCTTCAAGCCTGTTGCAACGTGTTTGTTTTCTGTGCAGGAAAAAAAAAACATCTTCAATTCTCTAAGTAGATATATGTTCTATAAGCGCAGACTTGTGGCATAATGAAATCTTGGCTATAATGACACAAACAAACTTTTCCGCCAACACAAAAAAAAACCTTCCTTGCCTTAGTCACAGCTGTTCTTATAGATGGAAATGGGCTGTCTGAAGGTGGAACATGCCCCCTCCACCCCCCTTACGCATTTGGGGACGATCAGTGACGGGCCAGTATTTGTGTCTTACTAAAGATTAGAGTTTAGTGTAAGGACAACGTAATGCTAATCTTACAAATACTTCTTGATACACTTATACCGCATGCACGACAATCAAACTTTCATTTTTCATAAAGTCTCTTGAGGTGGCTGTATGAGCCTCAAGGTAACTACAAAACACACCTGCGCCCCCCCCCTAAGATGCAACCGCTCATGTCTACAACTCTCCATGGGCCTGCATGGACAACCCAAAAATCCACATGTGACAAAACCTAAACTGAACTCTTTATTTGCAATAATTTAATACTAAATACTTGTAATGTGATGATTTTTCTCTTGAATTCAGTGGTAAGTTTTATTTCCTTGGTTCTTGAAGATTCTTGAAAGATTTTTGGGTTGTCGGTCACTCCTGCTCCATGTTTATCATCTGTTTATCAGCTGTTTTCATTTCAGTCAATTACCTTCTGTGTATATACGTGTCTGTTTTTTATTGTTCTTCCTTGTCAGGTCCTCTGCTTCTTCGCTCTTATGTTGCTCCCATGGTTTTGTCATGTTTCTGTTTATTTATTAACCCTGTAAAGTCCACTAACATTAAAAAAAGTGATAGAAGATTCAATTGTTTATGAATTAAGATATTTTTTAAACCTGTTGATGAAATTCATGAGAATGTTAGTTAAAGATACGAAAATATTGACGAAAATATTTACTTTATTAACCTACTCTCTCTAAAAAATTATCAACACATTTTGCATTCTTTCAATACATAAAATATCCATTTTTTAAAAAGAATATTGACAGATTAGTAATTGTCACTGTCAAGTTTTGAAAATTAGCAAAACTTTTCCCACCAAAAGTGTTTACGGAAGCAGCCATTTTGAAAATGCCCTTCTTCTGCCCCTAGTGGAAGGATGATAAACTACAGGGCAGAAAACATGGATGAAATTATATGCAATGGGTTTTTCAAGGAAAGTTTGGATCATGCTGAAGAGATATGGGACTCAGAAATACATGTATCAGATATGATACAAATGTTTATTTGGGGTTAAATGTTTGAAATTCTGCCTGTCCTAGGATCCTTCGCCACCAGTTCTTGTTTTACCTGTGCATGCAGACATATCTATAATCTAATTACTTTATTTAACCCTCTTAAACCCTAAGACACGTAAGTTTAGATCACATAGATCATGCAGAGTGGACATCATAGATATGTTTATTTATATTTTATATGTTTATTTCTAAATGTAAAAGTTCTTAAACTTAAAAAAATAATTATGATCACTCACAGCACAATAAAAATACCCTTACTGTGAGGCATCTTAGGTCTTTAAAAATAGTTCACAAGACATCAGTGTACAAGCCAAGATCATTTCTCAAATTATCTCTTTATTGTTTGATATCATTGTG